>NC_138241.1:36846065-36901065 GCF_964197995.2 Scardinius erythrophthalmus
ATGGGTCTATAATTTGCTAGGTTATTTGGGTCTAATTGTGGTTTCTTAATTAGTGGTTTTATAACTGCCAGTTTAAATGTTCTTGGAACATGACCTAAAGATAAAGACGAGTTAATAATATTGAGGAGAGGCTCTTCCACTATAGGTAACACTTCTTTCAATAGTTTAGTTGGTATGGGATCTAATAAACATGTTGTTGTTTTAGAGGAAATGATAAATTTATTTAACTCTTTTTGTTCTATAGTTGTAAAGCACTGTAATTGTTCTTGCGGGGTGATAATCGAGGCTGAATTATAAGGCGCGATTGAAGATTGAACGTTTACAATTGTGGATCTGATGTTTTCTAGTCACACAGTCACACAGTCACACAATCACACAGTCACACAGTCACAATCACACAGTCACAGTCACACAGTCACAGTCACACAGTCACACAGTCACACAGTCACAGTGTCACACAGTCACACAGTCACAGTCACACAATCACACAGTCACACAATCTCACAGTCACACAGTCACACAGTCACACAATCACACAATCACACAGTCACACAGTCACACAGTCACACAGTCACACAGTCACAGTCACACAGTCACAGTCACACAGTCACAATCACACAGTCACAGTCACACAATCACACAGTCACACAGTCACAATCACACAGTCACAGTCACACAGTCACAGTCACACAGTCACAGTCACACAGTCACACAGTCACAGTCACACAGTCACACAGTCACACAATCACACAGTCACAGTCACAGTCACACAGTCACAATCACACAGTCAGTCACACAGTCACAGTCACACAGTCACAGTCACACAGTCAGTCACACAGTCACAGTCACACAGTCACAGTCACACAGTCACAGTCACACAGTCACAATCACACAGTCAGTCACACAGTCACAGTCACAATCACACAGTCAGTCACACAGTCACAGTCACACAATCACACAGTCACAGTCACAGTCACAGTCACACAGTCACAATCACACAGTCAGTCACACAGTCACAGTCACAGTCACAATCACACAGTCAGTCACACAGTCACAGTCACACAGTCACAGTCACAATCACACAGTCAGTCACACAGTCACAATCACACAGTCACAGTCACAGTCACAGTCACAGTCACAATCACACAGTCAGTCACACAGTCACAGTCACAGAGTCACAGTCACACAGTCACACAGTCACACAATCACACAGTCAGTCACAGTCACACAGTCACACAATCACACAGTCACAGTCACACAGTCACAGTCACACAGTCACACAATCACACAGTCACAGTCACACAGTCACACAGTCACACAGTCACAATCACACAGTCACAGTCACAGTCACACAGTCACACAGTCACACAGTCACACAGTCACACAATCACACAGTCACAGTCACAGTCACAGTCACAATCACACAGTCACAGTCACACAGTCACAATCACACAGTCACACAGTCACACAGTCACACAGTCACACAGTCACACCAGCTTCACTAGTAGATCAGTGTGAACTCGTCTCAGAGAGGGAGCCCGCCAGTGACATGAAGGGTGAAGCGGCCAGTCAAACACGAGACTCTAGTTCTCAGTGTAGACTGAAGGTGTGTGTCTATAGAGTTTCCGTCTCTACAGTCAGAACATCATATAAACGTCTCGTTCGAGCCAACACACACACACACACACACACACACACACACACACACAGATCCTGAGCCGCTGCGGCTGTAAACACACATTCACACACTTTGTTTAGGCAACAGCGATGAAAACTGAGTCTGACAGTAAAGAGCAGAGCAGACGACTAAACATTTGTGTCAGTTCAGAAGTTCTTGATCTTAAAAAATGTTGTAGTAAATGTTGAAATAACATTAACTGAGATTAATAGAGGCTGTAGAAGTTTTGTTTATTAGTTCATGTTAGGCAACTAATGTTAAATGAAACCTAAAGGGTTGCAATAATACACTTGTGTGAACTTGAGTATTAAAGCACCGACAACAGAGGAGATTCCTGTTCACTCGCTCCGTCATCATCTCCGTCTCTCAAAGTGAACTCATCGCATTAAATGTTGTGTCACAAACACCCTATTTTGGTTAAAGATTAAAAAAAGGCCGTTTGATCTTCCGTTTACCGTATTTGATGAGGATAAAATGGAAGAAAATAATCTGCAAAAATACAACGTGTACTTTAAAGGTCCATTGACACCAAGAAGGATAAATATAAAGATAACAATAACTATATTTACACCGTTTATGATGTATATATGTATATGCATATCCTTCTGTTTATTAGAAGCGCTGCAGTTTGTCGTCTGTCACTTTAAATGCTCTTTACTTTATTGATTATTTTTACAGGGACAACGCATAATTAAGAGTAATTACACCAAATGCTCTTAAAGCAGGATGGATTCTGATTGGCTGAAGTGATTCCAGTGATGTCGTTATAGTTGTGGTTCCTTTTCTATTCTTTTACATTCAGAATGATTTTTCAAACTATATCTTTATCCTCCTTTGTGTGAACGATCTAGAAATAAAACTAAGAAGGAAAAAGTACCATTTTCTTCAGAAATGCAAGTACAAGTAGTCAGTTCACTGAAATCAAAGTCTCGTATTCCAGCTCAAATATCAAAATATTCTTAAATCAAGACATTTACTGGAGAAGAAAAATAACTGAAGATATTAAGTCTTGTTTTATGAAAATGAAGCGAGTTTAGTCTTAAAACAAGAACAAATATCTGCCAATGGAGTCAGAAAAATAAATGTAATTTACAGGGAAAACAGGATTATTTTTCTGAGTCCATTGGCGGATATTTGTTCTTGTTTTAAGACTAAACTCACTTCATTTTCATAAAACACGACTTATATCTTGAGTTAATTTGCTTCTTCTCCAGTAAGTGTGTCTTGATTTAAGAATATTTATAGATTAGTGCTGGAAAACGAGACGGAAACACTGAGGAAGAACATCATCTTTTGCACTCGACTCGTACCCAAGAGTGTTTTGAAACTAAACCATTTTTCCGTGTCCATGTGCAAAAGAACATTGCAGAAAGGACTTTGCTTTAATATTTTATTCTATTTACAGCACAATATAAACCAGGAGCAGATATAAAGCACTCGACGCCTGTAGAGAGTCCAGAATCGTGAGGAAGAACGCACCAAAACCTGCGAGATCCCGAGCTTCAGTCGCTCGTGTCCCGCATCTCAGCAGACACACGGACATCCACACTCATCCAGCAAACACACGAGCAAACACACGGCTTTTTATGCTTTAATGAAAGAGACGGTGCATAGGAGCGTACAGTTCTGTCCATATCTCCAGTGGAACAATTCATGAGGAGGAAAGCAACGGTGTCTAACGTAAACCAGGCTAAACGCGATAATACAGTGTACACAACTTCCTGAAAGCGTCCTTTAATTCATGAAAATTAAAATCACTTCAAAAGCGATGGGTTGGCTCCTCCGAGAGTCTGCGAACGACCAGTTCACAGCAGGCCACCAAGGTATGGATAAAGTGCTTCTCTTAACGTGACATTAAATAATTAAAGCAAAAGAAAACATCACATAATCAGAGCGAAATAAGAAAATGGAGGACAGGAGATATATTCCTTCAAGGGGACAGAAAACTAGAGAGAGACTGTGAAGCGACGGACAAACTGACATACTGCATGGTGTAAGACCTACATGATGCAAAAGGGAATTTCACATTTTCATAATCTGAAGAAACAGACACAGTAAGACTTGTCGTTTAGTATCATAACACGGATAATTGTCGGTCCGTTGCGTTCGGGCGTCCTATGAGGACAGTCATAAGAAACAGCAGCAGTGTGATCTTACAGGATTATTTCGAGGCCAGTCACCGGTCGAGTGTTTTTTTTGTGTGAATAAATACATTCGGATTTAGTGTCAAGCTACTTGTTCTAATATAATGTACGTCCTAAAAAACAAACAAAGGAAAGATGGAGAGACTAACGAAGAGGAGATGGGGGAATTGTCCGCTCCGAGATGTTCCCACGTTCTCCTCGTGGCCCCTCAAACTCAGTCCGCTCTTCACAAGGCAGACATTTTCTTCCAACAGTCGCGTGTGTGGGAGGAAAAAAGCACCTTCCCTCATGGTATCCGTGGCTAATGGAGGCGCTCTCCGTGCTGGGAGGATCCCACATACTGGGAGCGCCTGCAGACCCCTGAATAACAGCCAGTCCACTGCCGTCCTCGTCCTCTACAGAGAGAAAACACACATGAGCAGACTGAACTAAACCCTGAGGGCTTCAGAAAGATACCTTTAACTCGTCTGTTCAGTGTTGACAAAAAAAGTATGCGATAAATTAAAACACAATATTAGGGTGCACTGCTGCTTAGAGGATCCCGATAACAAGCTCACATCAAACCACTGACACGTTGTTCTACGTAAAGAGCTTACAAAGTATTTACTGTGAATGATGATGCAGAAAAAAAAGCATGCATATAAATGCATGCATAAAGCATAAATGCATGCATAATGCATTAATAAAAATCCATAAATGCATGCATAATGCATTAATAAAAATCCATAAATGATGCATAAAATGCATTCATAAAAATCCATAAATGATGCATAAAATGCATTAATAAAAATACATGCACTAAAAATCATGATGCATACAACGCATTAATAAAATCCATAAATGATGCATAAAATGCATGCATAAACGCATACATGTGTTGCATAAAAATATATAAATGCATAAAAATGCATGCACAAAAATGCATAAACATGCATATATATTGCATAAAAATATATACATGATGCATAAAAAATGCATGCAAAAAAAATCATGCATTTTTTTTATTTCTATAGCGTTTTATATAATACAGATTGTTTCAAAGCAGATTCACAGTAATAAACAGGAAAAATAATGATACAATAATGCAAACTTCATCAAATAAGAGACAAATTAAAAATAAAATGCTTCACTGAAGTTTGCACCCACAGGCATGTAGTCATGCAAAGCACAGTCTAGATGTGTCTAAATATGGCTGAAGGGAAATTCAGGATTCCAAACACTGGCAGTGGGAGCGGCTTGTGAACTTGAGCTAATATTGAACCAAGGCAGCATCTGATCTCAATAAACATGAAGTGACCTCGCAATCTCCAGAGAAACTGAGGCCATGGGACCAAACCGGGAAGTTAAAGACGATTCTATGATCAATAAATCACAAATTAAGTATGTTCAAGCCTAATAGTGTTCGGAGATCATTGCTTCATTAAATTCAAATGAAATCTGCACCTAAAAGAAAAAAAAGATATCATGTACCCACCTTCATGTCATTCCAAACCGTATGACAGACTTTCTTCTGTGGAACACAAAAGGAGAAGTTTAGCCGTATGTTCACGCTGCTCTTTATAACTAAAGCAGACCGGGAAAGGTTTTACAGCGCCGATCAAAGTACAATAAAAATATCTCAAGAATCAAGTCAAACCATACGATAGTGCTTTCTGTCGGCTTACTGAAGTGCGCATGTGTGATCTGTGACAGGAACGCATTCTTACTGTGGATTTAAGCACATCCAGACAGCGTTTTGCAAATGTATTTGATCCAAAAAATGTATGAAAATGCTCTCTTATAAGAAGAAGTTGTATAGTAAATCCTGCATCTGCAACTGCAAGAGAGGAGAATATGAGCCGCTGACATGTTGCGTTAATCTTCTTTGGTTTTTAATGCTTTATTTAATATCACAATACAAATGAAATACTCGGAGTCAGATACAAATGATTACATTTTGACGTCACTACCGGGAAATAGCCTGATTCATTAATAAAGTCTTGTAAACACGGTTTACTTGCGCTGTCGGGTTATCGGTTTGCATGTAAACCTGGATAACGGGTTATTTCACTAAGCTGATATGTGTGAGTTATCAGCGCACCGGTGTGCATGTAAACGTGCAGCAAAACATTTACCTTTGTGTTCCACAGAAAAAGTAGTCGTCACTCAGACTTAGAAAGACAAAAAATTGTGGGTTCATTTTTTTTTACACATACAAGGGTAACACTGCGTACCTGATGAGGCGAACACATGGTAAACAAATGCAGACAAAAAAAAAAATTAATTAAGATATGCACAGTAAAAAAGGATCCCTAAAGGAACTAATAAAGCCTCGGGGGAGATCTGATTCAGTGCTCTGACTGAGATTGGCAAGGTTTTGAAACGGTTTGACTTACAGAGTCAAAGGTAGAAGTCTAAATTCATCAATCAGAAATTTTCTGTACTCATTATTTGGTCCACAAAGTGGCAAAACAGCCTGCTAACCTTCACGGCTGGAAAAGAAACGAGACAAGCGAAACACAAAACAGCAAACTACACTGTAAAAACTTAAAATTTGTTGAGATAACTTAAATAGCCAACTAAAGTTAACTAAACTTAATATTTTAAAGGAGAACTCCGGTCAATTTTAACATTGAGCTAATTTTTTTGTACATTTGGAGTGGTGTCAGTACAGAGAACAACGACAAAAATTGGTGTTGCCTACACCGAGTTATTCTATTTTTAAAATTTGCACCCTGTTGACTTCAATGGGGCAAGTACTAAACCTGCTTTTAGCCTCTTAACATCCTTGATGTGTCATTACAAGTGCACAGAAAATGTGAGTGATTCCTTCAGAGTGAACACGAGTGAATCTGACTGCAGTAGATGTGAAAGATATGAATAAAAATGATGTTATTTAAGCCAGCGCAAATACCTGTGTTTACATCCTGTTTTCGGTTGAAGTCCAAAGTAGTCGATTGCCGAGTTCACGCGCATAGGTTTAGTTACCTATGATCACGCGCGTGAACTCGGCAATCGACTTGTCTTTCTTTCTTCAGTGGAAAAGAAATAAAGGTTTTTCAGAAAAACATTCCAGGATGTTTCTCCATATAGTGTCTTCAATGGGGTCCAACGGGTCGAAGGTCCAGATGTGAGTTTCAGTGCAGCTTCAAAGTCTCGACACGATCCAGCCGAGGAATAAGAGTCTTATCTAGACAAACCAGCGGACATTTTATTAAAACAAACATTTATATACTTTTTAACCACAAATGCTCGTCTTGCTCTAGCTGTGATGCGACACACATTACGTAATCAGGTTGGAAAGGTGGGAAATGTACGAAAAACTACATCTCATTTTCTCCTCCAACTTCAAAATCTTCCGACATTGTAGTTTTAACTTATTTTTTTATATTTTTTTGTAAATCCTGTTTGACTTAGTCTTTTCATGTTCGCTTTGTAAACACTGGGTCTGTTCTTCCGCCTACGTCACGCTTGACCTTTCAACCTGATTACATAATGTGTGTCGCATCACAGCTAGAGCAAGACGAGCATTTGTGGTTAAAAAGTATATAAATGTTTATTGTTTTAATAAAATGTCCGATGGTTTGTCTAGATAAGACTCTTATTCCTCGGTTGGATCGTGTCGAGACTTTGAAGCTGCTCTGAAACTCACATCTGGACCCCATTGAAGTCACTATATGGAGAAAAATCCTGGAATGTTTTCATCTGAAGAAAGAAAGACATGAACATCTTGGATGACGTGGGGAAGAGTAAATTATCAGGAAATTTTAATTCTGAAGTGAACTACTCCTTTAAAGGGATCGTTCACTGAAAAATGAAAATTCTTTCATCAATTTCTAACCCTCATGTCGTTCATCAACACAACTGGATTTATCGAAGGATCTCTTTATGAATGTAGAGTTTTGGGTGAATAGAGGGACAGAAATCTCTCAACTTTCATTAAAAATATCTTCATCTGTGTTCCGAAGATGAACGAAAGGCTTACGGGGATGGAAAGACATGAGGGGGAATAATTACTGACAGAATTTTCTTTTATGGGCGAACGATCCCTTTCAGAGTGCAATGTGGAGCTAAGAAAGACTCACCTAAGTTTCGCAGTGAGACAGTAGAGATGTGATTTCGGCGCTCATGTGTCCCACCGCCTTGGCGGCCTCCATGATGGCGCGACGGTACATCCCTTTCTTTTTGCGGTTGAAGCGTAACCTGAAGAATTCGCGGAACGGCGACAGTTTGGCAACCGAGAGTTGGGAGGTGGTGGGAGAACCGAACCAGGACACTTTAGCTTCAGGCCAAGGAGCATCAACCTCCCCTTCTTCTCTACGAGAACCGCTAATACTGAGTATCCGAGCAGGCCACCACGGGAATCCGTGAATCTTTCCCCAAACAACATCACCTACTGTCACAGCGTGACCTTCTTCGGTCACGCACTTAGTCATGCTGCGAGTGTGCAGTCGCACGGTTAGAGGCGGAACAGTCTTGCTTTCCCCTTGGGAAGACGACGATACGGAGATGTCGTCGCCCGGAGCGAGATCGCAGAGTTCTGGCGACGTCCCATCCGAGCTGAACGACTTGGACTCGTCTAGACTGTCGCTACTGCACACGGAGAGGCTCGAAGAATCCGCTTTCCTCTTCCGGAAGTTAATGAGTAAAGTCAGGTCGCTGTGTCGATCGACCTCCTCGCCGGACCAAAGTTCAAGTGAGTTTTTCTCGGGACCATCCTCGGATTGAGAGTTGGGAACTCTTGGACTTCTTCTCCGGGAACCGCCGACAAGTTCTGCCTCGTACACGGACACTTGCTCTCCTCCGTCGGACCGGGATCTCAAGCGGATCTTGGGCGACGGGGACTCCGGACTTGCCAACTTTGGGAGCTTGAGTTTGGGAATGGAAATGGTAAGACCCGTTCGGATGGCGTCCATTTGCGGTTGCACAACTTTCTGGGATTCCTTGGAGGCGTCTCTTTGTCCGTGCCCGTTCTGCAATAACTGCTTCGGACAGAAGGGTTTAACAGAACCGTGAACTCTCGAGGGGATCTTCATTACTTCGCCTTTTCCTTGAGGAGTGCTATAGGAGATCTTAATCACAGGACTGTGGGGAATGATGTCCCCTACCGGAAACTTCTCGTCGTCTTTCTTGTCCTTCCGGAAGCGTTTGCTGTCAAAGACCATTGAGTCCTCTCTCCTCTTCGACTCTTTGTTGTTGTCCCCGTCGTCCTTTCTCTTGGCCGGAGTTGCTTTAGTGTCCTCGTCTTCTTGGGGGGCGTTTTCTTTT
Organism: Scardinius erythrophthalmus; assembly: GCF_964197995.2. Taxonomy (NCBI): domain Eukaryota; kingdom Metazoa; phylum Chordata; class Actinopteri; order Cypriniformes; family Leuciscidae; genus Scardinius; species Scardinius erythrophthalmus. The sequence goes on from NC_138241.1 coordinate 36,855,135, forward strand.
CTAGCCGTCTTGGGCGCCGTTGGTCCGTCTTTGCTGTCCTCGTCGCTGTTTAGTGTGTTTTTGCATTTCTCGCACAACACCTGCCGAGGTCTCAGTCGGATCGTGCTCATGGTCATCCTTCCAGGCTCTCGACTTCTTCTTTTCTTCCTCTTGATTGGACGAGGTGGTGGTTGAGGAACCCACTGGTTGTACGTGTGCCGGACCCAAACGGGTTGCGGGAAAGGAGCGCCCTCAAAGTACGGTGGGTACGTGGGCTGGCCCGGTTGTACCGGGACAGGTACAGGAGCAGGAGGAGCCAACGCTGGCTCCGTGTTCTCATCTTTTGGTCGCGGTGAAGGCGGACTAATGGGTTTAGAAGAAGCCTCTTCACTCGAGACTTCACAGTCCGGTCTCAATATGAGGCTCTCTTCTGATTTTCCAACAACGTCTGGAAGGCAAAACAGCCCAGTCCTACGGAAGAGAATGAAGAGGGAAACATAAGAGCCAAGCACTTTCACAGGAACAGAATCAGAGCAATGGAGGTTATTTATCCATAAGTACTGCATTGTATTTTGCATCTATGGTGTCCCCAGAATGTGTCTGTGAAATTTCGGCTCAAAATACCGCCCAGATCATTTATTATAGCTTCTCAAATTTGCCCCTTTTTGGGTGTGAGCAAAAACGTGGCGATTTTGTGTGCGTCCCTTTAAATGCAAATGAGCAGTTGCTCCGCCTACATTCTGAAGAGGGCGGAGCCTTTACACAAGCTTCAGATACTCCGGCAATAACAAAACCAGCCAATCTCACTCATCCAGAATCCCAGAATAACCAGTAGCGAGTGCAGCCTTACGGAGAGACTCAGGAAGAGTTTCACTTTTAGATGTTTCTGAATGGTTAGTGGAGGCATTTAAACAGACATACCGTCATGTTTAACTTTTACACAAGTTGACAGTTCCCTGAGGTCTTTATAAGACAGCTGTGACATTTTTTGGTCAAATTGTGTTCAGTGCTCAATGACAGAACAGTTTGCATGCTTTGCTGGATCTTTTGCCATTGCATTCGAACTGGTTACACTGTTGTCGCTTGCAAAACCAAATGGCGGCACCACAGGTGGAAACGTGCAGATTAAGGGGCGGTAATATTATAATAAGATCCCCTTCCTATGTCAGAATTTATTTTTTTACATGCTTGCAGAAAAAAAGGCTTACCAAAACAAGGTTACTGGGTTGTCACTTTTCACGTTTTCTGGGTTGGTAGATGCACCGGGGACCCGATTATAGCACTTAAAGGGCACCCATTATGCAACATATTATGTTTGAACATAAATGTGTTGGCAGTGTGTGTACACAACCTCCCTATAATGATAAAAATCCAACCAGTGCTTTTTTTAAAAATCCCCATAAATCATCAGCACTGTCTCAGAACAAGCCGTTCTCAGATTCGGGGCAGTGAGACGTAGCCTAATTTTGCACAAGCCCCACCCACGACTGTTGACTGACACTGCTGTATTAGCATAGCCCCGCCCTGAGTGAGCTGGACACAGTCCGCCATTGTTTTGATGCCAGAGCAGCTGTAGACAAGAATGTCTTTTAAAAGCGATTGAGGCGTTTTGTTGTTGGATGTAAGCAGTCTTCATTTACTCTCTTGTTGTTACTCAAGGATGGATCTGTACCAACCGTTCGTGATCCAGCTTACAGTCTCTGGAGCAATAGGACTAATGTTCCTGATCAGTGATCATTGCAGTGATGTAAGAGAGAGTGCACACATTATGACAGCTCTTCGAGTCGTTTTACGGATATAAAATATATAAGCACCTGAAAAGGCGTGGATATATTAGTTTACTGTTAGTTGTAACAAGTGTTTTGTGTAATTCGCTGTGTACTTTGATGATAATGAAGGGGAGAGAGAGAGAGAGAGAGAGAGAGAGAGAGAGAGTGAGTTTATGGATAAGAATGCTTTAATGTACAATAAACTTCATTGAACTCATCAGTATATTGTTGGCCATCATTCGGACGGGGTCTATAGCAGTAATAAAGGTGGATATAAGCAATGACACATACGTTATAACCGTAATTAAACTAAACTATACCTTTTCTATCTCCATACAGCGTATATTCTCTGGCTCTGTGGGCATTATTGTTCGACTCCAGGTCGAAATGAACACCGCTACTGAGAGTTTCTGTTTTGATATCATCATTCCGTGAGATGAGATTGTCCTGACACTGAGCGCGAGCTCGTGAGGCTCCGCCCCCTGTGCCGGCAGCAGCAGCTCATTTGCATTTAAAGGGATACACACTAAAACAGCTGGTTTTTCTGAGCCCCAAAAAGTGACAATTTAAACATGCTGTAAAAAATTGATATGTTGGGTATTTTGGGCTAAAACTTCACATACACACTCTGGGGACAGAGACTTATTTTACATCTTGTGAAAAGGGGCATAATAGGTGCCCTTTAAACACGGAAAAACTAAAATAGAGATCACGATCCCCGACGATTGTGAATGGACAACTAAACAAAATAACATGTTAATTACTAGAGATTCTAATAAAATGTTAATTGCTGCAATCTATTTAAAAAACATAATTAATTTGCATTAATTAAAACAAACAAAAAAATCAGGTGGAGTGAATGATTTAATGACCCACTTATAAAGACTTCACTTGTTTCATTACTGGTGAATCAGCATTTTTGAATGAATCTCTTGACAATTACTTTAACTTAACTTGTAAAGATGTAATTGATCATCTTTATTTGAAGTGCCAAGTTACTTTCAAAAGATGATTTTCTTTATTTTGATCGCTACCGTAGACATCAGTGTTTGTATCCTTTTATCCCAGTATTTCTGTGATGATTTGAATTAGATGAGCACTAAAATAGTAAGCACTAAACTCAGACTAAATGAAAATTATAAAATGAGCTGAAATAAAATAATTTTATCTCAGATGTTTATTTTATTTCAAGTAAGAAAGTGTGGGTTTTGCTTTTAGTTTACAATAATAATCCTGCAATGATGACCACTTACATCATCATTAAATGTCCTTATATTTAACACTCTTATCACAATGCTGCAAAACATTTGAATGCTCATGAACTGAAACACATGATCAAGCATTTCTAATGGCAAGCTGACTCTTGACTGGAAAAACTAGTTGCAGTTCGTGCAACGAAACCACACCTATGTTTTCATAACCTTTAAAACAACACAGATATGATATGATCCATCAAAACTCCTAATGCTGCATTATTCTTAGAAACTGTGATGCTTGGAATTTAAAAGTAGTAGGGTGAAGTTCACAAAAACAGTTTCAATTTCAATAACGCAAAAAAAATAAACTTTTAGGACAACCATTGTTATTCGTATTGTGATAATTAAGCAAGACATGGAGATCTGCTTTACGTTGCAAACTAAAAAAATTATTTTATTTCAGATAATGTTTAGTTTAGTTTTTTGGTTTTAGTTTACAATAATAATCCTGCTATGATTGCGCAGAAAAAAATACTTATATCACCTTTAAATGTCCTTATTTTTAACACTCATCACAATTTTGCATAATTTTGTTCATGAACTGAAAACATGATTAAGCATTTCTAATGGCAAGCTGACTCTTGACTGGAAAAACTAGATAGTGAAGCAGACACATCGTGCAAAAACACAGTCACATTTCAATAACACAAAATAATACAATTTAAGACAACCATTATTATTCGTATTGTGATTAAGCAAGACATGGCGATTTGATTTACGTTGCATATTTGCATGTAGCGAAACAACTACTACATATAAATTCATAAGAAGTAGTGAGATGGACCCAGTGTTTTCATCAGTAGTGAGATGGACCCAGTGTTTTCATCAGTAGTGAGATGGACCCAGTGTTTTCATTAGTAGTGAGATGGACCCAGTGTTTTCATCAGTAGTGAGATGGACCCAGTGTTTTCATCAGTAGTGAGATGGACCCAGTGTTTTCATCAGTAGTGAGATGGACCCAGTGTTTTCATCAGTAGTGAGATGGACCCAGTGTTTTCATCAGTAGTGAGATGGACCCAGTGTTTTCATCAGTAGTGAGATGGACCCAGTGTTTTCATCAGTAGTGAGATGGACCCAGTGTTTTCATCAGTAGTGAGATGGACCCAGTGTTTTCATCAGTAGTGAGATGGACCCAGTGTTTTCATCAGTAGTGAGATGGACCCAGTGTTTTCATCAGTAGTGAGATGGACCCAGTGTTTTCATCAGTAGTGAGATGGACCCAGTGTTTTCATCAGTAGTGAGATGGACCCAGTGTTTTCATCAGTAGTGAGATGGACCCAGTGTTTTCATCAGTAGTGAGATGGACCCAGTGTTTTCATCAGTAGTGAGATGGACCCAGTGTTTTCATCAGTAGTGAGATGGACCCAGTGTTTTCAGTGAGTCTTGAGGATAGCAGGAGTCTGTGAAAGATGCAGCCAGAGCAAAGCGCTGTCAGAAACCACAGACAAAGAGAGCAACGGGTCGGGCTGGATCCCCCCTCCACCTCGCTGCACAAAAACAATCCCATAAACCACCGGGGACGCAGGGAGAGGGCCAAGAGATTTGGGTGTTTTCACACGCAGCCCTGAAATCTGATTGTGCCGGGATTATTAATTAAACCGTAGAAGGAAATCCTGTGGGTAACAGAGGCAGAAGCCCTCCGGCAATAAACACCTATCATTTGAGATGTTTGGTGAAAAATAAAACGCCCACCCCTAAAGCGACTATACCTACAGCGACTCGTGTCAGGATCCGGAGTACGGAACATTTCACTGCATAATACACACACACACATATATATATATATAGCTGGGATGATGAACGACTAGATGCTATTTAAACACAGTTCAGGACGAAACACTAGCTGACTACAGTACATACTGCACACTGCTTACTATTATTTGACATAGGCGAATGATTCTACGATAAACGCTTCAAACTGTAGTATACTAAGAAATATAGTGTAGAAACTAGTGCTGTGCAACGATTAATCACATCCAAAATTAAAGTTTGTGTTTGCATTATATATGTGTGTGTACTGTGTATAATTGTGTATATATAAACACAGACATGCATGTATACATCTTAGAAATATTTGCATACTGTATTTATGTTATATAGAAATATAAATACTTTATATATAAATAAGACATTTTTCTTAAATATGTACATGAATGTGTGTGTATTCATTTATACAAACTTGTACACAGCACACACACACACATATATTATGTAAACACAAACTTGTATTAATCACGATTAATCGTTGCACAGCACTAGGAGAAACTATTTTCGCACAGAAATTGCTAGTAAAGTTCACACATAAATACATAAAAAACGTCAAGTAACACATTGAATTAAACATGAACTAAACTTCTAAAATGCACTCCAACCGTCTTTGTTTAAATCGTCTTAGCTTACTTTAGAACGTAGCTCGTTTGGTTACACGTTACAATGAGATCTTACTGATTAACATTAGTTAATGCATTAACTAAAGCATGAGAAGTATTTTTACAGCATTAAATAGCCTTTGTTAATGTTATACTGTTCAGGTTCACAGTGCGTTAACTAATGATACAACTTTTGATCTTAAAAATGCATTAGTAAATGTTGAAAATAACATTAAGATTAATATTATTAGTTCATGTTAACTGCAAAGTATTCTGCAAAAATGTGTAGTTCAATTAAAAACTACATAGAAAATAAAGGCAGTTGCAATTACTTGCAGTTCATTCGTCACACTGGAAATCAAAGGTAAAGCGCAGTGCATTGTGGGACACTGTGTTCTGTGTAGTGTGCTCAGCAAGTGCACTAGATCATGATATGATATTCTGATTATAGTGCCAAACGTCCAAGGACAGAGTGAATGAGTGATGATGATTCACTGGAAAACCTTCCCGGCGGACGTGATTCACGATGACACACCAGAACAAAGCAGTGAAGCAGCATCTGATCATTCAACAAAAAATACTGGCTTTCACAGCCATAGAAGAACCTTTCAGTGGTCAGTTCTTAAATAACCATGTGTTTCTATAGTGTGGAGAACATTTTGATAGTCTAAACAACATTTAGTGCATCAATGCTAATAAAGAACGCTTTATTTTTAAGAGTTAACCGGAGAGGAAAAGCACACATAGTACAATAAAAGGTATTAATATTTACAGTAGGTTACACCCTGTAAAAAATAATAGGCCTACATAGTTTATATCATAAGCTGTCTATTTAACCTTTGCAATAACTTGACTATTATAAACACTGAATTATCAATGTGAGTTATTGTTTTTCTGATGGGCTGCTCCTCTATAAAGGAAAAGCGATGTAAGATTCTCATGCAATGTGTCTATTAATACCTCACGGTATCTGTGTGACAGGCGCTCTTAATATTCAAGCAAATATCACACGCACAATAATCCATCCATCCACACAGGAATATAATGTTTAGTGACATGATTATTCCACATCAAACCCATAAAATCTGAAAATGACACCAATAACCAAAATCAAAGGCCTCATGGTGAAAATCACATTAGTGTTACTTTAGTCAAATTCCCCCAGTATCAAATGAATAAACACAATATTTGACCTTTACACTGACTGGATATAACAATGCCATCTGACCCTTCATGAAGAATAATGATTATCAGGACTCAATTAAACAGATCCTGTGTCATAATTCACGATGACAGCGATGAAAACATCAATCAATGTTTCATGTGATGAAATGATACAAAGAAACAGCTTGAGCTGCTACATGGCTAAAGCTGAATGAGCCACCATCATCATCATCATCTTCATCTTCATCATCTGAGAGACACTGAATAAAAACACACAATCCGACACAAAAGAGCGATTTCTTCACATCTAGTGTGTGTGTGTGATGAAGATGATGATGGTGCTGCTCTTCTTCTCATTGTCTCTGCTCAAGGCCTGTGTTCTCCTGGCCTGCTCTTTAGGCCCGACATTGTAAAGTGTGTGTTTTTCGCATGAAAACACAAAGAAAGGAGACTCACTTTCTGCTGCAGTCCAGTAAGATCCCGGTGTAGCTCTTCTCCCGGTAGACCAGCGTCACCACGAGCGTGTCGTTCACGATCTGTTCGACGGTCACCGGGATCCGGGAGCCGGCCCGCAGCTCCTCCGGCACGGCCTGCATGTTTCCTCGCTCGGAGTCCGGGTTTGGGTCGCTCGATCGCGGCCACCGGAGCCTCGGTCGCGTCGCGTCGCGTCGGCCTTTACTGCGATCCGTGCGCGCGCTCGGGAGGCTCCGTCAGGACGCGCAATGACGCCATCAACTCCACCGACGCGTTACAACGGGCCCGTTCGCGGTGACATCACCAGAGAAAGACGAGAACCACCGTCTGATCTGAGCGAACTGCACACACACGCACACACACACACACACACACACACACACACACACACACACTGCACATACAGTGTTATGGACATACAGGTAAACTCACAGATCACATGGCACTTAAAACACAATAAACACACACACACATATTTATATACATGTACACTTATGAATTTACACATGGTTTGTCTTAAAGCAGATTAAAAACACCACATAGACATATAAACATTATTAAAAGATTGATTTTCACCACAGGGGGACTTTAAACATACAATCTATATTCATATTAACAGCGTTAATCAAAGCCCAAAACTCATCTATAATGTATGTTATGCTATATGTTTGTTTATTATACAAACAAACTCTGCTATGATGTATTTTCATATGCATTTTCATTTCCACCTATAGTAAAGTGCTTGAGTTAAAATGATGTTTTATTAAAATGATCATGTTTAGTTGATTGCTGATTTTACTGCATTTATTTCTTCTTTCCATAGACTATAAACCACATGAATTATGATTATGCAAAGCGGTTTATTCTTGCAATACGATATTTACATTCAACATTTATCTGATTTAAAGATCTTCATGCAAATCAGTTCTTAACAGTTTCATAGATGATCATATTATAATACTGGTGATGAAGGCTTTTGTTGTTGTTGTTGTTGTTTATTCATATACTTGTTGAACAACAATAGAAAGGCAGTCATAACTAACAGTTTTACAAACAAAGACTGAAATTACATTTAGTTTTCACATCGCATTCTACACAGCACATCAAACAATACATTAAACAAAAGAAGAGAGGGAGAGAGAGAGAGAGAGAGAGAGAGAGAGAGAGAGAGAGGGAGGGAGAGAGAGGGGGGGGGGTTATATTATAAAACCCTCTAATAAAGAATACAAATACTTTTCTTTGGGACGCTTCATTCATCCCTCTAAAAGTCTCCAAATATAATATATTACAAATTCCTCTTTAAAAACCATTAATCTGGAAAAATGTACATTTGTGTATGTAGAACTGGAGCTGAAGCCTTCGTGTTGCAGTTTTGTGATCATAAAGTGTATAAAAACAACTCAGTGATGAAACGAACCGACTGAACAACATCTCAAACACCAGTTATCAGCTTTACTGTCATACACTGGGTTTCCTTGACTCTCAATTAATGGAAATATTATTTTCCCACAACACTGATCCGGTCGCCTGATCCGGTCGCCTGTGTGACGGCTGCTGTGGAGATGAAGATGAGGATGATGAAGATAATGAGGATGATGAAGATGAGGATGATGAGGATGATGAAGATGATGAGGATGATGAAGATTATGAGGATGATGAAGATGAGGATGATGAAGATGAGGATGATGAAGATGAGGATGATGAAGTTGAGGATGATGAAGATGATGAGGATGATGAGGATGATGAAGATGAGGATGATGAAGATGAGGAGGATGATGAAGATGAGGATGATGAAGATGAGGATGATGAAGATGAGGATGATGAAGTTGAGGATGATGAAGAGGATGATGAAGATGAGGATGATGAAGATGATGAGGATGATGAAGATGATGAGGATGATGAGGATGATGAGGATGATGAAGATGAGGATGATGAAGTTGAGGATGATGAAGATGATTAGGATGATGAAGATGATGAGGATGATGAAGATGAGGATGATGAAGATGAGGAGGATGATGAAGATGATGAGGATGATGAAGATGAGGATGATGAAGATGAGGATGATGAAGTTGAGGATGATGAAGATGATGAGGATGATGAAGATGAGGATGATGAAGATGATGAGGATGATGAAGATGATGAGGATGATGAAGATGAGGATGATGAAGATGAGGATGATGAAGTTGAGGATGATGAAGATGAGGAGGATGATGAAGATGAGGATGATGAAGTTGAGGATGATGAAGATGATTAGGATGATGAAGATGAGGATGATGAAGATGAGGATGATGAAGATGAGGATGATGAAGATGATGAGGATGAAGATGAGAATGATGATGATGAAGAGGATGATGATGATGATGGTGAGCGCCACCTGCTGCTCAAACTCAGGCTTTGTCATGTGCTGAATGAGTTCTGAAGCTGCACAGAAGAAACACAAGAAGTTCCTGATTTCTCGTCCAGAAGAACTGCTGATTAAATATGATAGATTTCAGGAGGGAAAATGACAACCATTATAAATGAATTATTGTAGAATGAATACAGGAACATATACATAAATAAATAAAGCACATTCTCATATCCCAGTTTAATGAGGAAACTACAGTAATCTGAAGGCTGATTGTGTTTCTGTGGTTTTATCAACACTTTGATCTGTTTATTAGATACATATAGGCTTTCCCTTATTAAATGATCAGATTTTTCTGATCTGAAGTCTGGATGTTGATTCATGCACACATTATCCACACACACCGGATGTTTTCCACACTTAAACTCTGTTATTTCTGTCACTTCTGTTAATGAGCAAATCTGCAGAATGATACAATCCTGGGAAGACGTTACAGTAACGATACATTTGTTACAGTAGCCTATTCATTCATCTTTGTTAATGTTAGTTAATAAAAATACAGTTGTTCATTGTTAGTCCACGTCAGCTCAGGTCCATTAAATAATATTAACAGATGCAACTTTTGATTTGAATAATAAATTAGTAAATGTTAAAATGAACATTGAGATTAATAAATGCTGTAGAAGTGTTGTTCAGTGTTAGTTGATGTTAACTAAAACTGTTCACTAATGTTAACCAATCAGACCTTATCATAAAGTGTCACTATTGCTTTAAATCTGGCACTCTTATTAAGAGCTGAAAATATGATTGAATTAGCCAAAATATGTTATAAACAAACACGCGAGGGTTCGGGACGTGTAGAAATTAAGGAGCAAAAGCAACTGGTCAAATCAATCCACTACAGAGAGGTTGACAGCTGAATCTAATCAATGATGTTTACCAGAAATGTGAGTAAATCTTGTTTCACTGCGAGATCTGTTCATATTTTCACTGCTTTGCTGAATTATGGTTCTTTATGAAGTCGGAAAAGTACTTTATCTGCACGACAAAGTGATACTAGAGTAAATCTCAACTCCTTGATTGTTTATATCATCACAAAATATAAGTAGCCTATCATCCAGCTCTAATCTGATAAATGTGACTATAAAGGATGAAGATATTAATATATTATAAACATTAACATCATGATTTTCTATAGCAGCCGCTTTGAAAGTGTATTTGATACTGCGGCCAGACAACATCTCACTGAAAGCTCATTTCTTCAGATGTCAACTTCAAATTTAGAAACACAACAGAAATTAAGAAAAATATACATTTTTTGGACATGTTTTGGAAAATATACATTTCATGTAAAATGTGAAAATAGCATTTTTCATAATAATAAACTTTGTTACTTTTTTCACTACAGCAATAATCTGCCAAGTGTCATCTTTCTTCAGTCGGTCAGCCAAAGATTCAAGATTTACCACAGTTTAATTCCCTTTTCAGGTCTATGTTCAAAAAGTGGTACTAAATGGATCATAACTATTCAATAAATATAGTTGAGTAGTATGAAATCCCCTAAAAATACAAAATATTAAATACAAAAACATTATCGAACTATAATAGGCTATATTACATTGATTTCATTGAGAGCCACACAAGGAACACCAGAGGGTTAAACTGTAATGTTTTCATAGATTTTTTTGTTTTACAGTCATCATGAGAATGACACTTGATTGGGTGCTTAGCTGTCATAAAATATATATAAAAAAACTTTTTTACTTGACTTTAGAAAGTGATTACATTAGGTTTGGGGAAGCCTAAACCTCACTTTATCTGTGATGTTGTTCTAGAACTTACAGAAGCTCGTGTCCGTCACGGAATAAAAACATGCATATATCTCACAATTTGACTTTTTCTCTCACAATTGCAAAGTTTATATCTCACAATTCTGAATGATTGAAAAATAAGGGTTAGAATTGTGAGATAAAAAGATGTATTTCTATGATTTGCGCAGGAGAAACAAAGCTTCTACAGGGAAAGTGAAGCTCAACACTGGCTGTAAGTTCCTCCACTAACCACATGATGTCAGTATAAACACACAGTTGCTCGTGGACTCCATCAATCACGTGTCTCTCTCTGAAGATGTGGAAGTCTTCAAACCCTGAACCTTGAGAAATCAACACTGGGTCACGTGTTCCCCTCACAGACACTGAGGCCTGTTGCTTTAGTGCAATGCTGTGATATTAAAACTGCGTTCTTGTCATTTGCATTGACAGTTTGACTTCCTGAAGAGTGAAACACTGTGACACTTTCAGAACCCTGAGAATCTGTCAGATTCTGCTCAGCCAATCACGCGAGTTTGGGGGCGGGGCTATCTGTTTGACTGACCAATGACACGGCAGGATGATTATTTTTTATAAATAAGTTTTGTTAGTCAGTCATTATTGTTTGATGACAGTAGTGGCACAGAAATAACACACAGCAGCATCACCGCTAAAACATGAGGTTCTTCCTCAGTGTGTCTGTCCTGTTCTCCATCTCTAATATCTAAACATTCTTAAATCAAGAGACATTTACTGGAGAAGCAGCAACATTATATGAAAAATGCATCAAAATGAAGTGAGTTTGTGCTTTAAACAGTAACAAATATCTTATTATACTATTTTCCCTTTGAATAAAGTTTATTTTTCTGACTCCACTGCAGATATTAGTTCGTGTTTTAAGCACAAACTCACTTCTGAAAGAATTCAAACTCAACAAAAAATATTTGACCCTTTTTTTAAGTGTCAGAACACAACAATAAGACTCTTACAGTTTCCATATCACATTATGTAACACTCAATTATATAACACTCATCTGTATTTATAAATACATTTATATGATATTTAAATTGTTCATTTCATGCAACATTTTATTATAATTCATTTTCCCCTGAAGGTCCATTTATAATGTTAGCTGTTTTGCATTAAAAACGATAATTTTTTCATTTTTCATGAGCATTTTGAATAAATTTGTACAGTCTGTTTTCACTGCACAACAAATGCTTTATCTTCCAGATGAAGGTAAAGATGTGAATGTGAACCTGGTCTCTTCTTCTTCCAGATCTTTCTGTGTGACTCTAGGCGAATTTCTCTGATTGTTTAGCAGATGTTGGACTCTAAAACACACATTAACACACACACACACACACACACACACACACACACACACACACACACACACACACACACACACACGAAGAACAGGCCTCAGAAACACCAGGAATACAGCCGTACATCATCTCCACAAATATAAACATTCTTACATCAAATATATATTCAAATACATCAAAAATGAAGTGACTTCATGCTTCTTGGTGTGAACGTGATTATTGAGCAGTTTTTACAGGGCAGAAAAGTTCTGACAGCTAAAAAAAAGTCTCAAAACTGGCCTCAAAATGTGTCATTTAGCTTGTTTTGCATGTAAAATAGATAACTTTAAGATTTACTAAGAGGAAAAGACTAATAATCTAAATAATCTTACACAATCTGCTCTTGCATCAATAAGACTCTAGCTGGATATAAGAAGTCTTAGATCAGAAATTATTTTTTCTAGTTTTGCAACAATTATCTAAACATCTTTAAATCGAGATGCATTCATAAAAATGATATGTCAAAATTATTGGAGTATGTTTTAGATTTCAGTTTTTCTACTTTAAAATGTCATGTTTAACTCAATGTGTTAATTGCAGTTTCTTTATAATTTTATGTGAAATGTAGTGATTTCTGAGTGAAAATTGAACAACGTAAATCCAACACCATTTTTTTTTCAGTGCACATACAGAATAAGGTCTAAAAATATCTGATCTGGGACATTGTTTAAATTTAATTATGGTCATAAGATTCAGATGTTTGGAACTAAATTAAAATTATTAAAAAACTAATTTAAACTAAATTTTTAAAAATAAATAAATTAAAGCTAAATGGAAATATTTACAGAAAAACTAATAAAAATGACAAAAGTACATCAAATTACTCAAATTTAAAATGTAATTTATTTTTGAAATTTAATGATGGAACTAAGGTTCAGACATTTGGAACAAAATTAAAAATAAAAATAAATAAATTAAAGCTAAATTAAAAAGAACAAAAAACTACAAAAAAAACCCACAAAATGACTCAAATTTAAAATAAAAACTGAAAATGTAAATATATAAAAATAAAAGTGAATTCAAATGATTAATAAATGCTATAATAGTATATAAATAATAGTAATTAATTAATCAGATTGAATGCTTATACCAAATTAAAACGGAACAATTCTGATGTAAAAAAAAGAAATCTTATTTCTCACGACTAATCAAATGTCAGATGTCTATTAATCCTGGCATTGTACATTACAGATATTGACGGACTGCTTTTGTTAAAAAAAAAGCATATTTTATGTAAATGAGTGTGCCGTTGATCATGTGACTTTATCAGATGTTCTTCAGAACATGATCTGCAGGTTTTGTTCCCATTTCACTCAAACTGCAATACTCTCAATATAAATTGTAGTGATATATTGATATGAATATACAGAAGCGTTCCCAGACACAGACTTGTATGAAGTTTAATTAGCAGAAGAATCTCATAAAGCATCTGCAGTTTCTCGTACTAATAAAATCAGGGCTGTGAAACAAAAACGGTGGTGCGCTGAACACTCACTTTTCTTACTCAGTATTTTTGTCTTGTTTCCAGTCCAAATATCTAAAGATTCTTAAATCAAGAAGCATTTATTAGGTGAGTAAAATGCCATAAGATATTATGTCTTGTTTTCTGGGGAAATAAATCCAAATTAAGTGAATTTTTGCTAAAAACAAGCAAAATTATTTGCCAATGGGGTAAGAAAAATAATCTTGTTTATGTTTGGATTAAGATTATTTTTCTTGTTTCTGTTTGGATTGAGATTATTTTTCTTACCCCATAGCCAGACATGGGAGGATTAAAGGAAAAGGAAAGTTTTTTTAAGAGTTTAGTGACAGCTGGTTTCAGTGCGCGTGCTTTAGGTGTGTGCGCTCGACTGCGTCTCACAGTTCGTAAGCGGTTGAAATGACAATAAACAAGTGTACGTTGTGAACGAATAATTTGTAGAGATCTGCCAGAGATCTGTGTGTCAGTACCTGCTTCAGGTGTGTGTGTCAGTACCTGCGTCAGGTGTGTGTGTCAGTACCTGCGTCAGGTGTGTGTCAGTACCTGCTTCAGGTGTGTGTCAGTACCTGCGTCAGGTGTGTGTGTCAGTACCTGCGTCAGGTGTGTGTCAGTACCTGCTTCAGGTGTGTGTCAGTACCTGCTTCAATGTCAGTACCTGCTTCAGGTGTGTGTCAGTACCTGCTTCAATGTCAGTACCTGCTTCAATGTCAGTACCTGCTTCAGGTGTGTGTCAGTACGCTTCAGGTGTGTGTCAGTACCTGCTTCAGGTGTGTGTCAGTACCTGCTTCAGGTGTGTGTCAGTACCTGCTTCAGGTGTGTGTGTCAGTACCTGCTTCAGGTGTGTGTGTCAGTACCTGCGTCAGGTGTGTGTCAGTACCTGCTTCAGGTGTGTGTCAGTACGCTTCAGGTGTGTTGTCAGTACCTGCTTCAGGTGTGTGTCAGTACCTGCTTCAGTGTCAGTACCTGCTTCAGGTGTGTGTGTCAGTACCTGCTTCAGGTGTGTGTCAGTACCTGCTTCAGTGTCAGTACCTGCTTCAGGTGTGTGTCAGTACCTGCTTCAGTGTCAGTACCTGCTTCAGGTGTGTGTGTCAGTACCTGCTTCAGGTGTGTGTGTGTGTGTCAGTACCTGCGTCAGGTGTGTGTGTCAGTACCTGCGTCAGGTGTGTGTCAGTACCTGCTTCAGGTGTGTGTCAGTACCTGCTTCAATGTCAGTACCTGCTTCAGGTGTGTGTCAGTACCTGCTTCAGGTGTGTGTCAGTACGCTTCAGGTGTGTGTCAGTACCTGCTTCAGGTGTGTGTCAGTACGCTTCAGGTGTGTGTCAGTACCTGCTTCAGGTGTGTGTGTCAGTACCTGCTTCAGGTGTGTGTCAGTACCTGCTTCAGTGTCAGTACCTGCTTCAGGTGTGTGTCAGTACCTGCTTCAGTGTCAGTACCTGCTTCAGGTGTGTGTGTCAGTACCTGCTTCAGGTGTGTGTCTGTACCTGCTTCAGGTGTGTGTGTCAGTACCTGCTTCAGGTGTGTGTCTGTACCTGCTTCAGGTGTGTGTCTGTACCTGCTTCAGGTGTGTGTGTCAGTACCTGCTTCAGGTGTGTGTCTGTACCTGCTTCAGGTGTGTGTGTCAGTACCTGCTTCAGGTGTGTGTCTGTACCTGCTTCAGGTGTGTGTCTGTACCTGCTTCAGGTGTGTGTGTCAGTACCTGCTTCAGGTGTGTGTCTGTACCTGCTTCAGGTGTGTGTGTCAGTACCTGCTTCAGGTGTGTGTCAGTACCTGATTCAGGTGTGTGTGTCAGTACCTGCTTCAGGTGTGTGTCAGTACCTGCTTCAGGTGTGTGTGTCTGTACCTGCGTCAGGTGTGTGTGTCAGTACCTGCTTCAGGTGTGTGTGTCAGTACCTGCTTCAGGTGTGTGTGTCAGTACCTGCTTCAGGTGTGTGTGTCAGTACCTGATTCAGGTGTGTGTGTCAGTACCTGCTTCAGGTGTGTGTCAGTACCTGCTTCAGGTGTGTGTGTCTGTACCTGCGTCAGGTGTGTGTGTCAGTACCTGCTTCAGGTGTGTGCCAGTACCTGCTTCAGGTGTGTGTCTGTACCTGCTTCAGGTGTGTGTCTGTACCTGCTTCTGGTGTGTGTCTGTACCTGCTTCAGTGTCAGTACCTGCGTCAGGTGTGTGTGTCAGTACCTGCGTCAGTGTCAGTAGCTGCTTCAGGTGTGTGTGTCAGTACCTGCTTCAGGTGTGTGTCAGTACCTGCTTCAGTGTCAGTACCTGCTTCAGGTGTGTGTCAGTACCTGCTTCAGTGTCAGTACCTGCTTCGGGTGTGTGTCTGTACCTGCTTCTGGTGTGTGTCTGTACCTGCTTCAGTGTCAGTACCTGCTTCAGGTGTGTGTCTGTACCTGCTTCAGGTGTGTGTCTGTACCTGCTTCTGGTGTGTGTCTGTACCTGCTTCAGTGTCAGTACCTGCGTCAGGTGTGTGTGTCAGTACCTGCTTCAGGTGTGTGTCAGTACCTGCTTCAGTGTCAGTACCTGCTTCAGGTGTGTGTCAGTACCTGCTTCAGGTGTGTGTCAGTACCTGCTTCAGGTGTGTGTCTGTACCTGCTTCAGGTGTGTGTCTGTACCTGCTTCTGGTGTGTGTCTGTACCTGCTTCTGGTGTGTGTCTGTACCTGCTTCAGTGTCAGTACCTGCTTCAGGTGTGTGTCAGTACCTGCTTCAGGTGTGTGTGTCTGTACCTGCTTCAGGTATGTGTCTGTACCTGCTTCAGTGTCAGTACCTGCTTCAGGTGTGTGTCAGTACCTGCTTCAGTGTCAGTACCTGCTTCAGGTGTGTGTCTGTACCTGCTTCAGGTGTGTGTCAGTACCTGCTTCAGGTGTGTGTCTGTAGCTGCTTCAGGTGTGTGTCTGTACCTGCTTCAGTGTCAGTACCTGCTTCAGGTGTGTGTCTGTAGCTGCTTCAGGTGTGTGTCTGTACCTGCTTCAGGTGTGTGTGTCTGTACCTGCTTCAGTGTCAGTACCTGCTTCAGGTGTGTGTCTGTACCTGCTTCAGGTGTGTGTCTGTACCTGCTTCAGTGTCAGTACCTGCTTCTGGTCTGTGTCTGTACCTGCTTCTGGTGTGTGTGTCTGTACCTGCTTCAGTGTCAGTACCTGCTTCAGGTGTGTGTCTGTAGCTGCTTCAGGTGTGTGTCTGTACCTGCTTCAGGTGTGTGTGTCTGTACCTGCTTCAGGTGTGTGTCTGTACCTGCTTCAGGTGTGTGTCTGTACCTGCTTCAGGTGTGTGTCTGTACCTGCTTCAGTGTCAGTACCTGCTTCAGGTGTGTGTCTGTACCTGCTTCAGTGTCAGTACCTGCTTCAGTGTCTGTACCTGCTTCAGTGTCAGTACCTGCTTCAGGTGTGTGTCTGTACCTGCTTCAGGTGTGTGTCTGTACCTGCTTCAGGTGTGTGTCTGTAGCTGCTTCAGGTGTGTGTCTGTAGCTGCTTCAGGTGTGTGTCTGTACCTGCTTCAGTGTCAGTACCTGCTTCAGGTGTGTGTCTGTACCTGCTTCAGTGTCAGTACCTGCTTCAGGTGTGTGTCAGTAGCTGCTTCAGGTGTGTGTCTGTAGCTGCTTCAGGTGTGTGTCAGTACCTGCTTCAGTGTCAGTACCTGCTTCAGGTGTGTGTCTGTACCTGCTTCAGGTGTGTGTCTGTAGCTGCTTCAGGTGTGTGTCTGTAGCTGCTTCAGGTGTGTGTCAGTACCTGCTTCAGTGTCAGTACCTGCTTCAGGTGTGTGTCTGTACCTGCTTCAGTGTCAGTACCTGCTTCAGGTGTGTGTCAGTACCTGCTTCAGTGTCAGTACCTGCTTCAGGTGTGTGTCTGTACCTGCTTCAGTGTCAGTACCTGCTTCAGGTGTGTGTCAGTACCTGCTTCAGTGTCAGTACCTGCTTCAGGTGTGTGTCTGTACCTGCTTCAGGTGTGTGTGTCTGTACCTGCTTCAGGTGTGTGTGTCAGTACCTGCTTCAGGTGTGTGTCAGTACCTGCTTCAGGTGTGTGTCTGTACCTGCTTCTGGTGTGTGTCTGTACCTGCTTCAGTGTCAGTACCTGCTTCAGGTGTGTGTCTGTACCTGCTTCAGGTGTGTGTGTCAGTACCTGCTTCAGGTGTGTGTCAGTACCTGCTTCAGGTGTGTGTCTGTACCTGCTTCTGGTGTGTGTCTGTACCTGCTTCAGTGTCAGTACCTGCTTCAGGTGTGTGTCTGTACCTGCTTCAGGTGTGTGTCAGTACCTGCTTCAGTGTCAGTACCTGCTTCAGGTGTGTGTCAGTACCTGCTTCAGGTGTGTGTCAGTACCTGCTTCAGGTGTGTGTCTGTACCTCCTTCTGGTGTGTGTCTGTACTTGCTTCAGTGTCAGTACCTGCTTCAGGTGTGTGTGTCAGTACCTGCTTCAGTGTCAGTACCTGCTTCAGGTGTGTGTCTGTACCTGCTTCAGGTGTGTGTCTGTACCTGCTTCAGGTGTGTGTCTGTACCTGCTTCATTGTCAGTACCTGCTTCAGGTGTGTGTCTGTACCTGCTTCAGGTGTGTGTGTCTGTACCTGCTTCAGTGTCAGTACCTGCTTCAGGTGTGTTGTCAGTACCTGCTTCAGGTGTGTGTCAGTACCTGCTTCAGGTGTGTGTCTGTAGCTGCTTCAGGTGTGTGTCTGTACCTGCTTCAGGTGTGTGTCTGTACCTGCTTCAGGTGTGTGTCTGTACCTGCTTCTGGTGTGTGTCTGTACTTGCTTCAGTGTCAGTACCTGCTTCAGGTGTGTGTCTGTACCTGCTTCAGGTGTGTGTCTGTACCTGCTTCTGGTGTGTGTCTGTACTTGCTTCAGTGTCAGTACCTGCTTCAGGTGTGTGTCTGTACCTGCTTCAGGTGTGTGTCTGTACCTGCTTCTGGTGTGTGTCTGTACTTGCTTCAGTGTCAGTACCTGCTTCAGGTGTGTGTCTGTAGCTGCTTCAGGTGTGTGTCTGTACCTGCTTCAGGTGTGTGTCTGTACCTGCTTCAGGTGTGTGTCTGTACCTGCTTCAGGTGTGTGTCAGTACCTGCTTCAGGTGTGTGTCAGTACCTGCTTCAGGTGTGTGTCTGTACCTGCTTCTGGTGTGTGTCTGTACTTGCTTCAGTGTCAGTACCTGCTTCAGGTGTGTGTCTGTAGCTGCTTCAGGTGTGTGTCTGTACCTGCTTCAGGTGTGTGTCTGTACCTGCTTCAGGTGTGTGTCTGTACCTGCTTCATTGTCAGTACCTGCTTCAGGTGTGTGTCTGTACCTGCTTCAGGTGTGTGTGTCTGTACCTGCTTCAGGTGTGTGTGTCTGTACCTGCTTCAGTGTCAGTACCTGCTTCAGTGTCAGTACCTGCTTCAGTGTCAGTACCTGCTTCAGGTGTGTTGTCAGTACCTGCTTCAGGTGTGTGTCTGTAGCTGCTTCAGGTGTGTGTCTGTACCTGCTTCAGGTGTGTGTGTCTGTACCTGCTTCAGGTGTGTGTGTCTGTACCTGCTTCAGGTGTGTGTCTGTACCTGCTTCAGGTGTGTGTGTCTGTACCTGCTTCTGGTGTGTGTGTGTGTAATTCATTCCTCTCCATCAGGATGATCCTGTGCCGAAGCTCCTGGAAGATCTGGGTATCGGGATCGTCCTCCTCACACACATCCAGACTCGAGAAACACAGCTTGTCCACCTCTGATTCTGAACACACACACACACACACACGCACACACACACCCACCCACACACACACACCCACACACACACACACACACACACACACACACACACACACACACACACACACACAGACACACACACGAGACGAGATTATAATCAAACATGAGCATCGAGGTCACGCTCAGCTTACTTTTAACATGAAAACTTAATTTATTAGTGGTTTTTGTTATGTCACTCATCAGTATTACACTAGAATCTTCTTCTGCCTCAGTGTTTCTGTCTGGTTTTCCAGCACAAATATTAAAACATTAATAAATCAGATGCAAATATCTATTTACTAGTGCTTTGATCACTAAATTACTTCTCACACTTAAAACTTTTAATATTTTTCAACGTTTCAAATGGTTTCAATCCAGTGTTGTTAATGTTAACTAAAACTGACACTATAATACAGTGATAGTCAAAATGTTTTAATATTAGTCTCTTAATTATGAGATGAAAAGTCAAAATTATGTCATACTAAATGAACATTATGAGATGAAAGTCAATTATGAGATAAATTGAAATTGAGATAAAAACTTGAAATTTTGACATACTAAATTAAAATAATGAGATTTAATGTCAAAATTATGACACAATCAAAATTATGACAAAATGTTGAAATTACAACAGTCAGAATTATGAGATAAAAAGTTGAAATTATGACAAAATGTCGAAATTATGACACTAAATCAAAATTATGAGATTAGAGTCAAAATTATGACATAATCAAAATAATGAGATTTAAAGTCAAAAGTATGACACTAAATCAAAATTATGACAAAATGTTGAAATTATGACAGTCATAATTATGACATAAATTGAAATTATGACAAAATGTCGAAAATATGACAGAATTATGAAATAAAGTCAAAATTATGACATACTAAATCAAAATGATGAGATGAAGTCAAAATTAGGCACATTATAAATAAAAGTTATGACTGAAATTTTTTTAATTGATATACTAAATTAAAGGAATGAGATTAAAACCGATAAGTAAATTGTTTTAGTTAGTAGAAAATAAAACTGGAATTCGAGAGAGGACCAGAGAGGAAAATCATGTAATAAACTTCAGTTTTTAGGCCAGTGTTCCTGCTGATCGTTTGATTTTCATCTTCAGCCTCATTAAGATCTCAGCATCGTTCCCCATAATAACACATAATCAGATGAGAGCCGAGTTGAACACTCGTTAGTGTAATTAGAGTCAGTCTTCACTGCAAAAAAAGCTTTTCTTACTCAGTATTTTTGTCTTGTTTCCAGACCAACTATCAAAAGATTCTTAAATCAAGAAGCATTTACTAGATGAGGAAAAAGCCATAAGATATTATGTCTTGTCTTCTGGGGAAATAAATAGAAATTAAGTGAGTTTTTGCTTAAAACAATCAAAATGATCTGCCAATAGGGGTAAGAAAAATAATCCTGTTTGTGTTTGGATTAAGATTATTTTTCTCACCCCATTGGAAGATAATTTAGTTTTTTTTAAGCATCAGCTCACTTAATTTTGATTAATTCCCCCAGAAAACAAGACATAATGTCTTGTCATTTTCCTCATCTAGTAAATGCATCTTGATTTAAGAGTGTTTAGATATTTGGACTGGAAACAAGACACAAACACTAAGTAAGAAGAGTATTTTTGCAGTGTGTATACGGGGTTATTGATGGTTTTCGCTGGACTTGAAGCGCCAGAATCTCAGCGTCTCCAAGGGAACAGAGACTCACACCCGTCAGGCAGAACCAGGGCAAGGAGCTATTTTTGAGGCAGGCCATGCTTTTTATCCAAAGCCACAGATGGCAAGCACACACACACACACACACACACACACACACACACACACACACACACACACACACACACACGCAGGTGCTTTTCACCTTCACCTAGTTGAGCACATCGCAGGTATTGTAGGATCTTCGGCAGGCCGAGGTCCAGAACGTCTCGAGGAGGGAAAGTGATCGGGCAGTTCCTCAGACTCAAAGCCTTCAGTGAGATCAGATTCCCTGTAGAAGAAGAGAAGAGTCACATCACACACACATCTTCGTCTTCATCTTCATCACGCACTGCAAATAATGCTTTTCTTAGTATTTTTGTCTTGTTTCCAGTCCAAATATCTAACAATTCTTAATCAAGATGCATTTACTTGATGAGTGAAATGCCATAAGATATTATCTTAAAAAGCAAAATGATCTGCCAATGGGGTCAGAAAAATAATCTTAATTCAAACACAAACAGGATTATTTTTCTTACCTCATTGGGAGATCATTTTGCTTGTTTTAAGCAATAAATCACTTAATATTTATTTATTTCCCCAGAAAACAAGACATAATATATTATGGCATTTTACTACTTTATTAAATGGATCTTGATTTAAGAAATGTTTGATATTTGGACTGGAAACAAGACAAAAATACTGAGTAAGAAAAGCATTTTTTGCAGTGTGTCCTCTGTATTAGACGCAGATTCGCTGATTCACCGCTTGCATGCTGGGTTGTTTCAACCCAACTTTGGGTCAAATACAAACCCAGCGATTGGGTTAAAATTTTAAATTACATTTTTAATCCAGTGTTTGGGTTTGTCCTGTTTCACAGTTTGTGTTCCCGAACACTGTTGTGTGTGAATGAACGGCCAGAACACATTAAAAGTTTCTGTTTTCTGTAGAGCGGTGTGTGTTAGCGGCCCCTGAGTTAATAACTAATGATCTTTACAACGGAAGTGAATCAAAACTAACTTTATCTGGACAATAACTTTATTCTAGATCTGCTGTAAAGCCTAAACAATCTCTGTTACTGTTAATCTCCTGTTATCACTGTAAAGCTGCTGTGAAACATCTATATTGTTAAAGCGCTGTATAAATGAAGGAGACTTGACTTGACTTGACGTGACGTGACGTACCCAGCTCTGGGGGAAGCGCTGTGATCGGGTTTCCCTCCAAGAGGAACGTCTTCAAGCACCTTAAACACAAGAGTTGATAAAACATGCACAAATATATCGAATAGCTTAAGAATGAATGCCCTAATCTTGATTTAGGAATGTTTAGATATTAGTGCTGGAAACCAAGACAGAAACACTGAGGAGGAAGAGCATTTTCTGTGATCTAATATTTGTGTCTAAAGCTGTAACATTGATCACATTGCACATAAAATTATGTTTAGATTACAAAATTCTAAACATTCTTAAATCAGGATACATTAACTAGAGAAGAAGCAAAATGACTGAAGATATTAAAACTTGTTTAATGAAAGTGCATCAAAATGAAGTGAGTTTAGTCTTAAAATAAGAACAAATATCTGCCAATGGAGTCAGAAAAAAACATAAAAACATTAGATTATTTGGAAACACTTTATTTAAAGCCATGTTTAATGCATACATGTATTCATAATGTACGTTATAATGCAGTATATCTTTTAATAAATAATTGTAACCAAAGTTAAAATGCATTATAATATTTGCAGATTCCTTGTTACATCTGAAATTGGTTGTTTGTCGTGTGTTTCAATGCTTTACTTTCTAAAGACATGACAGAAGGTATTATAACTGTGGTTATAATTATTCATGAGATCATACAATGCATTATAAGAAGACATAATTAATGCATTTAACAACTTTTATAATGCATTATATAAAAGGCTTTAAGTAAAGAGTTACCGATTATTTGTCTGACCTCATTGGAAGATCACTTTTCACAAAACGACAAGTAGGCCTAAGTAATTTTCCTTCTCAAATAAATGTATCTTGAAATAAGATTAACTTTACACGGGAAAATGAGACAAAGCTACAGAGGAAGACTATGATTTCCTTCATATCTGAGCTCGTTTCTTTTATATCACCCCACTCTCTCTTGTTGCATGATAAAATCATTCACATCATCATCGTTATATTTTTTGTCTTTTTGTATTTATTTAACCATTGCGTCTCGCTCGTGACACGGCGTTCCAAAAGTGCAGCGCTCGAGTTAAAAGAAGTTCAACTTTTAAAAAACGCGTCTCTAGACTTTGTGCTTTTGTTCGTTCTACTGACCTGAATGTAGACCTGACCTGAAAACAGTGGAAAGGGTGAAAAATGCAACGTCTCGAGGTGCAAAAGATGAACTTCTTTTAAAGTTAAAGTCCCCCTGTGGTGAAAATCCAGCTTTTAATGTTGTTTATATGCCTATGTGGTGTTTTTAATACGCTTTAAGACAAAGCATGTGTAAGTTCATAAGTCGACAGCATTGCTGAGTATTTCCTCCTTAAAACTGCAGTGAACCAAAGACAGTCTCAAACACACGCTTTGAAATCGCTGGTGTTTCTGACTTCACAAACTACCTTGTAACCAATCAGATCAACGTGTGATCGTCAACCAGTGGATCTCTGAGCTGAGTGAGTGAGTGGAGGCGGGGCTCATTTGCATATTCATAGAACCGCATATACTAAATGAGGCAAGGGTGTCGAGTTACAGTCAAGATATTTTAAGACATGAAGACATTTTTTAAAGGATTTTTTTTTAAATATGTCATTTTGGTGATCAAAGATGAGTTTTAAGGGATATAATAATTGACTACAGGGGGACTTTAACAAAATTTAAATAATGAGTCAATACATCACCAATCCTTCTTACAAAATTGTTTATTTTTCTTACCCTGATTCACTATGGTAAGCCTGTTATAAGTGTTTATATTATACAGCTGTCGGGATGGTTTTGGCGGGAAATTGTCTCATACGTCACTCGTCACATCCGTAAATCGGGAAAAGTTGCTCCGGCTACTTTTAACCTCTAGAGAATCACATGTTTTAAACAAACGCCGAACAGAGGAGAGTCTACTGGAGAAATAGAGAACGAGACAGAGCTCGTAATAAAACAAGAACCAACATCAGCTCGGCTTCAGGAGATGGAGAGAACTGAGGGATTTGTAAATGTTGTAAAAGCGTCGCGGAGATGATGGTGTTTTATTACTCAACAGGAGAGAAAGGTGTTCTATTGAACAGATTAACTCATATGTGTCTCTCTAACAGAGTTCACTGTAAAGCATTATCTATCGTGAAGATCATGTCATTATGGTTGCTGTGCTGGAGTTTATTCTCAAGGAAGTATCGTGTTTATTAATGGGCAAAACTACAGTAACGTCTTCTAGTCAGTTTGAGATCTCCATATGTTTTATGAGAAATATTCATCCGAAGCACAACCAAAACAATGTTCTTCTGCAAAAAGCATGCAGTTTTGTGTTTAACCACTAGAGGGACAGAAAGATACAACCTTTTTAACAAGCGCCTGTTTACATTTGAAAACAGTTGGAAAGTAGTGCAGTGGAACGGAAATATTTAACACAAACTATCCTTTTAAAACGCTAGTTCGACTCACATGTGCTGTCCGACAGCGGCTGGAAGAGCTGAGATCTGATTATTCCTCACATCCAACCAGAGCAGAGACGGGAAACTGCTGAAGAAGCGCTCTGGGAGCCCGCAGATCTCATTACCCTCCAGATACAGGCTCTACAACACAGAATATCCAACACCACCTCATGAAAGTGCGGATCTACAGCACGAATTGTATTTATCGTGCAATTTATACGCAAAAAATAGTTTTTACGTGCATATGATACGCACTAACCCCTTAGGTACACTGCAAAAATGCTTTTCTTACTCAGTATTTTTCTCTTGTTTCCAGTCCAAATATCTAAAAATTCTTAAATCAAAATGCATTTACTAGATGAGTAAAATGCCGTAAGATTGTAGGCTAAGTCTTGTTTTCCAGGGGACTTAATCAAAATTAAGTGAGTTTTTGCTTGAAACAAGCAAAATTATCTGCCAAAGGGGTCAGAAAAATAATCTTAATTCAAACAGAAACAGGATTATTTTTCTCACCCCATTGGCAGATCATTTAGCTTTTTTTAAGCAACAACTCACTTCAGTTGTATTCATTTCCCCAGAAAACAAGACATAATATCTATGTATAAATGCATCTTGATTTAAAGGGGAGGTATAATACCCTTTTCACAAGATGTAAAATAAGTCTCTGATGTCCCCAGAGTGTGTGTGTGAAGTTTTAGCTCTAAATACCCCACAGATATTTTTATACAAAATTGTCACTTTTTGAGGGTGAGCAAAAACGCACCATTTTGTGTGTGTCCCTTTAAATGCAAATGAGCTGCTGCTCCCGGCACAGGGGGCGGAGCTACAACAGCATGTATCCAGAAAATGTCAAAAACTTTTAGCCTTTTATGTTCAAATCGGAGTCAATGATGGAGAGACTCAAGAAGAAGTGACAACATGTAGAAGCAACAGGACATTTCTGAACGGTTAGTTGATGAGTTTATGAAGTTTATGTGTAGTTATCTTCTAGTCATTGATTAGCATATTCTGTCTTGATAATCTATAAATTGTGTTCAGGGGGCGGGGTTTATGTAAATTTTAGGGTTGGTGATGTCACTAAAAAAGCAAATATCTCCCTTTGCTTTGAACTTTGAGCGTTGTAACTTTGCAGATGTTGTTTATGCTCAAACAGCAACATTACACACTAACTAAAGTTAGAACAGTCAAATCATAATCAACCACCCCTTTAAACATTTTTAGATATTTGGACTGGAAACAAGACAAAAATACTAAGTAAGAAAAGCATTTTTTGCAGTGTAGGATTAATGGTGTGGATACGTCATAAATTACATATAAATTGCACATTAAATACAATTCATGCTTTAGATAACGCACTTTCATGAGATGAACTGTACCGGAAATGACGTCACGATGCGATCACACTGAAGGAGTGCATCGATCCCCTGTGGGACATTTTTCTGGAATATTAGATTTTCTGGTTATAATTGTGAAAACATCCAAAGATGTTATTACATATTTTGAATCAAAAGGTGCTTCTGTTAATTTTATGATGAACCATATGATATTACTTGGTATTCATAAAAGTAAAATAGTTAACTTAATTCTAAACCTTGTCTTTATGGCTAATTTTCATTTATTGAGTCTCTCTAATGTACTAATAACAAAAAATGTAGAGATAACGTTACAATCTTATACGCTAAAGAGTTGAAGCTTAATGACATTTGAAATTATATGCTGTCTTTATTTAAATACTAATTAATGATTAATTTGTTTATTTTCTTAATTTCGATTTAAATCAATAGTATTATATATTGCCTGTTGTTTTCGTTTTTCTTTTCTTTCCTTATGTATTGTAAACCTGATTTCCTTTAGGTTACTATCTTTTTGGATGTCTTGTTATAGTTGTTAATGTTTTATGTGTGTATTAATGTTTGAGAATCACCTGTAGATGCGTCATCTGTAGCACAGAATCGGGGATGTTCTTCAGTCCTCTTCTGCGCATGTGCAGCATCACTGCTCTTTCTGCACAGTCCAGCCTCTCGTCATCATAATCGATCATATTCCTGTTGAAAGGTTATGGTGTAGGCATATATTTACATCTGACTGTCGGATGGGATGTTGTGAGTCGTTGCTATGGTGACGGTACATGAAAGCGAAACCACTACGGTGAGCGTCGAAGGACAAACATCCAAACGCGTTTGAAATAAACAGAGAAGTAATCGTAAATAAGTTATCTGTGAAACAGCAAAGTACAGTTATTTAAACCAAAACATACAATTAAAATGAAAGAAAATACCCCATAATGAAGTAATTGTCAATAGATTAGGTCTATATGAAGTATTTATTCTGACTAAATGTTTGGCCATGTGACAAAATGCATAAATGTGGTAAAGCATAATTATTAATGTCAAAAAATATTAGGCTGTATTATAAAGAACGAAAACAATCTCATCTTTGTGAAGTATATATATTTTTTTAACGATCAGCAGGGTTATTAAACTAGTTAACTAAAACTATAAAAAACATTTTATATATCTGAAATAAAATATTTTTTTTTTAAGTTGCTAAGGCAACCTTTCTACCAAGTAAAAAAAAAACATAACAACTACATTTTAACATTTTAAACAACTACAAAATTACTAAAATAACAAAATGACTAACTTTAATTAAAAATGAAATAGAAAATATCAAATTACAAACTGAAATATTAACAAAAACTGTAATCTCAATGATAAGAAAAAAATGTATGTCATTATGTTCATATGCCATTACGTTGTATGACTCTGTATTCCTCTATTGTTATTGTTATTGCAATAATAAAAAAAAGAATAATAAAAATCACCAGAAAAAAATAATAAAAAAAAATAAAAAAACCATTTGTACAGTTCAGTGTCGCGAGCGCGCGCGCGTGCCCGAGTCTCGCGCAGGGGAGGTTCATATAAACGCGCCGGCGCTGAAGCTCGTATTCAGTTCGAGTCAGTGTGTGTGTATGTGTGTGTGTGTGATCTCTGGAGCAGATCCTCGGTGTTCCTCACTCACAGATGCTCGTGTTTTAGAGCATCAGCAGCATCAGGTTCAGTCGCGCTGAAAGGAATGAGATCAGAGCATCAATGTTTCACTGGGGAAAGTGGAAGAAGAGGATGGGAGCGAACAGTTCATCCAAGAGACCCGTGTTCGACGACAAAGAGGATGGTGAGAGCTCAAACTGCACATTATAACACTCACAACATCACCAAACCTCACGTGCACTCGCATCATGGCGTTATTAAACACTGGTTATGACTTTTAAACAGTTCATTAGATGCAGTGTTTCTGATGTAACAGCAGTGAGGAACATCTGACTGACAGATGAGCTTTAGGTGTTTGGTGAATGCTTGCTTACACCTAAATGTGTGTGTCATCTGTACACTGCAGAAAATGATTTTATTACATAGTATATTTGTCTTGTTTCCAGTCCAAATATATAAAAAATAAAATAATTTTTTTTTACATCAGGATGCATTTACAATAGTAAAATGCCATAAGATATTATGTCTTGTTTTCTGGGGAAATAAGTAAAAATTAAGTGAGTAGTTGCTTAAAACAAGCAAAATGATCTGCAATGGGGTGAGGAAAATAATCCTGTTTCTGTTTAAATTAAGATTATTTTTCTGACCCCATTGTCAGATAATTTTGGTTGTTTTAAGCAAAAACTCACTTAATTCCCTCGGAAAACAAGACATAAAATCTTATGGCATTTTACTCATCTAGTATGCATCTTGATTTAAGAATTTTTAGATATTTGGACTGGAAACAAGTCAAAAATACTAAGTAAGAAAAGCATTTTTGCAGTGTATTATATGCAGATTATGAGTTTCAGAATGCAGCCACAATCTATATGTATTTATTAATGGTAATTGATAATAAAACATGCATTATTCTTCATCTAAGTTCACTTTTACTGGGTATTGTATGTTTAAAAGTGTAGTATGCCATACTTATTAATACAGAAGGCAGACCATACTGATTGTTCTGAAGTTACGCAACGCAAATGCAAATTGTGTGTTATATTTCAAATGCAATTCATGCAACAATGCAAGTGTAGAGATCCGCTACGGTCTCTTTGAACAAAACCTGCCAATTACATCATTTGCTGTTTAATTGGTTCATTAGCGAGGATTATGGAAATCCAGGGGAATTATGGTTCTTTATCAGTTGGATTGTGCTGGAACTGAATGTGTCACATTGAAAGACGAGACCTGAAGTCTGCTGTAGGGCAGAACGTGTCACGAACGCCAGAAACGAGGTCAGTTCACTGTGGGTTTATGATCATATGGAGCGAGTGTGGAATGACCCATTTAGTTACAGTACTGACTTACACTTACCTCTGTTACGCATGATCACTGCGCTAATCAATGTGGACGTAATTACAGCTGTGTGCGGGGTGTGTTGAGTTCAGGTGTGTTGTGTTGAGTTCAGGTGTGTCGTTTCGTGTCGAAGTCGTGTCGAGTCACGTTGTTGAGTGCAATTGTGTTGTGATGAGTTGTTGTGTTGTGTTGTGTTTAGGCCTGTCGCGATAGTCGATAAGTCGATTAATCGCACGATAAAAAAAAATGAGCTCGATAATTTTTCCGGCCGCGATAATTCCATTTGCATGCTTGTTTGTTTTCCTCGTCTCTCTCTCTCTACCAAAGAGACTGGATGACCACTCTCGCTCGGTTCTTTAGCGTATAGGAGGAGTGAACCCTCTTGTTGTCAGTTGCATGGTCTTTGTGTGAGAAGGCGGCGCCGCGGCGCTTGTCAGTCACATGGTCTTTGTGTGGGAAAGCGCCGGCGGGAGTGTTTGCGGCTACTGCCGGGAGAGAGAGAAGACGCTAGTTGTGAGTTGCGACAGCGAGCCCGATCACATGAAAATGCGTATCTATACCACGAATGTTATTTCTCGTGCCATTTATACGCCAAAAATAGTTTTTGCGTGCATATGATACGCTCTTTATGGCGTGTAATACGCACGCACTCCTCACCCCTAATCCTAACCAAGTATTTTCAGTGCGTAGCATGCACGCAATAAAGTGCGTCTCCGTCTTCCCGACAGTACACAATCACTTGACAAAGTAACAGGAGGACAAAGTAACAGGAGTAACAGTGCAAAATTGTGCGATATGGCTTGTTGAGGCTTTTTTTTATTTGTTTACAAAGGTCCTAACTGTCAGTTTTGCCTGTTATGGAATGTATCACTATTTAATAATGTCTAAAGCCTAATGTTTAATATTTTTTGAAGTGCAATTTTGTTTCATTTTATTTATTAACAGACATTTATTTTGTTAACAGACACTAAGAGTCCATTGCTTTCATTGTTTTTGGTTGTTTTGTTCATTTTTTGGGATATTTAAAATGTTTTCCGTTTTCAATGTTTAATATTCTTTAGAAATAAAAGTTTATAGATCGTTGAAAAGGTGTACCTGCATTATTATGCCATTATAATTATATGAAATGAAAATGGTCTCAGAACGACAATATTATCGTTTATCGCGATAATTTCTTGGACTATTTATCGTCCAGCAAAATTTGTTATCGTGACAGGCCTAGTTGTGTTGTGTTGTGTTGTGTTGTGTCGAGTCGTTTCGAGTCGTGTCGAGTCGTTTCGAGTCGTGTCGAGTCGTGTCGAGTCGTGTCGAGTCGTGTCGAGTCGTGTCGTGTCGTGTCGAGTCGTGTCGAGTCGTGTCGTGTCGAGTCGTGTTGTGTTGAGTTGTGTTGAGTTGTGTTGAGTTGTGTTGAGTTGTGTCGAGTCGAGTCGTGTCTTGTCGTGTTGAGTCCTGTTGTGTTGTCGTGTTGTGTCGAGTTGTGTTGTGAGTCGTGTTGAGTTCAATTGTGTTGTGTTGTGTTGTGTTGTGTTGTCGTGTTGTGTCGAGTTGTGTTGAATTGTGTTGTGTTGAGTTGTGTTGTGTTGAGTTCAATTGTGTTGTGTTGTGATGAGTTGTTGAGTTGTGTTGAGTAGTGTCGTGTTGAGTCGTGTTGAGTTCAATTGTGTTGAGTCGTGTCGAGTCGTGTTGAGTTGTGTGTTGAGTCGTGTTGGGTTGAGTTCCGTTGTGTTGAGGTGAGTTGTGTTGGTGTGTTGAATTGTGTTGAGTTGAGTTGAGTTGTGTTGAATTGTGTTGAGTTGTGTGTTGAGTCGTGTTGGGTTCAGTTGTGTTGTGTTATTGAGTTCAGGTGTGTTGAGTCGTGTTGAGTTCAGGTGTGTTGAGGTGTGTTGTGTTGAGTTGTGTTGAGGTGTGTTGTGTTGTGTTGAGTTGTGTTGGTGTGTTGAATTGTGTTGTTGTGTTGAGGCGTGTTGAGTTCAGTTGTGTTGAGGTGTGTTGTGTTGAGTTCCGTTGTGTTGTGTTGAGTTGTGTTGGTGTGTTGAATTGTGTTGTTGTGTTGAGGCGTGTTGAGTTCAGTTGTGTTGAGGTGTGTTGTGTTGAGTTCCGTTTTGTTGTGTTGAGTTGTGTTGTGTTGAGTTGTGTTGGTGTGTTGAATTGTATTGAGTTGTGTTGAGGCGTGTTGAGTTGAGGTGTGTTGAGTTGTTTTGAGGTGTGTTGAGTTGTGTTGAGTTGTGTGTTGAGTCGTGTTGGGTTCAGTTGTGTTGTGTTGTTGTTGTTCAGTTGTGTTGTGTTGTTGTTCAGTTTTGTTGTGGTGTTGAGTTGTGTTGAGTTGTGTTGAGTTGTGTTGAGGTGTGTTGAGGTGTGTTGAGGTGTGTTGAGGTGTGTTGAGGTGTGTTGAGGTGTGTTGTGCTGAGTCGAGTCGAGTCGTTACGAACAACGGTTCTCCCAGTGACGTTAATAGAATGTTCAGAGTTCTCAGGTCTTTAATCATGTTCTCAAACGTTCTCCAATAATCCTGTATTACAGTGACAATCCAATAGATGATAAACAGTGTGTTTGATGAATGTTTATTAATCTCCAGGAGGAATTACTGTCAGAGTTGTGTCGTGTTGTCGTGTCGAGTCGAGTCGTGTTGTCGTGTCGAGTCGAGTCCAGTTGTGTTGAGTCGTGTTGAGTTGTCGAGTCGTGTTGAGTTGTGTTGAGTCGGGTTTAGTTCAGTTGTGTTGAGTTGTTCAGGATAAGATCGTACACTGTAAACAATGGTCGTGATTTTAACGGTAAAAGACAGTTTCCGTACTTCCGTATACGGTCAATAACTGTGATAGATCTAAGCGTAGGGGTGGTTGATTATGATTTGACTTCTCTAACTTTAGTTAATGTGTAATGTTGAAGTTCCGACGCTCAAAGTTCAGAGCAAAGGGAGAGATTTGCTTTTACAGAAATCACTGTTTAAGAACTACAACAAACGGCTGGTAGAGACTACACCACATTCCTCCCGGGTTAGTGACATCACCAACCCTAGAATTTACATAAACCCCGCCCCCTGAACACGGTTTATAGATTATCAAGACAGAATATGCTAATCAATGACTAGAAGATACACATTAACTTCATAAATTCATCAACTAATCATTCAGAAATGTCCTGTTGCTTCTACATGTTGCCTCTTCTTCTAGAGTCTCTCCATCATTGACTCCGGTTTGAACATAAAAGGCTAAAAGTTTTTGAAGTGTGTGTGTGTGTGTGTGTGTGTGTGTGTGTGTGTGTGTGTGTGTGTGTGTGTGTGTGTGTGTGTGTGTGTGTGTGTGTGTGTGTGTGTGTGTGTGCGCGTGTGTGCGTGTGTGTGTGTGCGCGTGTGTGCGTGTGTGTGTGTGTGTGTGTGTGTGTGTGTGTGTGTGTGTGTGAGGTAAAACAACACAAGCTGTTGTAGCTCCGCCCCCTGTGCCGGGAGCAGCAGCTCATTTGCATTTAAAGGGACACACACAAAAACGTGTGTTTTTGCTCACCCTCAAAAAGTGACCATTTTAACATGCTATATAAAAATATATGTGGGGTGTTTAGAGCTAAAACTTCACACACACACTCTGGGGACATCAGAGACTTATTTTACATCTTGTGAAAAGGGATTTATACCACCCCTTTAATGTAATTTTACATGCAGTTTTTGGAAGTGAAAAAGAACAAGTCATTGTATAATTTTTTTACAGCGAAATAACATTCCCACAATTCCCTGCGTGACACTACACATTTAATGTATTTTTGTTGAAATAACTGTTTCTTCATAGTTTTTCTTAGTTTTTTTCTAATCAGTTATGTACATTAGGTTTTTATGCTACATTTAATGTTGTTAAATTATTGTTTATTGCATTTTTTAAATTTCATGTGCGTTAACATTAGTGTGTGTGTGAGTGACTCTGTGCAGCTTCTATATGAGTATTAACGATCTTGTGGAAAATCTGCTTGTGATGAGCTTTGATCGATCATGTGACTCTCGTCACTGCTGTGATTGGTGGTTGTCAGTGTATTACAATGATTCAAAACAGAAATTAGTACTTCAATAAGTCGGTAAATTAACATTTCATACGGAACATATCAGATATTGAAATACGTTTTTTAACTGTAAATTTAAGTTAAGTCTGTAAAACCTAAAATGTTTCTACCGTATTTTTTACGGTAAATTTCTGGCAACAGAAGCTGCCGTTTTTACCGTAAATTTAACAGTGTACATTACAGAAAACAGAAGTCCGAACAAACTGAAGGACGAGTTGTACTTTGGGGGATTTTTAAAAAGAACAACAGTACGTTAGTCTGCTTTCCTCAGATATCAGCCAGTGTTATCAGGATATGATGATCATACGCACTTCATTATCAGGATCCTCCCGCAGGAGATCTGAGCGTTTGATGTTCTCATCCTTCAGCAGATTCCCTCACTCGTATTCGCTGTGCAGGGACGCTGAGTTATTCCTCATGATGATCCTCACATGAAGCGTCCCGAGGGATTCTGGGACTCACATTGGCCCTGCTTTTAAACATAGAGTCCAAAAAGAAGATCATTGTGATTAAAAAAAACTAAAATGACGTCATTTACTCCCTTATGTTCTATTGTAGGCTGATCTTTTTATATTTTTCATGTTCATTTGTTAAAATCCTCATGCAACTCTTTTACATACAAGAATTATCAATTAAATGATCAAATAAGTAAAATTATTAAGCACTGCAAAATGAATAAAAGACCATAAAAGACAATTGTTTAAAAGACAATTACTATTTAGTAGCGCTGTTAAAAATCAATTAATCGCATCTAACATAAAAGTTTGTGTTTATATAATATATGTGTGTGAGTATATGTGCACGCACACACATACTGTATATATCTGACACTCTGAGACACATTCATTTATGATGGGGGGAAAAAGAGCCACATTACAGAAACTTACACTTTTATCACTCATATTTTGCAAACATATTTCATTGTACAAACAAGAGCTGTGTGAAGTTTCTTTAAAATCTTTTTGTGTTGCACAGAAGAAAGAAACTGAGTGTGACGACAGCCTTTACATTTTAGGGTGAATTTTTCCTTGAATTTTTAATAAAGAAACGCTGTATCAGTAGAGATGAGCACTTGTACATGCGTTTACAATAATCGTGTCGAGAAAACATGAGAAGATCCTCACGCTGACCTCGATAACGTGTCGACTGAAGCCGCAGGGTGAAGCGCGTCACACACACACACACACACACACACACACACACACACACACACACACTCACACTCACACACACACACACGCTCAGATATGTTATTGAAATCAAATATGCATGAGCTGAGAATAAACATTTCACATTTGCTTAGTGAGACTGTCATTTGTATTTGATAACACTGTGGTGTGTGTGTGTGCGTGAATTTGCATGTCCGCTCCTTTAATGAAGGAGGTAAAGACTCAGCTGTGAAACACTTATCAAGCTCACAGAGTCTCTCTCTCTCTCTCTCTCTCTCTCTCTCTCTCTCTCTCTCTCTCTCTCTCTCGGTATCAATAATTCAGCAGTGCGATTCATAATGTGTCCTTCACTGAAGATGCAGTCTGTAGTAATGTTGTAAAACTGGAATAGTGCATAAAACTTAAATAAAGCAGTGTTTCCATCTCATGTGTTCAAGAGAACAAAATCATCACTAATACAGAAACTGCTGCAGAATATCAGTAATAAACTGTAAGTTTCTGCGATCGGTCTCTTGTTCCCTCCATCATGAACGAGTGTGTCTCGAGCGTCAGACGAAACACAGTAAACGCTGTCGTGTTCTCTGGCGTTCGGATGCTGGCGTTCGGGAACACACTTGTGTGTGTGAGACGCTTCTGAGGGAATTACACCAAATCATCCTGATCACACACTTCCAGAAACGCCAAACCAACATTAGAGACGCTGCGACGCCATTGGTCCGCTGGTTACTCCAGTTATCCAATCCCAGTCTCCGCTGAGTCACATGAGCAAGGCTGGATTAGTATCCTCAGGGGCCCCTGGGCACTGAAGCTCATGGGCCCCCCCTCCCCTCCCCTACCTGACAAACACACCCTCCAAAGGAACACACACACACAGCTGAATGACTAGTTCACAAGACAATGATCCAAAATAAACATTTCTGAAAAGTAGGGCTGCACGATTTGGGGAAAATGTCATATTGTGATTATTGAGGTCAATATTGCGATATGCGATTGCGATATAGTAAACAAATGGTTTCATGAGTTAACTTGCTTATTTCCTGTAAAATGCACACACAGATTAGTGATAATGCTGAAATTCGTAGCCTATTTCTCAACTCAAACTAGAAACAACAACTAAATGCACTGTGTTTTCAAATTAAAATAATATTTTAAAAAAAATAAATATTGTTATATGTCTCAATAATACAAGAGTTAAAAATATAAATGTCATATTTACCTGTGCCTGTCTAACAGGTAGACCTAGGACATATACCGAAATTGAATAAAGTTATCAAACTGCACTGCATAAATTATAAATTAAATATAGACTAATCCTTATTATAGCAAAAAAAAAAAAAAAAAAACCTTTAGTCAACAGCAGTGAGTCATTTTCTCTGTTCTTTTTGTTCTTTGATTAACTTTACTGACAGAAAGCTTTATTGGCTGCTGTCTCTTTAAGACCACCTGACGGAGATTATTCTCTCACAATTCTTCACGTTCATCATAAGACAGCTCTTATGTTATTAAGATACTCGACAAATCGGACATTTTGGCATAATTGTGTGTGTTATTGTAAGTTCAAGCATGAAAGATAACTGTATTTCTGGCGTGTTGTCTGTGCGCACGATACTGGTGTGCGCGCGCGCATCTTTCTGTGTGTGTGTGTGTGTGTGTGTGTGTGTGTGTGTGTCACAGTCACACTTTAGTCTTATCGCACATGAATTGTTTAAAAGCATTTGCATGAATAAGAGATCATATAATGTAATATACACTTGGATTGGATAATTATCAAGATCGAGGCCAAGCAATACTATTTTTATGTAGCAGCGTACGTGGCGCACAAAAAAAAAAAACTCCGATCACGGAGGGCCCCTCTCTGCGCAAGGGCCCCTGGGCACGTGTCCCCAGATTGCCCCTATGGTAGATCCGGACCTGGATTTGAGGGATTTGTTCAGTAAATGTGTTTCTGTCGTAGTTTATGTTCTTTTCTTCTTATCGGATAAAACGATTATCAACCTCAGTTGAGCGGAACAAGTTTTATACTTTATGTACTAAAATATCTTAATGATACTAAAGTAACACTGGTCATCAGATACGGCACCTCTCCTTCATTAATTCTCACTGGTTTTTCTTTTTTGTCTTGTGCTTCCCTCGTCACACACACACACACACACACACACACACACACACACACACACACACACACACACACACACACACACACACACACACACACACACACACACACACACAGACAGCCACAGCCAGCTTGTTTTTCTCCTCTATCTCTGATGACCTTTGACAGTCTTCCGCCTCCAGCACAAACACAGACACGAGACTCAATATTAGATTCTTCGTGAGGCTCTTTTCCACACAGTGACAGTGATGGTGTGTGTCAAGCCTCAGACACGACAGAAATACCGTAAACACAACATGTAATCGTTGTTTGAGGAACAGACTCTGCCAAAACTCTCAAATCTCATGTTGTTATTATGACAAACACAAAAGCCAATCTGTATGACATAAATCTGTCACATGACTTCAGGACACTAAAATATGGACCACTGTTATGATTCTTTATAGTGGTTTAAGAAACATTTCAGGTGAGCAGTTCACCACTGAAATATGTATAACTCATTATGAGACGTTGTTAAATATCTGCTGTTTAAAGTCATGCAGGTTTGGATCAACACAATGATGACAGAACATTTTTAGCAGAACTGTCCCTTTAAGACTGGGATGTGTGTGTGTGTGTGTGTGTGTGTGTGTGTGTGTGTGTGGGCTGAACGTGAAGGATGTTTTCTGTCTGGCGATATCAGATTAAGTTGAAACACACGCACAGATCCAGTTAAAGCTGCTCGTTCACAGCCGAACTTCACGTCAGAGTCTGGAGAGGAAAGAGCTCTTCTGTTCTGGTTTCATTCGATGTGTGTGTGATTCTTTCATTACGCCGTTAGTAAATATGATAGATTGGGATTACTAGGCACTTTTCTCTATTCTTTTGGACTGTTGTCATGATTGTACAGTCAGTCTTTCATCAAATTACACCCCGTTTCACTCCATAATGTGAATGTAAGCGATCAAACGAAACTGTAACAAAGTTCAGGGAAGGAGAAATAAATAAAATAAAAAATCGTAAAATAAATTCAATAAAATTAATGTACTATATTTTAGTATGATAGTGTTTTTTATTATTTTGTATTTTAATGGGATTTATGGTACTGAATTATATTTATGCTTTATGATCCATTTATTCACTTTTTGAGCATAAATTAAATACAATTTCCAGCTCAAACTGTCATAAATCTTGAATGCTTTGGATTTGCAGACTGAAGTTTGGTCTCTTTTTAAAGACGACACTTGGCAGATTATTGCTGAAGTGAAAAAAAAAGTTTAAAGAAAAATGAACTTAACTAGAATTTTATGTTTATTGTTATGAAAATAACCACACAATTACTATTTTCAATTTTTATATGAAATATATTTTTTCAAAAACACGTTTTACTCAAAATCAAAGCCATAAAAGCCATACGCCATAAAAGCCATACGCTTCCACTAGAGTAAACTCGTCTCCATTCTTTTCCAATGCGTCATTTCTGACCGCGAGGAACTCAAGTGTGAACACAAGTTTTTATCAGGACCATTTAACCTTTTCAAATCATGTCCATGATCTTGTGTTCACACATCAAGTGCCAAAACCTTTACTAAGTTAAATACCATTCCGATGAAGTAAAAAATAAAAACGTACCTTTTTTCCTACCGATAAGCACCAGAGGCTTAAAAAGAGACCAACCTCAGGTAAGTTTCCAAACCATTCAGATCTGTGCTCAAAAAGGGCAGTTAACAGGCATGTGTGATTGTCAAATACATGGAAAACCAAGATCTGGATCTAATCGCTGGATGTTGTAGATTTGCGCTCAGAAAACTATGACTCAGGAAAAGAACAACTGCATAATGAGACGAGAATAGACAAATGAACTGCACAAACACAGGGCTTTAAAACACAAGCGGACTCATTAACGAAAGGAACATTGGATGCAACAACTCGATCAATGAAACTCCTGGTTACAAACTCAAAGACAGAAGCAGAACTAAAATGCTTGCAAACACACCGACACATACAGATACAAATGATAAGTCCTCATTAAGAAGCCGATGGAAGTGTTTTCCTGTTTCTGCAGGCGGTATGACTTTATTATATATATATATATATATATATATATATATATATATATATATATAAGCTGTGATGCAGTTAATCTTGCTCGTTTCTTTTTCTTCTTTTTTTTTGGACAGTAGAAGTTCTGAATGGCCGGCAACTTAAAAATTTTGTAGCCAAATCGTTCATTCAAAAAGTTCATTTCAAACCCTGGTTACAATGATAAGTTCTCATTTAGAGGCTGGCGAATCGAGGCCGATGGAAGTGTGTGTTTTCCTCGTGTCTGGTATGTGGGCCATATTCCCACACGTGTTCCTGCTCTCCGGGATCTACTCCTCCTCGTTAATGCTTCATCTCTCGCTCTCGTTAGGCATCTCCAGCTGATTGAGCATGGGCTGAATACGTGTAATTACTGTTTTAATGGTGTGCTCTTCAGAGAATCTCATCATTCACCGCGGCTGAGAGACGCTTGTGCTCGTTTGTCGTCTTTCTTGCTTTTCAGATGCTTGTTAATAATAATAATTTAACAAATAAATAGTTTTTAATATATATATATATATATATATATATATATATATATATATATAATTAACATTCCTTTATACTTTCACTACGTAACCTTATACATACTGTGTGTGTTTGTATGTGAGTGTGTGTGAGTGCGCGAGTGAGTGCGCGATTGAGTTTGACTGAGAGTGTGTGTTTGACTGAGAGAGTGTGTGTTTGACTAAGAGTGTGTGTTTGACTGAGAGTGTGTGTTTGACTGAGAGAGTGTGTGTGTTTGACTGAGAGAGTGTGTGTGTTTGACTGAGAGAGTGTGTGTGTTTGACTGAGAGAGTGTGTGTGTTTGAGTGAGAGAGTGTGTGTGTTTGAGTGAGAGAGTGTGTGTGTTTGAGTGAGAGAGTGTGTGTGAGTGAGTGAGTGTGAGTGAGTGTGAGTGAGTGTGAGTGAGTGTGAGTGAGTGTGAGTGAGTGTGAGTGAGTGTGAGTGAGTGTGAGTGAGTGTGAGTGAGTGTGAGTGAGTGTGAGTGAGTGTGTGTGAGTGAGTGTGAGTGAGTGTGAGTGAGTGTGAGTGTGAGTGAGTGTGAGTGAGTGAGTGAGTGAGTGTGAGTGAGTGAGAGTGAGTGAGAGTGAGTGAGAGTGAGTGAGAGTGAGTGAGAGTGAGTGAGAGTGAGTGAGAGTGAGTGAGAGTGAGTGAGTGAGAGTGAGTGAGAGTGAGTGAGAGTGAGTGAGAGTGAGTGAGAGTGAGTGAGAGTGAGTGAGAGTGAGTGACAGTGAGTGAGAGTGAGTGAGTGAGTGAGTGAGTGAGAGTGAGTGAGAGTGAGTGAGAGTGAGTGAGAGTGAGTGAGAGTGAGTGAGAGTGAGTGAGAGTGAGTGAGAGTGAGTGAGTGAGAGTGAGTGAGAGTGAGTGAGAGTGAGTGAGAGTGAGAGTGAGTGAGAGTGAGTGAGAGAGTGAGAGTGAGTGAGAGTGTGTATTTGAGTGAAAGTGAGTGTGTGTTTGAGTGAGAGAGTGAGTGAGTGTGTGTGTGAGTGTGTGTGTGAGTGTGTGTGTGAGTGAGTGAGTGAGTGTTTGTGTGAGAGTGTGTGAGAGTGTGTGAGAGTGTGTGAGAGTGTGTGAGAGTGTGTGAGAGTGTGTGAGAGTGTGTGTGAGAGTGTGTGTGAGAGTGTGTGTGAGAGAGTGAGTGTGTGAGAGTGAGTGTGTGAGAGTGAGTGTGTGAGAGTGAGTGTGTGAGAGTGAGTGTGTGAGAGTGAGTGTGTGTGAGAGTGAGTGTGTGTGAGAGTGAGTGAGTGTGAGTGTGAGTGTGTGTGTGAGTGTGAGTGTGAGTGTGTGTGAGTGTGAGTGTGTGAGTGTGAGTGTGTGAGAGTGAGTGTGTGAGAGTGAGTGTGTGAGAGTGAGTGTGTGAGAGTGAGTGTGTGAGAGTGAGTGTGTGAGAGTGAGTGTGTGAGAGTGAGTGTGTGAGAGTGAGTGTGTGAGAGTGAGTGTGTGAGAGTGAGAGAGTGAGTGTGTGAGAGTGAGTGTGTGAGAGTGAGTGTGTGAGAGTGAGTGTGTGAGAGTGAGTGTGTGAGAGTGAGTGTGTGAGAGTGAGTGTGTGAGAGTGAGTGTGTGAGAGTGAGTGTGTGAGAGTGAGTGTGTGAGAGTGAGTGTGTGAGAGTGAGTGTGTGAGAGTGAGTGTGTGAGAGTGAGTGTGTGAGAGTGAGTGTGTGAGAGTGAGTGTGTGAGTGTGAGTGTGTGAGTGTGAGTGTGTGAGTGTGAGAGTGAGTGTGTGAGAGTCAAGTCAAGTCAAGTTTATTTATATAGCGCTTTTCACAACACAGGCTGTATCAAAGCAGCTTCACAGCAATAAATTAGAACAATACATCAATGTTTGTTTCTAGTGGAACGTCTACGTTTGGTAATGCTGATCAATAGTATCGTAGATTGATTAATTAAATTAAATATCCCCAACTGAGCAAGCCAAAGGCAACAGTGGCAAGGAACCGAAAAACTCCATCAGGTGACCTAATGGAGAAAAAAAAAACCTTGGGAGAACCCAGGCTCAGTCGGGGGCCAGTTCTCCTCTGGCGTTTATAAGCTAGAGGTCGGATTTAACTGTAAGATTAAAAGTATTATATGAATGCCTGGCTGAAGAGATGCGTCTTTAATCTAGTTTTAAACTGGGAGCGCGATGGATTATAGGGCGATAGAAGATCCGTTAAATAAACTGGAGCTAAGCCGTTTAGGGCTTTATAAGTCAGTAGCAATACCTTGTAATTAATACAGGACTTTATAGGTAACCAATGTAGTGATGATAAAATCGGTGTTATATGATCATATTTTCTTGATCTAGTAAGAACTCTAGCGGCGGCATTTTGGACTAACTGTAGCTTGTTTATTGAGGATGCAGGACAACCGGCTAATAACGCATTACAGTAATCTAGTCTCGAAGTCATGAACGCATGAACTAACTTTTCTGCATCAGAAACTGATAGCATTTTACGTAGCTTCGTAATGTTTCTAAGTTGGAAAAAGGCTGTTCTTGTTACATATGGAATATGATTTTCAAAAGACAGGTTGCAGTCTAATATAACACCCAGGTCTTTTACTGTAGAGGATAAAGTAACAGGGCATCCTACTATGTTAAAGTTGTATTGTGAGAGGTTTTGTGGGTGGTTTTTTGAACCGATAAGTAGTACCTCTGTCTTGTCTGGATTTAATAAAAGAAAATTACGCGTCATCCAATCTTTTATATCTTTAACACACTCTGTCAATTTGGATAATTTAGCGTTTTCATCCGGCCGTGATGAAATATAGATTTGAGTGTCATCAGCATAACAATGGAAACTAATTCCATGTTTCCTTATAATATTTCCAAGTGGCAGCATATATATTGAGAATAATAGAGGGCCTAACACAGATCCCTGCGGCACTCCATAGTTTACTGGAGTTATGATAGATTTTTCTCCATTTAAATAAACAACATGGTAGCGGTCAGATAGGTATGATCTGAACCAGCTTAATGCTTGTCCTTGAACACCGGTATAGTTTTGTAGTCGATCTAAGAGTATTATGTGATCTATAGTATCGAACGCAGCACTAAGATCAAGTAAAACTAGTATTGAGATACAGCCTTGGTCAGAAGCTAAAAGTAAATCATTTGTGATTTTAACGAGCGCAGTTTCAGTGCTATGATGCGGCCTGAATCCAGACTGAAACTTTTCATAGACGGCATTTTCTTGTAAGAAAGAGCCCAGTTGAGCGGACACAACTTTTTCTAGTATTTTAGACATAAAAGGTAGATTTGAAATGGGTCTATAATTTACTAGATTATTCGGATCTAATTGTGTTTTTTTAATGAGAGGTTTTATAACTGCCAGTTTAAATGTTTTTGGAACATAACCTAAAGATAAAGACGAGTTAATAATATTGAGGAGAGGCTCTTCCACTACAGGTAACACTTCTTT
The DNA here is from genome assembly GCF_964197995.2 of Scardinius erythrophthalmus. NCBI lineage: Eukaryota > Metazoa > Chordata > Actinopteri > Cypriniformes > Leuciscidae > Scardinius > Scardinius erythrophthalmus. The sequence goes on from NC_138241.1 coordinate 36,897,782, forward strand.
CAATAGTTTAGTTGGTATAGGATCTAGTAAACATGTTGTTGTTTTAGATGAAGTAAAAAGTTTATTTAACTCTTTTTGTTCTATAGTTGTAAAGCACTGTAATTGTTCTTGCGGGGTGATAATTGAGGCTGAATTATAAGGCGCGATTGAGGATTGAACGTTTACAATTGTGGTTCTGATGTTTTCTATTTTCTCAGTGAAGAACTTCATGAAATCATTACTACTAAACTGTAATGGAATATTTTGTTCAGGAGTCATCTGTTTATTTGTTAGTCTCGCCACGGTGTTAAATAAGAACTTAGGATTGTTATGGTTGTTTTCTATTAGTTTGCGGAGATGCTCAGCCCTGGCCGCTTTTAGGGCCTTTTTATAACATGACATACTGTCTTTCCATGCGATTCTAAAGACCTCTAAGTTAGTTTGTTTCCATTTACGCTCTAAATTACGGGTTTCTCTCTTTAGAACACGCGTAGTATTGTTGTACCATGGTGCTTTACTTTTCTCTCTGACCTTTTTTTAATCTAATAGGCGCAACAATATCCAATGATCCAGAGAGAATGGTGCTCAAAGTGCTAGTTAATTCCTCAAGTTCATCTGTTTGTTTGGGTTCACTGAGCAGCTGAGACAGATCCGATAAGCTGTTTGAAAAATTATCTATGGTGGATGGAAGGATTGTTCTGCCTAATCGATAACGCGGCGCAGCATGATATATTACAGGAGTACGTAATATGCAAGTTACCATGTAATGGTCAGTGACATCGTCACTTTGTGGAATGATATCTATATCGGTTGGATCGGTTCCATGTGATATAATTAAATCGAGTGTATGATTAAATCGATGAGTTGGTCCGGTAACGTTTTGCTTGACCCCAAAGGAGTTTAATAAATCTGTAAACGCAGCCCCTAACGCATCATTTTGATTATCTACATGGATATTAAAGTCTCCAACAATTAATGCTTTATCGAAGTTAACTAATAGGTCTGAGAGAAGATCTGCAAACTCTTTTAGGAAATCAGCGTAAGGCCCAGGCGGTCTATATACGGTAGCCAAGGCTAGAGATAATAGGGATGTTTTTCGAACATCTAAGAGCGTAACATTTAGTACAAGTACTTCAAATGAAATAAACTTATAACCCGTTTTCTGAGTAACATTGAGAAAATCTCTATAGATTGTTGCAACACCGCCGCCACGACCAATCAGACGGGGCTCGTGCTTATAGGAGTATCCTGATGGAGTAGACTCATTTAGACCGAAATAATCATTTGGTTTAAGCCAGGTTTCAGTAAGGCAAAGTACATCGAAGCTATTATCTGTGACTATTTCATTTACAATAACTGCCTTAGGTGTGAGTGATCTAATGTTTAGAAGACCTAGCATTAGAAATTGTTTTTGATTACCAATAGCAACATTTTCTGGTTTAATAACAATTAGATTTTTTCTAGATCCTGCAGTAGATTTATTATTTGATCTCACTAAACGAGGAATAGACACAGTTTCTATGCAATGTTCTACACTATTTATATCAGTTAAATTGGTGCAGCAGAGACTATGATTTGGACTTTTGGTTACTAGTCAAAAGGTATTTAACATTTTGGAGATGTTATCTGACAGAAGATCCGATCCGAATCTGCTTGGGTGTAAGCCATCAGCACGGTAAAGCCTAGGACGCTCCCAAAACAGATTCCAATTATTTACAAAGAGAAGTTTCTGCTCATTGCACCATGACATTAACCATTCATTTAGCGCGAATAATCTACTAAACTTTTCATGACCTAGTCGGTACGTGGGAAGCGGTCCTGACACAATAATCGTTATATCAGGCGATGTGCTGTGTACCGTATCGATCAGATTCCTGAAGTCTTTCTTCAGAACCTCCGTCTGGCGCAGTCTGATGTCTGCCCCTCCCGCGTGCAGGACCACAGTTCCGACGCGCTCGTTCAGAATCTCTGGAACGTGAGCAGCGATTTCAGAAACGCGAGCACCAGGAAAGCAGTGATTATGCACCTTACTTTTATTTAACGTAGCGTGTACGTGTCAAACGATGGAATCGCCGATGATCACAGCATCGCGTTCTGTTTCGCGAAGAGGGGAGAAGCGGTTTTGTGTGGATATCTCGAAAACCGGGAGGGTCGGAGAGAGTTTTCTTGGTCTAGACCTGGCTCGCGTCTTCCGCTGCGGAAAAATCCAGGCTTCGTGATGGCATGTTGGAGCCGGAGTGAACGAGACCATGGCTGATCGCGACCTCGACGTTCGGGACCGATGTTGAGGAACGCACGGAGTAGACGAGGTCGGAGTCAGCGGGTTAGTAACGTTAGTCTCTGATTTGTGTGCCTCGGCGCGCGATGTTTCAAGAGCTAACCGCCGGTCTATCAGCTCGGCTTTTCTCACTAAAAGGTCGTGGATCTGTTTCTCAACAGCTTCCAGCTCAGACTGTACCGCGTGCAGCTCAAATGTGTCCTCACCTGCACCAAAAGGTAGACTACTTACATTTGATATATTCGCCATTTTAACAGATGGACAGTAAGTTAAGTTAGCAACGACGCTACCAGTGATGCTATCAATATTAATACTAATTTATGGCTCAAGTCTTGGATATAATCCGTCTTTTTACGGGTACGGGTGTAGAGTAGACGCACGATAGGCGAGAGAAAAAAAAAAAAAAAAAAATGTTTGTTTGTAAATGAGTGCGGAGAAGACGCGTTCAGCCGTGATCCACGGACGTAACCTATAAGAGTATCCAGCGTTGGATCACTAGGCTTGAGACACGTCTGCTCAACAATCCGCGTTATAACTATGAGGTGAGAAAAATAGAAAATGTTCGTTGTAAGTGAGTTTAAAGAGAAATCAAGAATTATAAATCAATCGATGGAGCTCCAAAGACAACAACGCGCTCAGACGCGACGCATGCGCATTCGAAACAGGAAGTCAATTTTTGTGTAAGAATGTATAGAGTGAGTGTGTGAGAGTGTGTGAGAGTGTGTGAGAGTGTGTGAGAGTGTGTGAGAGTGTGTGAGAGTGTGTGAGAGTGTGTGAGAGTGTGTGTGAGAGTGTGTGAGTGAGTGTGTGAGTGAGTGAGTGTGTGTGTGTGAGAGTGAGTGTGTGTGAGAGTGAGTGTGTGTGAGAGTGAGTGTGTGTGAGAGTGAGTGTGTGTGAGAGTGAGTGTGTGTGAGAGTGAGTGTGTGTGAGAGTGAGTGTGTGTGAGAGTGAGTGTGTGTGAGAGTGTGTGAGAGTGAGTGTGTGTGAGAGTGTGCGAGAGAGTGTGCGAGAGAGTGTGCGAGAGAGT
>NC_138241.1:36906065-36961065 GCF_964197995.2 Scardinius erythrophthalmus
ACACACTCTGGTTTTGGTCTCGTCTGGGTCTCAACATACTCTGGTTTTGGTCTCGTCTGGGTCTCAACACACTCTGGTTTTGGTCTCGTCTGGGTCTCAACATACTCTGGTTTTGGTCTCGTCTGGGTCTCAACACACTCTGGTTTTGGTCTCGTCTGGGTCTCAACACACTCTGGTTTTGGTCTCGTCTTGGTCTCAACACACTCTGGTTTTGGTCTCGTCTGGGTCTCAACACACTCTGGTTTTGGTCTCGTCTGGGTCTCAACATACTCTGGTTTTGGTCTCGTCTGGGTCTCAACACACTCTGGTTTTGGTCTCGTCTGGGTCTCAACATACTCTGGTTTTGGTCTCGTCTGGGTCTCAACATACTCTGGTTTTGGTCTCGTCTGGGTCTCAACATACTCTGGTTTTGGTCTCGTCTGGGTCTCAACATACTCTGGTTTTGGTCTCGTCTGGGTCTCAACACACTCTGGTTTTGGTCTCGTCTGGGTCTCAACATACTCTGGTTTTGGTCTCGTCTGGGTCTCAACATACTCTGGTTTTGGTCTCGTCTGGGTCTCAACATACTCTGGTTTTGGTCTCGTCTGGGTCTCAACACACTCTGGTTTTGGTCTCGTCTTGGTCTCAACACACTCTGGTTTTGGTCTCGTCTTGGTCTCAACACACTCTGGTTTTGGTCTCGTCTGGGTCTCAACATACTCTGGTTTTGGTCTCGTCTGGGTCTCAACACACTCTGGTTTTGGTCTCGTCTTGGTCTCAACATACTCTGGTTTTGGTCTCGTCTGGGTCTCAACATACTCTGGTTTTGGTCTCGTCTTGGTCTCAACACACTCTGGTTTTGGTCTCGTCTGGGTCTCAACACACTCTGGTCTTGGTCTCGTCTGGGTCTCAACACACTCTGGTTTTGGTCTCGTCTTGGTCTCAACACACTCTGGTTTTGGTCTCGTCTTGGTCTCAACACACTTGTCTTGGTCTCGTCTGGGTCTCAACTAGGGGTGTGCGATATGACGATTTTTGATCGTGGACGATTAAAATGTCTCCACGATCTGCTTTTGAAGAAATATCGTAGAATCGTGCATTTTAGCCTATATCTGTTCTGGCGCCTCTGTCCCAACATTCTGAACAACGCGACGTATATTCACATAAAATGTTGACGCAGCGAAATGGGAGACTGCAGTTCACAAAAGTTCATAATTTGCATGTGCTTTTAATGCCTTGTCGGTTAAACATTTAATTCGCGTGCTGATGCGCTGTTCTAACGTATGCGTTCCTCAGCGCGTACATGTGAAGCTCAAATGCACTAAAAGCCTGTCTACCAGCGCCTGGATACTGGACTAAGTTATCCTTCGAGTCTTATTGTGCTTATACTGTCAAATACACACAAGGTTTACATAAACAAAGTCGGTTATGTCTAAAGTGAAAGCAAACTTGAGAAAATTGAGAGAAAATCTGCTTGTCAAATGCGTGTATATTAGACGCGTCGCGCGCAACTCTTAAAGAGACAGTAGTAGGCTAATAGTAAACACGCTGCCGCTTGTCTTTAAAGGGATAGTTCACCCATAAATAAAAAAATATCTCATAATTTACGCACTCTAATGTTGTTCCAAACCTGTATTCATTTCCTTCTAATATTTTCTAATATTTTTCTAATATCAATATTTTGAAGAATGTGGCTATCCAAACAGTAGCTGGTCCTCATTGACTTCCATGGAAGAAAAATATAGCAAAAATATAGCTACTATGGTAGTCACTGGGGTTCATCAACTGTTTGGTTACCCACATTCTTCAAAAATAACTTTTATTTTCAACAGAAGAAAGAAACTAATTCGAGTTTAAAACAACTTGAGAGAGTAAATTATGATAATTTGAATTTTTAGGAGAACTATCCCTTTAATGTCAATAAAACAACAAAATGCAAAGAGAAAATCACTCACTGCTCTTGACTGATAATTTTAATAGTAGCTTTAATAAGTATCAATGTATAATTTATACAATGAAGTCTGTTTTGTTTTATTTTCATATTTGTTCATTTACTTTCTGCAATGCTACTGTTAAATAGCCTACACCTGTAGCTGAAAACATAAAGCACTGTTTAGCCTATTTAATTTGTATATTAAGTTGTGTATGTGTAATGTGTATATTTAATCTTAATATTTAATAACAAAAAAAAATAATGACAAATATTTTTATCTTTGCCCCTGTCCGCCATTTTTTTTTTTTTTTTTTTTTTTTTTACCTAAGGCTTTGTTTTTAGAATATGGACATTAGATTGGCTGTAATGCTCAATCACAAAATAGTACAACCAACATAAAAAGAATCGTGATAAAATCGTTAATCGTGATTTTCCTGAAAAAAATCGTGATATGATATTTTTGCCATATCGCCCACCCCTAGTCTCAACACACTCTGGTTTTGGTCTCGTCTGGGTCTCAACACACTCTGGTTTTGGTCTCGTCTTGGTCTCAACACACTCTGGTCTTGGTCTCAACACACTTGTCTTGGTCTTGTCTTGGTCTCAACACACTCTGGTTTTGGTCTCGTCTTGTCTCAACACACTCTTGTCTTGGTCTTGTCTTGGTCTCAACATACTCTTGTCTTGGTCTTGTCTTTGTCTTAACACACTCTTGTCTTGGTCTTGTCTTTGTCTCAACACACTCTGGTTTTGGTCTCGTCTTGGTCTTAACACACTCTTGTCTTGGTCTTGTCTTGGTCCAGCACACTCTGGTTTTGGTCTTGGTTTAAGTGCTCTTGACTACAACACTATTTTTTTTTATATATTTTTTTGTTTCAGTTGAAGTTGATTTAATTCAAGTATTTGAAATTCAAGTAATTCAACTAAGGGAAGTTTTTTTTCCGTTAGTTGCCGTTAATGACCCTGTGTGTGATGGAGAGACACTAGTGGAGTCTCTCTGGACTCTCTGCAGCGCTGTCTCTCTGACCCCTGATCAATGATCACATTTACACTGAGCGTCCGTGAGGAGCCCGCCAGAACCCGCCAGAACCCCAGCCGCTGCATGTGTATTAGATGAATGCAAACAGCATGAATTAATGATGTGCTAATGGTGTGGCGGTATTCGCGCGTCACACGTGTGAGTCGACAGCTGGGCGTCTCGAGGTCCGGCACTGTGTGTGTGTGTGTGTGTGTGTGTGTGTGTGTGTGTGTGTGTGTGTGTGTGTGTGTGTGTGTGTGTGTGTGTGTGTGTGTGCGGGGAGCAGATACGGGCGGACATGCGTCCCACTGCTTCAGTAAATCGGCTTTACTGACTAATTCAATCAGTGAGAAGTCTTAAGACACACACACACCTCACGCTCTGACTGGCTTTCTTCTCTGTATGTCGCCTTCCTCTGACACTGGAGAAGTCAAGGTGAAAATTGCTGCTGCATAAATTAGGGTTGGGTATCGTTATTTTTTTTGTTTCGATACCGGTGCCAAATCTATACTTTTAAAACGGTACCGGTGCCTGAACCGATACTTAAAAAAAAAAAAAGAGCCTCAAAACGATGGTGAATGACATTAAATAATGGCTTTTTTATTGAAAAAATAATAATTAAATATTACAATTTAATATATTAAAATTGTAGAGTAAATATATAAATATAGGTAGTCTAAATGCAAAACACAACAAATTTACATAACAAATTCACAATAAAACCTAACCTAACAATAATTTAACACTAAATAACACTAGAGTACTAATAACAGCAAAGTAGTCACGAAACCCATCGTGGAAGAAGAACGCTGTCATGTTTACAATAGTGACACTGAGCTCTCAGGATCAGCTGAAGGCTGGATTTTCAAAAGTATGTGAAGTTTGCGGCTCTAATGTTGTAGTAAACTTGCGAAACGTTCTTGAAAGATTAGTTTATTAGATGTACGCCGGTCTGTTATTGTATGGACATCGACTTTACATTTTCACACTAAACATGACGCGGAACAAAACGAAGAGTGACTGGTTGCATTACATGTCAGTCAACATTTTGTCATAATTTTGACTTTTAATTTCATAACTTTAATTTAGTATATCATAATTTCATTAAGTGAAATATAATTTAGTGTCATCATTTTGCCTTTAAATCTCATAATGTAAATTTATTGTCATAATTTCAATTTATCTAAATTTTAACTTCTCATAATTGACTTTTTCCTCATAATTATGACTCATAATTTAAACATTTTGTCATAATTTTGACCTCAATCTCATAATGTTGATTTAGTATGTCATCATTTTGACTTTTCATCTCATAATTCACCGGAGCATTGTTTTTTTCTTATGTGGTGGAAATGTGAGAATAGCACATGAATAGTTCTAATATTATACTCATATGATGCGTTTCTTCCTTGTCTATCAACACAGATCATGTCAATCACAGCATCACATCATGCTTTTGATCCTCATCTTAAGCTGTGTTCGAAGCATCATGATGTTTTCTTTAGCAGTTTCTATGTATTTTATTTGAATGGTTCACATACAGCAGTGAGGATCAGATTATCATTCCTACAGTTTGATGAACGAATATTATGTTGCTGTTAAGGTTATCAACCAAGTTATTTAGTCACTCACCAAGTACAATAGTCCAGTGTTTCCCCTGTAATGTTGATGTCGTTTGAGTCTGTGTGCAGCAGGTTTAGAGTCTCAGGGAGCCGGCGTGAAGCTAAAATAACCCGGCATGAGATCGATGCGCTGGACGCTGTGTCTCTCGTGAAGCGAGTGGATGGAGGACTTCAAAGCCCAGGCCATTTATCGATCTCAACCCTGATATTTACAGCAGCACTCCATTCTAATGCAATCACATATTCAGTCTACACTGCAAAAATGCTCTTCTTACTCAGTAGTTTTGTCTTGTTTCCAGTCCAAATATCTAAAAATTCTTAAATCAAGAAGCATTTACTAGATGAGTAAAATAACATAAGATATTATGTCTTGTTTTGCGGGGGAATTAATCAAAATTAAGCGAATTGGTGCTTAAAACAAGCTAAATTATCTGCCAATGGGGTGAGAAAAATAAACTTAATAGAAACAGAAAGAATTGAGACATACTACTATCTGGTCTTTAATAACATCCTGAAAATGTATCATTTATACACCTTTCATGGAATGTTATTTCTGAAATGTTTCAGTTGGACGTTCGTCTAACGTTTTTTTTTTTTAAATGTTACTTGTTTCAGAATGTTCCGAGAACATTCAAAAGTAACATTCTCATAATCTTTGAAGATTGATACAATGTTCCCTTGTTTAAAAAGCGGCAATTATTTGAACTTGTTTCAGAGAACATTGAGAAATAATGTTCTTCGCTAGGCGGTCAAAAATGACCAAAAAAAAATTATTTCAGTGAAGGAATGTACTATATTTTAGTTTGATAATGTTTTTTATTTAATATTTTGTATTTTTAGAGGATTTTATGGTACTACATTATATTTACCCTGTATTTAAAATCCATTTATTCACTTTTTGAGCATAGACCTGAAAATTAAGTCTGTGGTAAATCTAGAACGCTTTAGAGCGACAGACTGAAGTTTGATCTCTTGTCGAAGACGACACTTCCCAGATTATTGCTGAAGTGAAAAGTTTTAAAAAGTCAACTTAAAGTTACAGAATTTTACATTTATTGTTATGAAAAATGCACAAAAATAAAAAAATTCAATTTTTATATGAAATCTTTATTTTCAAAAACACATTTTACTCTAAAACTGAGAAAATCAAATCCACAAATCTAAAAAAGTTGTGCTTCAAATTTAAGCTTGATATCTCAATAAATGATCTTTCAGTGAGAGTGTGTTCGGCTGCAGTACCAAACGCTTCCACTAGAGGAAACTCGTCTCTATTCATTTACAATGCGTGAGCATTTACAAATTTTTGTGAGTATTTTGTGACTCATTTCAAGTGTGACTTTTTTTTTTTTCAGGACCATTTAACCTGTTCAAATCATGTCCATGATTTTTTTGTGTGTTCATATAGCCAGTGCCAAGATTAAATAAAGTACAATTTTACAGTCAAAAATGACCAAAGAGCATTTAGAGGAAGATGAGTAAAATGTTTTTGTGTGCTGGATAGGTCATGTTTGCTTTAAAAACCCTTCAGTATGACATGTTGCCTTCAAGAGTGAATGATCATATAATTAAAGTAAAGATATTAAAGTGAGGTGAAAAGAGTGTTAATGAGCAGCTAAAGTTAAACATAGCCCGAGTGTTTTCCTTAATGGCACACACATCCAGCGCTCTCTGTGTTCTCCGTGACATTTTAATTCTCAGCACATCTTTATACATGCAGAGAGAAAATAGGCAGGTTTGCAGTGGACTTGCGATTCTCATCCATATTCAGTGTGTTGTGAAAGCGCTCATTAAACTGCATGAGTCCTTCAGCGCACGACCAGAAAACAATGAGAGCCGCTCTATTAATGATAGTAATTTGAGTAAACAAAGACTCAGACTTATAGATTTATATCTGGGGAAATTCAGACACGACAGAAACACATGCATTGATTCAGTCGTTGCTCTGCTGATCTGGGTCAACGTGAACCGCAAAACATAATGTTCTTCCTCGGTATCTTTGTGTGGTTTTCCATCTAAACATTGACAAGTCATTATGACTTTATCTGAGAATTCTGACTTTTTATCTCAATTCTGACTCATAATTTCAACATTTTGTTGTAATTTTGACTCTCATAAGTAACTATGATTTAATATGTGACTTTTTATCTCAATTCTGACTCATAATTTCAACATTGTCATAATTTAGATTTTTTTTTAATCTCATACTGCGCCTTCAATTTAGTATATGAATTAAAAAAAATTCTGTCATAACTTTGATTTAGTATGTCATAATTTTGACTTTACCCCATAATTCTGTCATAATTTTGATATTTTGTCATAATTTAAACATTTTGTCATAGTTTTGAGTTTATATATCATAAAGAAAAAAATTGTGAAAATTTGAAAAATTTGAATCTCATAATTTCAATTTAGTATGTAATCATTTCACATTTTTATCTCAATTTTCAATTTATCTCATAATTATGACTCATAATTTAAACATTTTATGTCATAATTTTGACTTTAATCTCGATTTAGTATCATTTTGACTTCATCTTTTAATTATGATTCAGCAGAGCATTATTTTGTTTCTTATGTGGTGGAAATGTGCTTCTATACTACATCTAACCATGGTAAACGTGCGACACACGTGCTCGTGCACAAGCTTTGAAGATCACTTGTGTGTGTGTGTGTGTGTGTGTGTGTGTGTGTGTGTGTGTGTGTGTGTGTGTGTGTGTGTGTGTGTGTGTGTGTGTGTTCTTCTGTAATCCTTAAAGAAGATGAAACGCGCTGCTTAAGGCCTCGTCTCTCTCGGATTCTCTGAGTTCCTCCGTTCTCGTCTGTATGAGAGCTGGACGATCAGTGATTATTACTCTGTGATAACTGAATTAAAGCACCTTCACAGAGTCCTTATAATAGACCTTATACTGTACGGACACATGTGATGCACAATTCTGTTTTTACTCTGATTTATTGTTAAGCTGGCAGTTAAACAGCCTATAGTTCGGCTAATGAACGATTGGTGGAAGAATTGTTTATTATTTTTATTAATAATAATAATATTAAAAAAGTAATAATTATTTTCTTTTAAAGTTTTAATACTTTTTTTGTGTGTATCATTTTTGCCATTTAATTTTTTAAATGCATCTATATAGTTTTTATCCATATTTATTTCAGGTTTAGTTATTAATTATTAGTAGCTACATCAAGGTAAATTAAATGAAAATGAGATGTTGTTTTGGCAACTAGCTGAAATAAAATAAGTTTTTAAAAATATTTTTATCTTTTAAAGTGAATTTCTTTATGGTTTTAGTTTTAGTTGACTATAATAACCCTGGATGGCTGTAGTGTTATTTTAGTGTCATTGAGATTCTATTTTAGTTTTTATTAAAGTTTTGAATTAGTTTTTATTTTTATGTTTTCTGTTTTAGTTAAAGTTTGAGTAAATTTGTTTTGCATTTTTGTCTTTTTTTTTTTGTTAAATACATCGGTATAGTTTTTATTTAAGTTTTAGTTTGAGTTATTTTTGTACTATAACTTTAAATGAAAACGTATACTTTTTTTTTTTTTCCGATAAGAAAACATGCGCATAAACTACGACAGAAACACATTTACTGAATAAATCCCTCAAACCTCATGTGACTCAGCGGAGGCTGTGATTGGATAACTGGAGTAACCAGCGGACCAATGGCGTCGCAGCGTCTCTAATGTTGGTTTGGTGTTTCTGGAAGTGTGTGATCAGGATGATTCGGTGTAATTCCCTCAGAAGCGTCTCACACACACGAGTGTGTTCCCGAACACCAGCATCCGAACGCCAGAGAACACGACAGCGTTTACTGTGTTTCGTCTGACGCTCGAGACACAAATCTGCAGTGTTATTTTATGGTCGTTTAGATTCTATTTGAGTTTTTATTAAAATTTTGAGTTGGTTTTTATTTTTATATTTTCTGTTTTCATTTTTAAATTTTAGTTAAAGTTTTAGTACTTTAGCACCTTTGTTTTTGTCATTTTTACCAGTTATTTTTTATATACGTCTATATAGTTTTTATTCATTTTTATGAGAAGGGAAAAAGAGCCCGATTGCAGCAACTAACAGTTTATTACTGATATTGTGCACCAGTTTCTGTTGAAGTGATGGTTTTGTTCTTACGAGTATTTGCGAGTGTTTTGTGTGCAGAAGTGGAATGCTCAGCGCTGTGTGGAGACGCATCTGGTGTTGTGATGAAGTGTGGTGTTGGTGTTTCTCCTGCCCTTGTGTTTCTGCAGACAGTCGTATCGATTATCATGAGATCCTGAAGCTCGTGCTCTTTATCTCCAGGGACGAGTGATGTTTCAGGGCCAGACTTCACGTCGTCTGCCTTCACAGTGTTTGATTTACGGAGGAACATCTTGTTCTTCTGAACATTTGTTTGATTTTTCTCTCGTGAAGTTCTGCTTCCGAACCAAAGACTTTTACAACATATAATGCTCTAAAAGACATCAGACAGAATCATACCAGATAAGAAGTTTGTATCTCACCCTTTATTTAACATATATGATCTGCTCTTTCTCAAGTTCTCTTTAGTCTAGTCAAGTCACCTTCATTTATACAGCGCTTTAACAATATAGACCGTTCCAAAGCAGCTCTACAGTGATAACAGGAGATTACAGTAACAGAGAGTGTTTAGGCTTTACAGCAGATCTAGAATAAAGTTATTGTCCAGATAAAGTTAGTTTTGATTGATTTTACTTTAATATATAATGATGTATTTACATCCCAAAAACAAGAGTCATATTATGTGCTTTCAGTGGAAATTTGTTCATTTCCCCTGAACTAATGACGGTTTCTGATCTGAAACCTCTGAATCACAGGAAGATGAAGGAGAATGTTGGCAGTGAACATGTAGAGTGATGTTCTGGCTCGCTCACTTTGGTTTAAAAAACAGAATTAATATTATTGATTTAATGCCCTCAGCAGATGAGAACAAAACGTGAACTGAGTTGATCTTAATAATGACTCTAATGTGTTTGATTGAATCATTGATTCTGACTGTAATATTCCTGTTTATCAATCTGAAGCTGCATTGAAGCGATCTACTGTATAAAGTTGGACGATGACATCACGGTTTTCTCCAGAGCGGCTATATATATAAACTAAATTAATAACTTTTTTACAACTAAAATGAAACATAACTGAACTTACTTAAGCCTTAAAAGTAAGTGACGCTATTTTCTTCTGGAAACAAACTTTGTTGCATTATTTTCCTGTTATCACTGTAAAGCTGCTTTGAAACACTCTGTATTGTAAAGCGCTGTAGAAATAATAAAGTTGACTTGACTAAAGCGCTGTAGAAATAAAGTTGATTTGACTAAAGCGCTGTAGAAATAATAAAGGTGACTTGACTAAAGCGCTGTAGAAATAATAAAGCTGACTTGACTAAAGCGCTGCAGAAATAAAGTTGACTTGACTAAAGCGCTGTAGAAATAATAAAGTTGACTTGACTAAAGCGCTGTAGAAATAATAAAGCTGACTTGACTAAAGCGCTGTAGAAATAATAAAGCTGACTTGACTAAAGCGCTGTAGAAATAATAAAGCTGACTGTTGACTTGACTAAAGCGCTGTAGAAATAATAAACATGACATGACTAAAGCGCTGTAGAAATAATAAAGATGACTTGACTAAAGCGCTGTAGAAATAATAAACATGACATGACTAAAGCGCTGTAGAAATAATAAAGATGACTTGACTAAAGCGCTGTAGAAATAATAAAGCTGACTGTTGACTTGACTAAAGCGCTGTAGAAATAATAAAGATGACTTGACTAAAGCGCTGTAGAAAAAATAAAGTTGACTTGACTAAAGCGCTGTAGAAATAATAAAGATGACTTGACTAAAGCGCTGTAGAAATAATAAAGTTGACTTGACTAAAGCGCTGTAGAAATAATAAAGCTGACTGTTGACTTGACTAAAGCGCTGTAGAAATAATAAAGTTGACTTGACTAAAGCGCTGTAGAAATAATAAAGATGACTTGACTAAAGCGCTGTAGAAATAATAAAGTTGACTTGACTAAAGCGCTGTAGAAATAATAAAGATGACTTGACTAAAGCGCTGTAGAAATAATAAAGGTGACTTGACTAAAGCGCTGTAGAAATAATAAAGGTGACTTGACTAAAGCGCTGCAGAAATAATAAAGTTGACTTGACTAAAGCGCTGTAGAAATAATAAAGATGACTTGACTAAAGCGCTGTAGAAATAATAAAGGTGACTTGACTAAAGCGCTGCAGAAATAATAAAGTTGACTTGACTAAAGCGCTGCAGAAATAATAAAGTTGACTGTTGACTTGACTAAAGCGCTGTAGAAATAATAAAGGTGACTTGACTAAAGCGCTGTAGAAATAATAAAGCTGACTTGACTAAAGCGCTGTAGAAATAATAAAGCTGACTGTTGACTTGACTAAAGCGCTGTAGAAATAATAAAGTTGACTTGACTAAAGCGCTGTAGAAATAATAAAGTTGACTTGACTAAAGCGCTGTAGAAATAATAAAGCTGACTTGACTAAAGCGCTGTAGAAATAATAAAGGTGACTTGACTAAAGCGCTGTAGAAATAATAAAGCTGACTGTTGACTTGACTAAAGCGCTGTAGAAATAATAAAGCTGACTTGACTAAAGCGCTGTAGAAATAATAAAGGTGACTTGACTAAAGCGCTGCAGAAATAATAAAGCTGACTGTTGACTTGACTAAAGCGCTGCAGAAATAATAAAGCTGACTTGACTAAAGCGCTGTAGAATAATAAAGTTGACTTGACTAAAGTGCTGTAGAAATAATAAAGATGACATGACTAAAGCGCTGTAGAAATAATAAAGTTGACTTGACTAAAGCGCTGTAGAAATAATAAAGTTGACTTGACTAAAGCGCTGTAGAAATAATAAAGATGACTTGACTAAAGCGCTGTAGAAATAATAAAGCTGACTTGACTAAAGCGCTGTAGAAATAATAAAGGTGACTTGACTAAAGCGCTGTAGAAATAATAAAGGTGACTTGACTAAAGCGCTGTAGAAATAATAAAGCTGACTGTTGACTTGACTAAAGCGCTGTAGAAATAATAAAGCTGACTTGACTAAAGCGCTGTAGAAATAATAAAGGTGACTTGACTAAAGCGCTGCAGAAATAATAAAGCTGACTGTTGACTTGACTAAAGCGCTGCAGAAATAATAAAGCTGACTTGACTAAAGCGCTGTAGAATAATAAAGTTGACTTGACTAAAGTGCTGTAGAAATAATAAAGATGACATGACTAAAGCGCTGTAGAAATAATAAAGTTGACTTGACTAAAGCGCTGTAGAAATAATAAAGTTGACTTGACTAAAGCGCTGTAGAAATAATAAAGATGACTTGACTAAAGCGCTGTAGAAATAATAAAGCTGACTTGACTAAAGCGCTGTAGAAATAATAAAGGTGACTTGACTAAAGCGCTGTAGAAATAATAAAGATGACTTGACTAAAGCGCTGTAGAAATAATAAAGTTGACTTGACTAAAGCGCTGTAGAAATAATAAAGATGACTTGACTAAAGCGCTGTAGAAATAATAAAGGTGACTTGACTAAAGCGCTGCAGAAATAATAAAGTTGACTTGACTAAAGCGCTGTAGAAATAATAAAGCTGACTGTTGACTTGACTAAAGCGCTGTAGAAATAATAAAGTTGACTTGACTAAAGCGCTGTAGAAATAATAAAGTTGACTTGACTAAAGCGCTGTAGAAATAATAAAGTTGACTTGACTAAAGCGCTGTAGAAATAATAAAGATGACTTGACTAAAGCGCTGCAGAAATAATAAAGCTGACTGTTGACTTGACTAAAGCGCTGTAGAAATAATAAAGATGACTTGACTAAAGCGCTGCAGAAATAATAAAGCTGACTGTTGACTTGACTAAAGCGCTGTAGAAATAATAAAGGTGACTTGACTAAAGCGCTGTAGAAATAATAAAGGTGACTTGACTAAAGCGCTGTAGAAATAATAAAGCTGACTTGACTAAAGCGCTGTAGAAATAATAAAGGTGACTTGACTAAAGCGCTGTAGAAATAATAAAGCTGACTGTTGACTTGACTAAAGCGCTGTAGAAATAATAAAGTTGACTTGACTAAAGCGCTGTAGAAATAAAGTTGACTTGACTAAAGCGCTGTAGAAATAATAAAGCTGACTTGACTAAAGCGCTGCAGAAATAATAAAGTTGACTTGACTAAAGCGCTGTAGAAATAATAAAGTTGACTTGACTAAAGCGCTGTAGAAATCATAAATTTGACTTGACTAAAGCGCTGTAGAAATAATAAAGATGACTTGACTAAAGCGCTGTAGAAATAATAAAGCTGACTTGACTAAAGCGCTGTAGAAATAATAAAGATGACTTGACTAAAGCGCTGTAGAAATAATAAAGATGACTTGACTAAAGCGCTGTAGAAATAATAAAGCTGACTTGACTAAAGCGCTGTAGAATAATAAAGTTGACTTGACTAAAGCGCTGTAGAATAATAAAGTTGACTTGACTAAAGTGCTGTAGAAATAATAAAGATGACATGACTAAAGCGCTGTAGAAATAATAAAGTTGACTTGACTAAAGCGCTGTAGAAATAATAAAGTTGACTTGACTAAAGCGCTGTAGAAATAATAAAGATGACTTGACTAAAGCGCTGTAGAATAATAAAGTTGACTTGACTAAAGCGCTGTAGAAATAATAAAGATGACTTGACTAAAGCGCTGTAGAAATAATAAAGCTGACTTGACTAAAGCGCTGTAGAATAATAAAGTTGACTTGACTAAAGCGCTGTAGAATAATAAAGTTGACTTGACTAAAGCGCTGTAGAAATAATAAAGTTGACTTGACTAAAGCGCTGTAGAAATAATAAAGCTGACTGTTGACTTGACTAAAGCGCTGTAGAAATAATAAAGATGACTTGACTAAAGCGCTGTAGAAATAATAAAGTTGACTTGACTAAAGCGCTGTAGAAATAATAAAGATGACTTGACTAAAGCGCTGTAGAAATAATAAAGTTGACTTGACTAAAGCGCTGTAGAAATAATAAAGGTGACTTGACTAAAGCGCTGCAGAAATAATAAAGTTGACTTGACTAAAGCGCTGTAGAAATAATAAAGGTGACTTGACTAAAGCGCTGCAGAAATAATAAAGTTGACTTGACTAAAGCGCTGTAGAAATAATAAAGCTGACTGTTGACTTGACTAAAGCGCTGTAGAAATAATAAAGGTGACTTGACTAAAGCGCTGTAGAAATAATAAAGCTGACTTGACTAAAGCGCTGTAGAAATAATAAAGCTGACTGTTGACTTGACTAAAGCGCTGTAGAAATAATAAAGTTGACTTGACTAAAGCGCTGTAGAAATAATAAAGTTGACTTGACTAAAGCGCTGTAGAAATAATAAAGCTGACTGTTGACTTGACTAAAGCGCTGTAGAAATAATAAAGCTGACTTGACTAAAGCGCTGTAGAAATAATAAAGGTGACTTGACTAAAGCGCTCTTGAAATAATAAAGCTGACTGTTGACTTGACTAAAGCGCTGTAGAAATAATAAAGCTGACTTGACTAAAGCGCTGTAGAAATAATAAAGGTGACTTGACTAAAGCGCTGCAGAAATAATAAAGCTGACTGTTGACTTGACTAAAGCGCTGCAGAAATAATAAAGCTGACTTGACTAAAGCGCTGTAGAATAATAAAGTTGACTTGACTAAAGTGCTGTAGAAATAATAAACATGACATGACTAAAGCGCTGTAGAAATAATAAAGTTGACTTGACTAAAGCGCTGTAGAAATAATAAAGTTGACTTGACTAAAGCGCTGTAGAAATAATAAAGATGACTTGACTAAAGCGCTGTAGAAATAATAAAGATGACTTGACTAAAGCGCTGTAGAAATAATAAAGATGACATGACTAAAGCGCTGTAGAAATAATAAAGCTGACTGTTGACTTGACTAAAGCGCTGTAGAAATAATAAAGTTGACTTGACTAAAGCGCTGCAGAAATAATAAAGTTGACTTGACTAAAGCGCTGTAGAAATAATAAAGTTGACTTGACTAAAGCGCTGTAGAAATAATAAAGTTGACTTGACTAAAGCGCTGTAGAAATAATAAAGATGACTTGACTAAAGCGCTGCAGAAATAATAAAGCTGACTGTTGACTTGACTAAAGCGCTGTAGAAATAATAAAGATGCCTTGTCTAAAGCGCTGCAGAAATAATAAAGCTGACTGTTGACTTGACTAAAGCGCTGTAGAAATAATAAAGGTGACTTGACTAAAGCGCTGTAGAAATAATAAAGGTGACTTGACTAAAGCGCTGTAGAAATAATAAAGCTGACTTGACTAAAGCGCTGTAGAAATAATAAAGGTGACTTGACTAAAGCGCTGTAGAAATAATAAAGCTGACTGTTGACTTGACTAAAGCGCTGTAGAAATAATAAAGTTGACTTGACTAAAGCGCTGTAGAAATAAAGTTGACTTGACTAAAGCGCTGTAGAAATAATAAAGCTGACTTGACTAAAGCGCTGCAGAAATAAAAGTTGACTTGACTAAAGCGCTGTAGAAATAATAAAGTTGACTTGACTAAAGCGCTGTAGAAATAATAAAGTTGACTTGACTAAAGCGCTGTAGAAATAATAAAGATGACTTGACTAAAGCGCTGTAGAAATAATAAAGCTGACTTGACTAAAGCGCTGTAGAAATAATAAAGTTGACTTGACTAAAGCGCTGTAGAAATAATAAAGTTGACTTGACTAAAGCGCTGTAGAAATAATAAAGATGACTTGACTAAAGCGCTGTAGAAATAATAAAGATGACTTGACTAAAGCGCTGTAGAAATAATAAAGCTGACTTGACTAAAGCGCTGTAGAATAATAAAGTTGACTTGACTAAAGCGCTGTAGAATAATAAAGTTGACTTGACTAAAGTGCTGTAAAAAATAATAAAGATGACATGACTAAAGCGCTGTAGAAATAATAAAGTTGACTTGACTAAAGCGCTGTAGAAATAATAAAGATGACTTGACTAAAGCGCTGTAGAAATAATAAAGCTGACTGTTGACTTGACTAAAGCGCTGTAGAAATAATAAAGGTGACTTGACTAAAGCGCTGTAGAAATAATAAAGCTGACTTGACTAAAGCGCTGTAGAAATAATAAAGGTGACTTGACTAAAGCGCTGCAGAAATAATAAAGTTGACTTGACTAAAGCGCTGTAGAAATAATAAAGATGACTTGACTAAAGCGCTGTAGAAATAATAAAGCTGACTGTTGACTTGACTAAAGCGCTGTAGAAATAATAAAGGTGACTTGACTAAAGCGCTGCAGAAATAATAAAGCTGACTTGACTAAAGCGCTGTAGAAATAATAAAGATGACTTGACTAAAGCGCTGTAGAAATAATAAAGCTGACTGTTGACTTGACTAAAGCGCTGTAGAAATAATAAAGCCGACTTGACTAAAGCGCTGTAGAAATAATAAAGTTGACTTGACTAAAGCGCTGCAGAAATAATAAAGCTGACTGTTGACTTGACTAAAGCGCTGTAGAAATAATCAAGTTGACTTGACTAAAGCGCTGCAGAAATAATAAAGCTGACTTGACTAAAGCGCTGTAGAAATAATAAAGATGACTTGACTAAAGCGCTGTAGAAATAATAAAGATGACTTGACTAAAGCGCTGTAGAAATAATAAAGTTGACTTGACTAAAGCGCTGCAGAAATAATAAAGTTGACTTGACTAAAGCGCTGTAGAAATAATAAAGCTGACTTGACTAAAGCGCTGTAGAAATAATAAAGCAGACTGTTGACTTGACTAAAGCGCTGTAGAAATAATAAAGTTGACTTGACTAAAGCGCTGCAGAAATAAAGTTGACTTGACTAAAGCGCTGTAGAAATAATAAAGTTGACTTGACTAAAGCACTGTAGAAATAATAAAGTTGACTTGACTAAAGCGCTGTAGAAATAATAAAGTTGACTTGACTAAAGCGCTGTAGAAATAATAAAGATGACGACTAAAGCGCTGTAGAAATAATAAAGTTGACTTGACTAAAGCGCTGTAGAAATAATAAAGCTGACTGTTGACTTGACTAAAGCGCTGTAGAAATAATAAAGTTGACTTGACTAAAGCGCTGTAGAAATAATAAAGATGACTTGACAAAAGCGCTGTAGAAATAATAAAGGTGACTTGACAAAAGCGCTGTAGAAATAATAAAGGTGACTTGACAAAAGCGCTGTAGAAATAATAAAGATGACTTGACTAAAGCGCTGTAGAAATAATAAAGATGACTTGACAAAAGCGCTGTAGAAATAATAAAGATGACTTGACTAAAGCGCTGTAGAAATAATAAAGCTGACTTGACTAAAGCGCTGTAGAAATAATAAAGATGACGACTAAAGCGCTGTAGAAATAATAAAGTTGACTTGACTAAAGCGCTGTAGAAATAATAAAGCTGACTGTTGACTTGACTAAAGCGCTGTAGAAATAATAAAGTTGACTTGACTAAAGCGCTGTAGAAATAATAAAGATGACTTGACAAAAGCGCTGTAGAAATAATAAAGTTGACTTGACTAAAGCGCTGTAGAAATAATAAAGTTGACTTGACTAAAGCGCTGTAGAAATAATAAAGTTGACTTGTACTTCTGTGTTCTTGTCCACTATAAAGTGTTTAGACGTGTATCGGATCCCTGTTGTGAATGAAAGGTCTGACGCTCTGCTGATGTTGATGGCGTTCCTCACATGATCTCAAGCACGTTTCATGAGCCGCTGCGTTTCAGATTACCCATCATGCTTCAGTGCAACACTGTTTGTGCCCTGGAGGCGTTTGTGCCCTTGATTGTGATTAATAAGGGAAAGCTTATGAAAATTGCATAATCTCTTTTTTAATAATTAATGCCAAACTATGACAGCATCTCCAAACAAACAAGTGATGTATTCAGAGAGGTTGGGACGAGCGCAGATGAGTCTGTCTTCGGATGATCTGAGAATGTCTGTGTGACATTTACATGTGATGTGATGGATCATATGAGAACTGCTAGAGAGTGTGTGTGTGTGTGTGTGTGTGTGTGTGTGTGTGTGTGTGTGTGTGTGTGTGTGTGTGTGTGTGCTTCTTCCTCAGTGTTTCTGACTCGTTTTCCAGCACTAATATCTAAACATTCTTTAATAAAAAAAAATAAATAAATAAAAAATGAGTGTGTGAGTGGGAGTATGTGTGTGTGTATAATGTATATTTCTGGCTCATGTAGTGTGTTGAGGGCCGTTGTCATTAGTCAGAGTTGTGTGTTTGTGTGTCTGTGTGTGAGGAGGAGTGTGTGTGTGTGTGTGTGTGTGTGTGTGTGAGGAGGAGTGTGGGATGAGATGGACCTCCGACAGGAAGTGACACTAATGACTTCCTGTCTGTGGCTTTTCCGCAGCTTCTGCCCACGAACACTGAACCGCTGTCGGGGAATAATCCAAAGCTTCAGCAAAATCATATAATAAAATACAGATGCTTAAAGTCAACATGAAACTAAAAATATACTTTCATAAAGTTGTTTTGGCTTCTGGTAATGTGTTTCGTTTATCAGCTGCTGTAATTATACGTTTCTATAAGTCTTTTATAATGCAACATTAAAATCGTTTAAATATTAGTATTCTTAATATTTTCGTTCATGTCAAGTCAGATTTATGCACTTTTTTACAACACATTGATTAAAAGCAGAAAATCATGATGTTAATGTTTATAATATCTTAATATTTTCATGCCTTTTAGTTGCATTTATCAGATTAGAGCTAGACGATAATAGACTTACATTCAGAGACGATATAAACTATATAATATATTTCACTTTACATTAATGAACTATGCAAATGTTTCTATGAAAGTCTTTTATCATGCAACATTAAATAGTTTAAATATTAGTTTATTCAAAATATTTTCATTCTTTACGACTGCAGGATAACTAGTCAAAGTTCACCTTATTGACAATTATTAGTTTCACTTAAGTTGCACTGTAAAAAAATTATTGTGATTTTAACGGTAAAAGACTGTAAAAATGCTACGGTGAAAAACTGTTAATTGGTCAACAGAAAGTTTCCGTACTTTATACTGAATATTTTTACTGTAAAATATCTTTAAATTGACAGTTTTTGGAGAAAGAACTGAAAAACGAGAAAGTCATTGTAGAATTTACAGTGAAAAAACATAAATTGACATTCCCACAATTCCCTGCGTGACACTTCACATTTGATGTATTTTTGTTGAAATAACTAGTAGGGATGTTGCGGTGACGGATTTTTTCCACCGGTTAATCGACGTGTAAAAGAACCGGTAATCCCGGTGTCACCGTGGTTGCGTGTCGGGGATTTCGGGTGGCCGAAAATGCGGACGTGCACACGTCTCAATTTACTTTCACTTTAATTAGCGGCAATTCAGTAGCATTTGTTTGAATTAATCATGGGTTAATTTATTTTATTCTTAATAAAAATACACAAAACAATAAGACACTCGCTTGTATTACACACATCTTTATTGCAAAATGAATAATAACTTAACACCATGTAAAAACTAAACAAAAGCACTTATGAAACACCTTTAACGTGTTTTTATTAACAAAACGAACCACTGCACACATCGTGCAAGTATCAAACAAGAAATTATATTAAAAAAATCACTATTCGTTAAATAAAGTGCCTGCCTTTTTCAGCAAAAAAAAAAAAAACACCGCACAACGATCGAATATGAAACGAACGAACATCAAAAACTTTGTTAAATAAGGTAGCCTACCCGAATAATCACTGGACACTTAAGTGCAAAAAAAACTAATATAAAAATATTAAACTCACGTTTGCATTTCTCTTTGAAACCAGATCTTCCGCCATTCTTTGCCAGTTAGCTCGCCTCACTCTCCTCAAATGATAAATGAAATCGGACACCTGTTGCTTTACTGCGGCGCTCGTTCCGCTTACGCTAAATTACGAAGGCACGTAGTCACTAACTGAATTAAGTGCTTTATTACTATAGGCTAAAACTTCAACACGATGGGGACGGTGCCGGTGGTCAAGTGCTATGACCGGTAGGTGGGTTAAACACCGTGTATCACCGGTAACACCGACTATCGCAACAAGCCTAATAACTAGTTTTTTTCTTAGTTTTTTCCAATCAGTTATGTACATTAGGATTTTATGGTACATTTAATGTTGTTAAATTGTGTTACCATTAGTGTGTGTGTGAGTGACACTGTGCAGCTTCTATATGAGTATTAACGATCTTGTGGAAAATCTGCTTGTGATGAGCTTTGATCGATCATGTGACTCTCGTCACTGCTGTGATTGGTGGTTGTCAGTGTATTACAGTGATTCAAAACAGATATTAGTACTTCAATAAGTCGGTAAATTAACATTAGATCAAATAGTGAAATATGTTTTGTGCTTAAAAATGTTGCTACCGTATTATTATTTTTTTTTACTGTCAATTTTTGGCAACCATAGCTACCGTTTTTTTTACTGTGTGGGTATATTATGTATAGTGTGTCCTTCTTAAGGCGATACTGTATTCATCAGTGTTGTTGTTGGCTCTGGGATCCATTAGCAGGAGTTCGGGAATCTTCATCATGTTGGCACGAGTCCATCATCATCCGTCTCAGATCTGCTGACTCACACAAGTGTAAAAAATAATAATAAATATTAAATATAAAAGAAAGCTTCAGCTGTGATCTGTGTGTGTGTGTGTGTGTGTGTGTGTGTGTGTGTGTGTGTGTGTGTGTGTGTGTGTGTGTGTGCAGAAGATCGTTATTGTTTAATATCTCTGTAACTGTCAGATCAAAGCAGGTTTATTGCATATTCTGGGAACTCGAGCATCCAGACGCTGATTACGTTCCAGCGAACAAATGGCTAAACATTATTAGTCATCAGAACGGCTGCCGTTCCTTATCTAGTCTTTTTAAGTCTGATAAAGCGACGCCAAACTTCCCACAGACCCACACAGCCAAGAACTGCAGGAACACACACACACACACACGCTATAGACGTGTACTAAAGAACATGAAACACACACACACACACACGCTATAGACGTATACTAAAGAACATGAAACACACACACACACGCTATAGATGTATACTAAAGGAACATGAAACACACACACACACACACGCTATAGATGTATACTAAAGTAACATGAAACACACACACACACACACACACACACACGCTATAGATGTATACTAAAGGAACATGAAACACACACACACACACACGCTATAGATGTATACTAAAGTAACATGAAACACACACACACACACACACACACACACGCTATAGATGTATACTAAAGGAACATGAAACACACACACACACACGCTATAGATGTATACTAAAGTAACATTAAACACACACACACACGCACACACACACACACGCTATAGATGTATACTAAAGTAACATGAAACACACACACACACACACACACACACACACACACACACACACGCTATAGATGTATACCAAATTAACATGAAACACACACACACACACACACGCTATAGATGTATACTAAAGTAACATGAAACACACACGCTATAGATGTATACTAAAGTAACATGAAACACACACGCTATAGACGTATACTAAAGAACATGAAACACACACACACACACACGCTATAGACGTATACTAAAGAACATGAAACACACACACACACGCTATAGATGTATACTAAAGGAACATGAAACACACACACACACGAACACACACACGCTATAGACGTATACTAAAGAACATGAAACACACACACACACACACGCTATAGACGTATACTAAAGAACATGAAACACACACACACACGCTATAGATGTATACTAAAGGAACATGAAACACACACACACACGAACACACACACGCTATAGACGTATACTAAAGAACATGAAACACACACACGCTATAGACGTATACTAAAGGAACATGAAACACACACATACGAACACACACACACACTAAAGGAACAGCTATAGATGTATACTAAAGTAACATGAAACACACACACACACACACACGCTATAGATGTATACTAAAGGAACATGAAACACACACACACACACGCTATAGATGTATACTAAAGGAACATTAAACACACACACACACACGCACACACACACACACACACACACACGCTATAGATGTATACTAAAGTAACATGAAACACACACACACACACACACACACACACACACACACGCTATAGATGTATACCAAATTAACATGAAACACACACACACACACACGCTATAGATGTATACCAAATTAACATGAAACACACACACACACACACGCTATAGATGTATACTAAAGTAACATGAAACACACACGCTATAGATGTATACTAAAGTAACATGAAACACACACGCTATAGACGTATACTAAAGAACATGAAACACACACACACACACACGCTATAGATGTATACTTAAAGAACATGAAACACACGCTATAGATGTATACTAAAGTAACATGAAACACACACACACACACACACACACACACACGCTATAGATGTATACCAAATTAACATGAAACACACACACACACACACGCTATAGATGTATACTAAAGTAACATGAAACACACACGCTATAGATGTATACTAAAGTAACATGAAACACACACGCTATAGACGTATACTAAAGGAACATGAAACACACACACACACACACGCTATAGATGTATACTTAAAGAACATGAAACACACGCTACGTATACTAAAGGAACATTAAACACACACACGCACACACACACACACACACACACGCTATAGATGTATACTAAAGTAACATGAAACACACACACACACGCTATAGATGTATACTAAAGTAACATGAAACACACACACACACACACGCTATAGATGTATACTAAAGTAACATGAAACACACACACACACGCTATAGATGTATACTAAAGGAACATGAAACACACACACACGCTATAGACGTATACTAAAAGAACATGAAACACACACACACGAACACGCTATAGACTTATACTAAAGAACATGAAACACACACACACGCTATAGATGTATACTAAAGTAACATGAAACACACACACACACACACACACACACACGCTATAGATGTATACTAAAGTTACATGAAACACACACACACGAACACACACACGCTATAGACGTATACTAAAGAACATGAAACACACACACGCTATAGACGTATACTAAAGGAACATGAAACACACACATACGAACACACACACACACTAAAGGAACATGAAACACACACACACATACACACGCTATAGACGTATACTAAAGGAACATGAAACACACACACACACACGCTATAGACGTATGCTAAAGGAACATGAAACACACACACATACACAAACACACACATACACACACGCTACAGACGTATACTAAAGGAACATGAAACACACACACACGCTATAGATGTATACTAAAGGAACATGAAACACACACACGCTATAGACGTATACTAAAAGAACATGAAACACACACACACGAACACGCTATAGATGTATACTAAAGAACATGAAACACACACACACACGCTATAGACGTATACTAAAGAACATGAAACACACACACACGCTATAGATGTATACTAAAGTAACATGAAACACACACACACACACACACACACACACGCTATAGATGTATACTAAAGGAACATGAAACACACACACACACACGCTATAGATGTATACTAAAGAACATGAAACACACACACACACACGCTATAGATGTATACTAAAGTTACATGAAACACACACACACACGAACACACACACGCTATAGACGTATACTAAAGAACATGAAACACACACACGCTATAGACGTATACTAAAGGAACATGAAACACACACATACGAACACACACACACTAAAGGAACATGAAACACACACACACACATACACGCTATAGACGTATACTAAAGGAACATGAAACACACACACACACACGCTATAGACGTATGCTAAAGGAACATGAAACACACACACATACACAAACACACACATACACACACGCTACAGACGTATACTAAAGGAACATGAAACACACACACATATACTGAAGGAACAGTCGCTGTCTGGGGATATAAAGTCGTAATTATCTTCTAAAATGTTGTAGTGTGTGTGTGTGTGTGTGTGTGTGTGTGTGTGTGAACGAGCTCCACGGCTCACAGCTTGTGTCGGGAAAAGCGCTTTATAAATAAATGATAAACAGGTTCAAGTAAGAATAAGAGGCTGGGAGTCTTTAGACCGACTCGACACGGAAACACTCACATCTCCTCCTCAGCAGTGACCCGAGGCGTCCTCTCAAGTGTGTGTGTGTGTGTGTGTGTGTGTGTGTGTGTGTGCGCGTGTGTGTGAGAGAATGCTGTTAGAAAGAAGCACAAGCCATTAGTGGACGGAAGCTTCATCTGAAATCTATAGTGCATCTCTGCTTCGGAAAATCGTTTTCATGAAGGACGACATTTGAAAAGGAAAGAAGGTTTTTAGAGCACATCAAAACATGTTATCGTTAAACACAGATCTAATGAAATCAAAACGCATAAGCTCTGACTTCTCTGATTATAAATCTCTTAATGCATCTCAGAGTGGCTTAATTTAGCTTCACGTAATTACTATTAAAGTCATTCTATTAATTAATTACTATCGAAGCCGTCATTTGCAGCATTTGTTAATGCGTTAGATATGAAGACAGTATCATGATAATGTGATTTGTTGTGTTGGAGGTTTTCTGCTGACTGGATAAAGGTTAAATCGATGAGCTGGTTTTCTCATGACTTCACACACACACACACACACACACACACACACACACACACACACACACACACACGCGCTGGAGTTTTTTATGACCTGAAGTATTGATTGACAGAGTTTTGCATGAATTTGGTGTTTCTCCTTCCGTGTTTACCTCTCAACGCTTCATATTTATGGAAGCACATTTACACCTCACAAGAAATAATCATGCTTTGGTAAATCATGATTATGACATAAAAAGTCAAAATTATGACGTAATATAATTGTACATTATTTTGACTTAAGTCAATTTCGTCTTAGTATTTCATTATTTTGACTTTTTAAAGTCAAAATTGTGTAAAATTATTTTATGTCATAATTTTGACATCAATTTAAACTTTTATCTCAGTTTTTGTCATTTTTTTTTTAATTGACGTCATAATTTTGACTAGTCAATTTCAACTTGTGATAATTTCAATGTAGTATGTCATAATTTCAACATTTTGTCATAATTTTTTCAACTGTCATAAAATGTCTAAATTATATATACATTTTTTAAATTGACCAAATGTCTAAATTATGATAATAAGTCAAAATTAACATAAAATGTTAAAATGATGAGTCGAAATTAGTGAAAATGGTCATAATTTCAACTTTGCCTATTTTGACTGTCATAATTTAAATTTTATTATTTCAAAATGTTTTGTTATAATTTTGACTGTCATAATTTCAACTCTCATAAAATGTCTAAATTATGTATATATTGTTGAAATTGACCAAATGTGTAAATTATGATAAGTCAAAATTAAAGCCACACCGTGGACTTTGTGACCTTTTGTACCCCTAGCGCCCGCAAAAGTTCCGCGGTGTGGCTTTAACATAAGGGGCCCTACTTTAACAATCTAAGCTCATGGTCTAAAGCGCAGGACGCAAGTTCACTTAGGGCGTCCGAATCCACTTCTGCTAGTTTATTGACAGGAGAAATGGTCGGTGCTCCCGGCGCTGGTCTAAAAGGGTTGTCCCTATTCTCTTAATGAGTAATGGGTGTGTTTTGGGATTTACGTGCGTTAAACCAATCAGAGTCTCATCTCCCATTCCCTTTAAATGCCAGTTGTGCTCGCGTCATGGCGGATTCACTATTTACATGACGGACTTTCATAGTGGAAAGACCGAACGCGTGTCCAGAGCGCAAACGGATCTGCTCGTGCGCGAGGTAAAAGCGCACAACAGAC
This sequence comes from Scardinius erythrophthalmus, assembly GCF_964197995.2. Classification (NCBI taxonomy): domain Eukaryota; kingdom Metazoa; phylum Chordata; class Actinopteri; order Cypriniformes; family Leuciscidae; genus Scardinius; species Scardinius erythrophthalmus. Next base: position 36,931,589 of record NC_138241.1, read on the forward strand.
CATCTACTTGACAAGCCGGATTCAACATATCTTTATGTACACAATAATAATCTTTTACATTGTTATCCTTTTATTTTAAATATTTGTGTTGTGAACCCGCCTATAGACGCACATTACTAACACACTCATTAAAGGGATACTTCACCTCTGGGAAGATGAATGTGTATTTAAAATAGGTCATTTAAGTAGAAGAAATGTGGAGAAATTTTTGAATTTGGAGCTTTCTAGACTGAGAAAAGCCAGAAAATGTATTTTTGGCTTATGTGGATGAAAGACAACAACTCCCAGAATGCACTTGCTTCGCTGCCTTAGGAGGCCACGCCTACCGGTTAGAGAGCACAGTTGAAAACAACAAGGCTAGCCTAAGTAAGTGATGAGTTTGCCAGGGATTTAGAGACCCAAAATGTCCGGGATTCGGCTTTTGCGTTCTACAGTCGCCATTCATCATGTTTACTGTGGCGAGGAGGACGAGGCTGACGGCCGCGGGAGAACAGCGCGAGGCCGGTGGCTTCATTACTGAGACGCGCCGGGTCTCGCATCTCTCACGGAGGAGCGGGAATTTTCTTAGAATGTTAAAACGCACATCAACCGATCACTTGTTTAGCGTTCATGTAAACACTACAGTCAGATTCACCGATCGGAATTAATTCAGTTAGATTGAAACGAGAGGTGTGCATGTAAACAATGAATGGCGACCGCAGAACGCAAAAGCCGAATCCCAGACATTTTTAACAGTCTCGCCCGCCGGACAAGTCCGGGAAAAGGAAGGTGGTAACTCCTACTTACTCAGCTTTCTCCTATTATTCAGCTTTCTCCACAGAACAAGAGCATGCTAGCTTAGCTTCCAATACTGTGTACATTCTGTGAGCGAGATCCCACCCTGTATGGGCGGGTTGAAAACATGCGGAACAACGCCATCTACTGGCTGTAGTCTTTAGCCTCTGGACAGAAAATCCTCCGATGACGCAAAATGACGATTTTTGCGTCATCGGAGGATTTTTTCCAGACAAAAAATACATAAATCTCTCCTCTCAGGGGGATATGAGGGGGGAAAGCATGGTAATTCGAAAATACTACAGGTTTTCTACTAATACAAAGCTTAATGCTAAATCCTGAAGTAACCCTTTAAATAACAACAAAAAAATTATTGGCGCAGTCTATTTCAGTTCCTCAAAATAGCAACGGTCCAACAATGCGCCAGAACACACACTCGTTCTCAGACCAGCAGACCATGGGCCACAAATGGGTGCAAATGCATTTGCTATTTAAACAACGCGGCGTAGGACGAGAAAATGAAAACTGCGTCGGGCTGAAACTAGCAAAACACACTTGCGTCGCGCCGTCGCTGCATTGCGCCGGTTGTAAGATAGGGCCCAAGATGATGAAAAGATGACAGTAAAATTAGTCAAAATTGTCATAATTTCAACTTTGTCATAATTTTGACATTTGATGTCATCATTTGGACTTAGTGTATATATAATTTAGATATTTTATGACAGTCGAAATTTGTTAAAATTGACAGTCAGAATAATGACGTAAAATGTTGAAATTATGACAATCAAATAATTTTGACTTTGTCATAATTTTGATATTTTACGTCATAATTTCAACTGTTTTAATTGAGACGTCATCAACATGATGGTGGGTAAATGATGACAGAATTGACCGTTCGCAAAGACCCGCCCCCTATAGTCACTGTTGCTATGTCCAACAAGCCACGCCTCTCTCACACACACCATGTTCTCATGCAGTGAAACACACATCGCGGAGCAGAGAGGACACTGACGACACACTGAGACACGGACAGACCAGCTTACTTTTGATATGAAACAGTCTCACCTTTCAAAGTTGGTCATTTTTTAACGAAATGTAAACAATAAATACCGTTTTGTGGCTCTTTAATGTGTCGTCGCTCAGTTAAAGCTGCTCGTGAACCGATCATCTCTTCCTTCTAGTTCATTTATAGCATCAAATAAACATGAATGAACATCAGAATGTTGTTTTAACTGTGGAAAGACGTCAGGACACTCCGTTCTTCAAGTTCAAATGCTCCAACGTTAATCTACTAACTCTCCTGACTGCTGTGTCGGACAAAAATGGCGGATTATGATTGGTCAGATCACCTGTCAATCAAACTCCCTGCGAAGGGTCAATTGACTTTGTAACCATTAATAGTTGCATTTCCTTTATCAATGTTCTTCTTTCCTTTCCTTTGCAGTGAATTTCGATCACTTCCAGATCCTGCGGGCCATTGGGAAGGGCAGCTTTGGGAAGGTAAGATGACGTTCACATTCATATCCACATCAGTCTTCAAACCCCTGCAGCTCGTACAAGTGAACTAATGAACAGACGATGAAGCCAGCTGATGGCTATCACATGACCTACAGTAAGTACAGTAAGAACGACACAGTCGCTCGGCACCCTGGGAAATTCTGCTCCTCTAATTACCCTGCGCTCTTCTTCTCTGAAACCAGGCCGCGCTGAGATTTACCGCTTAAGAAGGCCTTAAGTAATTACAAATTAATTTTTCCATTAATCTGGACCGCAGTGGTTAATTAATTTAAGGCGCGTGTGTCGTGTGAGATTTATCCTCTGAATGACCCGAGAAAGACACTATCTGTCAGAGTCACACCAGATCTCGTTCTCTCAGGCTCAGATTAGATCCAGAGGAAAAGCACCAGTAATCTCATGTTTCCTCTACAGTTTTTATTTTATTTTATGTTTTTTATAACATAAAGTCACACTGTTTTGTCTCATGATACCAACGTTTGCACTGAGAACTCCATTAAGTCCATTGCACATGCACTCCATAACTCCATTTTTTAGTCTGTGTGTAAAAAGAGCATTAGCAATTAAAGAAAACACACTTCAGCAAAACATGATCAGCTCAAAGTGTCGGAATCATTTTAGTCTCTGTATGAAGAATATTAGGGTGTAATATGTCACAGTTTACTTTATTTTGCTCTCCTCACTTACATTACTGGACTATAGTGTCCTGATCACACTAGTGAAAACATGTCAAAAATGATATCTGGTGTCTGGATAATTTTTGGTTTGACTATTTATTGCAATAAATAACTTCCAGTCAAAAGTTTGAATTAAACTTGAATTTAAATGTTTAAATTTCTCTTAACTTAACTAAACTTCTCTTCTCTTAAATTTCTAAGAGTCTCTTCTCCTCATCAAAGCTACTTTTATTTGATATTATTTGAAATTGTGAAATATTATTCAAATGTAAATCAGCTGTTTTCTATGTGAATATATTCCTGTGATCAAAGCTGAATTTCCATCATCGTCTGTGGTCAGACTCTCAGATCAGATTCAGTCTGCTGTAGAATTGTTCTTCAGAGCCTCTGATTTGATCTCTACTTTTGCACTTTTAAACGGTCTTTCAGGAAATAAGTGACCCTTTCTGAAGCCCATCCATAAATCACCATCAGAATGAGTTATGATCTCCTCCAGACCGGCCTATCTCTCTCCATAGAAATATGAGGACCGGCTCGGTTTGGCAGACTCTTGTTCTCCTGATCAATACCTTCTGCTGATCTGGCAGTTTCACACGAATCTGGTGTTGTGTAGAAATGATCTCACTCTCTTCACTTCCTACCGTATTTACCTCTCAACGCTTCATATTTATTTACACCTCACAAGAAATAACCATGCTTTGGTAAATCTTAATTATGACAAAAAAGTCAAAATTATATCATACTAAGATGGAATTGATTTGAGTCAAAATTTGGTGAAATTATATTACGAAATAATTTGAACGTCAATTTAAACTTTTATCTCAGTTTTTGTCATATTTTTTTAATTGACGTCATAATTTTGACTTGTCAATTTCAACTTGTCATAAGTTCAACATTTTATCTCATAATTGACTGTCATAACTTCGACATTTTGCAAATTCGACAATTTGTTAATTTTCGACTACCATCATTTCGACATTTTGTCACCATTTTTACTGTCATAATTTCGACAGTCATAATTTAAACTTTGTCGTAGTTTTGACATTTTGTCTATTTTGACTGTCATAATGTCAACTTTAGAATTTCGACGTTTTATGTCATAAATACGACTTTCATAATTTCAACTTTGTTATAATTAAAAAAAAAATTGTCATAATTTTGACATTTTGTCATAATTTTCATTTTGTCATAATTTCGACAATTTGTCAATTTCAACTGCCATAATTTCAAATTTGTCATAATTGCGGAAAAAAAATCTCATAATTTCGACATTTTATGTCAGAAATTCGACTGTCATAATTTCGTCTGTCGTAATTTCAACTTTGTTATAATTTCAAAAAATGTTGTCATAATTTGACATTCATATTTTCAACTGTCATAAAATGTCTAAATTATATATACAGTACATTGTTGAAATTGACCATATATCTAAATTATGATATATTCTAAATTAAAATGAAATGTTAGATGATGACAGTCGAAATTAGTCCAAATTGTCATAATTTGAGTTTTACACTGAATAAAAAACTGATCTGCTGTTTTCTGTTTTCCACAATACATACATGAAACTGAAGATCTCTGTCTGCAATCTTCATTTTCTCGCGAGGAAGAGCAGCTTTAATATGCAGTTTTGCTGTCAGTACAGTGTGTGTGTGTGTGTGTGTGTATGTATGTGCGACTGAGTATGATATTGTCTCATCACACAGACACACACACAGCCACTAATAAACGGAGTAAAAACATTGTTTATCCGTGATGCTCTTCCCGTTGGAGAATGTGACGAGTAACTCGAGTAACTCGTCCTGCGTTTAATTGGAGAGTGTTTTTATCCGATTAACTTCCCATTGCTTCTGTCATTATTAATGCCTGTTTGAACGGCTATAACTTCATATTCCCGTGGTGAACACTCACCAAATTTTGCATGCATGAAGAGTATGTGGCTAATTGCATTTTATGTAATTTGGAGATTAATGGGATGTATGGTTGCCTAGTAACTAGAAGTTAAATGTGCTCATTTGAAAGTGTCAGCCCCGTTTAGAAGGGCGACTCGTAGACTCTCATGTTAAATGTGGAGTGGTGTTGTTTTACACAGTGGATTTTGATGCTTTAAGAAAAATGCTTGTGACGCATGAGGATCTCGGGTCAATGAACAGAAGGCTAAACATCTTCCTCAACACAAACATCTAAACATCCTTGAGAAAGGAAAATTACACATTAAGTTTTGATTTCTGAAGAAATATTAAATTAAGTGAGTTTTTACTTAATATGTGTGTGTGTACTGTGAATAATTATATTGTACATGTAAATACACACTATGTGTATAGTATTTAAGAATTTTTATTTATTTATATATAAAATATTTATATTTACATATAATATAAATTATGTATAAATATATATACAGTATATACATGCAAAATGTCTTAAATATATACATGCATATGTGTGTATTTATATATACAAAATAATTATACACAGTACACACACATATATTATGCAAACAAAATTTTATTTTGGATGCGATTAATTGCGATTATTCGTTACACAGCCCTAATTTTTTATGTATATTTTAGGAGATATACAGTATCTTGATTTAATAATGTGTAGATATTTCTGCTGGAAACACTGAGGAAGAAGAGCCTGATTTGAGCAGTTTGACTGCAGTGAACACAGAATTGTTCTGTCTTGCAGAATGTGATTTTAATAGTAACAAACACTTGATAATGTGGTTTACTAGCATTCGAGTGTGTGTGTGATTGAGCTGGAGTTTGGAGCCGATCTGAGGGCGTTTGTTTCCCGGCTGGCGTCTGAGTCCTGTCGTGATGTGTGTGTGACAGGACACACTCCTGCTGTGATGTGTGTGTGACGGGACACACTCCCGTGGAGACGCTCAGCCGGAGGCCGTCAGGATTATATTTCCCAGTTGCGGTGAGATTGTAATGACACGAGCCGCTCCAGAGCAACGGGACGATTGCTTTCCTCTCTAAGAGCCAGTGTGACCCGTTCCGGCTCAAAGCCTTTCACACGGGACTCTAGGATCTTCATTAGCAGCCGTTCGATTCCAATCTTAGATTCTGTTTTTAAAATTGCAGCTAGAACACAACAAATCAAATCTCATTAGAACTGGAGCTGATTAGTCTGAGAATTGAATTCATCCTACAGTATATTGTGAATGTTAAAGGAGTAGCTACTTCACTGGGTTAAAAATAACCCAATTTGTGTTGCATTCAACCCAAGGTCTGGGTAAATACAGGACAGAACACATGTTGGGTTCATTTTACCCAGCATAATGGGTTGATTTGACCCTGCACAGTTGATTAATTTTTACTATTAACGACACTCGTTTAGGCGACTCACTTCGTGACCCTGTATGTTGCTTTACATAAAATGAAACAATATACAGCACAATAACAAATTTATAGATAAAATAAAATGTACACACACCTGTATTTTACCGAAGACACGCAGCATTTTGACGGAGCTGCACCGCTCTCCTGAAGAGATCACAGAAAGCCCTAAAACCCTAAAAATAACTCAATCCCTGGGTTGTTACGTCTGACTCAGGATCTGGGTTACACAAAAACTACCCAAACACTGGGTTGTTACGTCTGACTCAGGATCTGGGTTACACAAAAACTACCCAAACACTGGGTTGTTACGTCTGATTCAGGATCTGGGTTACACAAATGCTACCCAAACACTGGGTTGTTACGTCTGACTCAGGATCTGGGTTACACAAAAACTACCCAAACACTGGGTTGTTACGTCTGACTCAGGATCTGGGTTACACAAAAACAACCCAAACACTGGGTTGTTACGTCTGACTCAGGATCTGGGTTACACAAAAACTACCCAAACACTGGGTTGTTACGTCTGACTCAGGATCTGGGTTACACAAAAACTACCCAAACACTGGGTTGTTACGTCTGACTCAGGATCTGGGTTACACAAAAACTACCCAAACACTGGGTTGTTACGTCTGACTCAGGATCTGGGTTACACAAAAACTACCCAAACACTGGGTTGTTACGTCTGACCCAGGATCTGGGTTACACAAAAACTACCCAAACACTGGGTTGTTACGTCTGACTCAGGATCTGGGTAACACAAAAACTACCCAAACACTGGGTTGTTACGCCTGACCCAGGATCTGGGTTACACAAAAACTACCCAAACACTGGGTTGTTACGTCTGACTCAGGATCTGGGTTACACAAAAACTACCCAAACACTGGGTTGTTACGTCTGATTCAGGATCTGGGTTACACAAATGCTACCCAAACACTGGGTTGTTACGTCTGACTCAGGATCTGGGTTACACAAAAACTACCCAAACACTGGGTTGTTACGTCTGACTCAGGATCTGGGTTACACAAAAACTACCCAAACACTGGGTTGTTACGCCTGACCCAGGATCTGGGTTACACAAAAACTACCCAAACACTGGGTTGTTACGTCTGACTCAGGATCTGGGTTACACAAAAACTACCCAAACACTGGGTTGTTACGTCTGATTCAGGATCTGGGTTACACAAATGCTACCCAAACACTGGGTTGTTACGTCTGACTCAGGATCTGGGTTACACAAAAACTACCCAAACACTGGGTTGTTACGTCTGACTCAGGATCTGGGTTACACAAAAACTACCCAAACACTGGGTTGTTACGTCTGACTCAGGATCTGGGTTACACAAAAACTACCCAAACACTGGGTTGTTACGTCTGACTCAGGATCTGGGTTACACAAAAACTACCCAAACACTGGGTTGTTACGTCTGACTCAGGATCTGGGTTACACAAAAACTACCCAAACACTGGGTTGTTACGTCTGACCCAGGATCTGGGTTACACAAAAACTACCCAAACACTGGGTTGTTACGACTGACCCAGGATCTGGGTAACACAAAAACTACCCAAACACTGGGTTGTTACGTCTGATTCAGGATCTGGGTAACACAAAAACTACCCAAACACTGGGTTGTTACGTCTGACCCAGGATCTGGGTAACACGAAAACTACCCAAACACTGGGTTGTTACGTCTGACCCAGGATCTGGGTAACACAAAAACTACCCAAACACTGGGTTGTTACGTCTGACTCAGGATCTGGGTTACACAAAAACTACCCAAACACTGGGTTGTTACGACTGACCCAGGATCTGGGTAACACAAAAACTACCCAAACACTGGGTTGTTACGTCTGACTCAGGATCTGGGTTACACAAAAACTACCCAAACACTGGGTTGTTACGACTGACCCAGGATCTGGGTAACACGAAAACTACCCAAACACTGGGTTGTTACGTCTGACTCAGGATCTGGGTTACACAAAAACTACCCAAACACTGGGTTGTTACGTCTGACTCAGGATCTGGGTTACACAAAAACTACCCAAACACTGGGTTGTTACGTCTGACTCAGGATCTGGGTTACACAAAAACTACCCAAACACTGGGTTGTTACGTCTGACTCAGGATCTGGGTTACACAAAAACTACCCAAACACTGGGTTGTTACGTCTGACTCAGGATCTGGGTTACACAAAAACTACCCAAACACTGGGTTGTTACGTCTGACTCAGGATCTGGGTTACACAAAAACTACCCAAACACTGGGTTGTTACGTCTGATTCAGGATCTGGGTTACACAAATGCTACCCAAACACTGGGTTGTTACGTCTGACTCAGGATCTGGGTTACACAAAAACTACCCAAACACTGGGTTGTTACGTCTGACTCAGGATCTGGGTTACACAAAAACTACCCAAACACTGGGTTGTTACGTCTGACTCAGGATCTGGGTTACACAAAAACTACCCAAACACTGGGTTGTTACGTCTGACTCAGGATCTGGGTTACACAAAAACTACCCAAACACTGGGTTGTTACGTCTGACTCAGGATCTGGGTTACACAAAAACTACCCAAACACTGGGTTGTTACGTCTGACTCAGGATCTGGGTTACACAAATGCTACCCAAACACTGGGTTGTTACGTCTGACCCAGGATCTGTGTGTGTGTGTGTGTTTAATGTGTGAGACAGTCGAACCGATCATCTCTTCCTCTTTACTACTAGTTACAGCAGCAAATCAACATCAGTGAACATCAGAAGATTCAGAACAACTTCCTGAACTCAATCATGTCTCCTATAATCATATAATCCATAAATCAGTGTTTCGACCGTCAGTAAAACAGCTGAAGAACAATAATGTCACATTTACCTCAGAAACGCCTTTCAGTGTCTATAAATGCGATAGTTAACTAACTATAACTCATATTATTTTGATAAATATATGCACTCTATTACATATTCATTATATTTATATTAAACATGTTCTTCAATATTAATTTAGCCTTTATTTGAATAAATGTTTTTTTTTTAAATGACAGCCACCATTTAAATGTTTATATTTCAAAAATGAATTGGAGTAGAAACATGATTATGTCAGACTCATTACAAAATTATTATCACTGTATTATTATAAAAACTTGCTTATGTGCAATGTAAAATTTGATTGAAAATTGAAAATTAAAACGATGATGACGATGATGTCTTTCATATAACTAAAACTAGATCAGCCCTAGTTTTGTGTGTCACTCATTCACATGTCATCAGTTACGCTGATCTGGTCATGAATGAAGCTCTTCTCTTCTGCATCAGTGATGTTCGTGTTTCAGGCCTGAAGCGCTGCTAAAGTTCAGCCTGTGTTTATCAGACCAGAGTGATTAATTCAGCTCTTCTGTCTTCTGTCCTCATGAGCTCGTCTGGATGAATCCTTCAGCCCACAATCATTCTCTTTAATTGTTTGGTTTCTCAGTTTTGTGTGTGGGTTGATAGCTATTCTCTCTCTCTCTCTCTCTCTCTCTCTCTCTCTCTCTCTCTCTCTCTCTCTCTCTCTCTCTCTCTTTGTCTGTATTTTGAAGGCTGTTCGTTTTTTCGAATAAAGCCTTCAACATGTTCTTCTCTCCGTCTTTGTCTCCATCTTTTTTTCATCTGCACTTCTGCCCTTTAATTTTTAATTTCCAGCCAACTCCCGGCCTCTGGGCGAGCGCAGATGAGATGTTCAGATGCTGGATGAATGATGCGTTTTGCTGTCTGTGTTGTAAGTGCTGGTCGTGTGCTTTCATTTCCCGCCCCTTGTCTCTAAAGATGGAGAGAAAACAAATTTACATAAGAGGAAATTATTTCTCTTTGTCACTCACAGACTCATCAGCGCTCAGAGAAAAAACACGGTGCTTGTTCCAGTCAGATGTTTCAATCAAATCCAATCCCCTAAATCTCACTGGCAATTTTCAAAATTCATGAGGAAATATTATTCTGGTATAAAGAGTCTGTTTGGATACAAGAGTCTTTGTTGGGATTGAAATACATTCTTATAGGCCTCGATAGTCTAAGAGCTTTTACCTCAGTATTTCTGTCTTGTTTTCCAGTACAAATATATAAATACATTTACTGGAGATGCAAATAATAACAAGTGTTGTCGGAAAAATGTCAAAATTAAGAACAAATATCTGCCAATGAAGTCAGAAAAATATAATTGTTTTTCCTTTGAAATAAGTTTATTTTCCATTGGCTGATATTTGTTCTTGTTTTACGCATGAAGTCACTTAATTTTGACCAATTTTTCAGAAAACAAGATTTAATATCTTCAGCCATTTTGCTTCTTCTCCAGTAAATGTATCTTGATTTAAGAAAGTTTGTGCTGGAGAACAGGACAGAAACACTGAGGAAGATTCTTATGTAACGGTTCTTTATATTATTAAAATGTTCTGAACACTAAGAACAAAATGGTTGTTTTCAGGATGGTTTGCTTAAAGGTTCTTTGGGGAAGCAGAAAGGCAAGGCAACACTTTACAATAAGGTCTTATTTATTAACATTAGTTATTGCATTAACTAACAATGGGCAATATATTTGTTGCCGTATTTTTTAATCTTTGTTAATGTTAGGTAATAATAATCCAGATGTTCATTGTTTGTTCATGTTCACAGTGCATTAACTAATGTTAACAAATACAACCTTTGATTTTAATAATGTATTAGTAAATGTTGAAATTAACATCAACTATGATTAATAAAGTAATTCACTAATGAAACCTGATTGTAAAGTGTTACCAAAGCTTCTTCTATGGCATCAGCGTAAGACTGAAACAGTGGACCGACGGATGGGTTTGTCTGCGGCTCTCAGGTTTTATATCCGTTAGACGTCTTGCTCGTATCAGCAGTTGTGTGACCCAGAAACCCAACACTCTTGATTCGAGTCTCCTGTAGATTGAACAGAACACTCTCGGCTGGGTCAGGCCTACCACAAGCTTTGTGACAACAATGGATAGAGCAGCTAAATATATCAGAGTCATGGGAATAGAAGAAGCTTAAAAAGTAAAGACACTCTGCAAACCCCAGCGTCTCCGCATTCATAACGCGACGGCGCATTATGCAGAGTTACATAAAACACTGCATCTTATACCTGACACGCTTTATGAGTAGAGAAAGCTGTGTGTTCTCATGAGAAAGTGACAAGGATCATTCATCTACACTGTAAAAACAAAGATTTTTCAGAGTTTTAAAGGGTACATAACACGCACAGTTTCTGCCAGTCTCATGTTAATCTTGAGTACCTATAGAGTAGTCTTGCGTCCTTCATATTTCCTTTAGTTTTTAGAATTAGGATTACGGTCCTAGTACTGAGCCTTGTGGTACGCCATACTGAACTTGTGATCGATGAGACATCTCTTCATTTACTGCTACAAACTGATAACGGTCAGATAAGTGTGATTTAAACCATGCTAGTGCATTTCCACTAATGCCAACATAGTTTTCGAGTCTATTTAAAAGAATGTTGTGGTCGATGGTGTCAAATGCAGCACTAAAATCGAGTAACACTAATAGATAGTACTATGGTACGGTCTAAATCCGGACTGGAGATCCTCAGATATCATTTCTTTCTAAAAAGGAACACAGTTGTGAGGATACCGCCTTTTCTAATATCTTTGACAGAAAAGGTAGATTCGAGATCGGCCTGTAATTGACTAATTCTGTAGGATCAAGTTGCGTTTTTTTAACAAGCGGTTTAATCATAGCCAGCTTAAAGTTTTTGGTACGTATCCTAGAGACAAAGACGAATTAATGATATTAAGAAGAGGATCTATGACCTCTGGGAGCATCTCTTTCAGTAGCTTAGTCGGTATAGGGTCTAACATACAGTACAGGTTGTTGATTTAGATGATTTAATGAGTTTAGACAATTCTTCTTCTCATATAGTAATGAATAAATTAATTTTTTTCCTCTGGGAGACTTCAATGATGCAATACTGTAGTTGACGGTTATAATTATTTGTTATAATTTTTTATATTAAACAATTTATATAAATCAATCTTGCAAGCAAAGAAGTTCATAAAGTCTTACTGCTGTGCTGTTTGGAAACAGATTTATATTTCATTAATTTAGCCACTAAATGGTGGCTAAATTAATGAAAACCTGCTGCGCTCCAAAATCAATCTCAAATCAGAATCAGAAGAGTGAATGGGCGGAGTCTCCCTGCAAATGCACTGCAAATCAATCTCAAATCACAGCCAATCAGAAGAGTGTGTGGGCGGAGTCTCCCTGCAAATGCACTGCAAATCAGTCTCAAATCACAGCCAATCAGAAGAGTGTGTGGGCGGAGTCTCCCTGCAAATGCACTGCATATCAGTCTCAAATCACAGCCAATCAGAAGAGTGTGTGGGCGGAGTCTCCCTGCAAATGCACTGCAAATCAGTCTCAAATCACAGCCAATCAGAAGAGTGTGTGGGCGGAGTCTCTCTGCAAATGCACTGCAAATCAGTCTCAAATCACAGCCAATCAGAAGAGCGTGTGGGCGGAGACTTCCTGCAAATGCACTGCAGATCAGACTCAAATCACAGCCAATCAGAAGAGCGTGTGGGCGGAGTCTCTGCACTCGCTCCTAAACAGATCTGCGCATAATCAAATTCATAAATATTACACCATTTTAACATTATTAAAGATACATACTGAGTGCCTGAAACAATCTTTGTCATAGAATACACTTCACAATTCACTGTTCACAATTTGAACATTCTTGTTTCCTTTCATTTACTTTCAAGGTCTGAGATGAATTATCCACTGTCTCTTTCAGTAAGTCTACAGCCGTGATCATCATCGTGTGTCGTCATAGTGATCATGGCGAAGAGGCGCTGAGATATTCTGTTGCTAATTAAATGTTGCTTTATAAAGATTGACATCGGTGTCTAGGAAAGAGAAGTCAGTTTTCCTCATTAGGATTCTTACCAAAAATGGTAACCATGGTTACCATGGTCTCCACCAAAATTACATAATTACAAGAACGGTTGCCCAAAAAGAAAGGAAGCATATCGCATTTAATTTGATGGTTTTGGCAGAGGCTGCGGTGATTCATTTAATGAGGTGTCATTTCAGCAGTGGTGTGGACAATGTGAGGTGTAGCTTTCATGAGTCCGATCCATAAACGCCGGGGTTTACATCCGTCACTGTGAGAGAAAAGACTCTTTGTGCTTCTGTCCCCGTCTTTTCTCACTCTTTCTCTCTGTATCTGTCTGTTTCTCACTGGAAGAAGCTGCAGGGAAGGAGAATAAAGATGGAGGTTATGCTCCCTATAAACGCTCATCAAACTCTTTAGTGGAGACGACGAGGGCAGCTTCAAAGATCTGAGCGACAGAAACTCTGGAATGAAGTTTCTCTCTTTATGTGCTTCTTGGATTTGTAACTAAGCGTTGTTGAACTGAAGTGATGGCTGCTGAAAATGAAGAAATAAATGAAATTTTACAATATATTGACATAGAAAACAGCTGTTTTGAAGCAGAATAATATTTCACGTTTTAAATGCAGCCTTGGGGAGCAGAAGAGACTTCAAAACCATTATGAAATCTTAATTATTCCAAACGTTTAACCATTAGTGTACAGTAGTGGAGGAGATACAAGTTTGACTAAGCCATCATAATATACAGTATTATATAGTATTTTAAAGATGAGAGAAACACTAAACTTGGTTAAGGTATTTACTACATGACAAGCTACAGGTTTTATTTTACTATATGCACAAAAAATGCATCAAAAAATATGCATTGATTACAGCATAATCAGTTATTAATGTTTGGTTGGTTCTCTCTTGTTTTTGCATGTGTTCATCATTTCACAAATAAAACAATCGACTCGCAACTACACAGTATGAATACAAAATCTGAAACGCATTCAGAGGGTGAAGATGTCAATCCTCATAGACCGGACGTCACTTTTGGCCTCTACTGTACATGTACACGTCACACACACACACAGTGACTGTGTGATTCACACACGTGTTGATGTTCTCTGCAGGATTTCTCATCAGGACGCTCAACACTGATTCACCAGCGTCTAGCCAGAAGCTCAGGGTTTCTGCGAACATGCAAACAGAACGATGATGTGGTGAATGATCCGAGTGAGATGTGGGTTTATACGGGTCTCTCCCGGGTTATCTCACTCTCACAGCGCGACTCGGTTGAGGCTCGATCCGCTCGGATGACGACAGCCGACATTATGATGTTTCCCGGAGCCAAACTCTCCACTGAAACTCCAGCATGACACAGTCTTTCGGCACAGCCAGCGGCTGACCTTTAACAGCCTGTTTAATGCGTGTTGAAGCACAATCACAGGTGTTCCTTATGAATATTAAACCGTGAAAAGCAGCCAGCGGGAGTTTAATGCGCTTTATTAATGTTTGGAATAAGAGATAAGTGTGAACTTTATTAGATTGTTAAAGAACAGCTCTGTGACAAAGTGATATTTTCAGTGAGAGTTACTGATGTGATGCATTACACTAGAACATGCCCTTCTTCCCTCCAGTGTGAATATCTAGACATTCTCGAATCAAAATACATTTACTGGAGAAGCAATAATGAGTTTAGTCTTAAAACAAGAACAAATATTTCCCTTTGAATTAGGTTTATTTTTCTGACTCCATTGGCAGGTATGTATGGCACACCGTTTTAACTTTTATTCATTTCCAGGATATGAATTCTTGATATCAACAATTCAATTTTCACTTGTTCAAATTCTAGTTACTGATATCAGGAATTAGATTTATGCTAATAACAATGGCAATTTTTGATATCAGAAATTACATTTCCACTAGTAACAATGATAATTCTTGATATCAACAATTACATTTTTACTAATTAAAATGCTCATTATTGATATCAAGAATTGAATTTCAACTAGTAAAAACTATAATTCTTGATACCTGTAATTGTATTTTCACTAGTGAAATGTCACCATAGGCTGCCATTCAAATTCAATTGTTGATATCAAGAATTGATTTCTTACTCAGAAATACAGTTCTTACTAGTAAAAACCTTTATTTTTGATATCAAGAATTCAATTGTCACTAGTTGAAATGTCTATTCTTGATATCAACAATTGAATTGCTACTATAGTAACAATGTTCATTTATGATATCAATAATTCCATTTTCACTAGTGACAATGTTCATTTCTGATATCATGAATGTACTTGTTACTAGTAAGAAAGCCATTTTAGATATCTGAAATTATATTGATATCAGAAATACATTTTCAGATATCAAAAATTAACATTTTTTACTAGTAGCAATTAAACTGTTGATATCTAGAATTTTTTACTAGTAACCACGTAATTCTTGATATCAGGAATTCACATTTTTACTAGTATAAATCTAATTCCTGATATCAGTAACTGTAATTTGAACTAGTGAAAATTTAATTGTTGATATCAAGAATTCATATCCTGGAAATGAATAAAAGTTAAAACGGCGTGCCATAGATATTTGTTCTTGTTTTAAGATTAAACTCACTTCATTTTGAAAAATGTTTCAGTAAACAAGACTTAATATCTTCAGTCATTTTGCTTCTTCTCCAGTAAATGTATCTTGATTCAAGAATGTTTTGATATTTGTGCTGAAAAACGAGACAGAAACACTGAGGAAAAACATCATTTTTTGCACTTTATAAGCACTTTAAACTGAAGCGTCTTATTTTCTGTTGGGTTTGTGTTGTTTTGGAGCGGGTGATTAGATCTGAGTTCGCCGTCTGCTCTCCTCACTGATATTTGTTCTGGTTATCTGAGTGATCGGCGCCCGCGGGCAGGTTCGGATTGGAGGTTTCAGTCTTCCGTGAACCGCTGGGTCAAAGTGGATGTAATTAAGGAACGCTTCCATCCGGATCTGTGGGCGAAACACTATGAGAGCTCAAAGGCTTTTCTACACTTAAGGAAAACAACATTTCGATGAGACGCTCTAAAGGCCATTTCAACTGGATTATTTTGTTTGCTTGTTTCAATCAGACAGAGAAATGACTGGATTGTCGCCTCTGGACTCTTTGACAGAATCAGAGCAGTTTCTAGAAGTGGCACTGTGGCTCGTTTCAGTTTACCTGAACGCCTGAATGAAACTTAGCAAAATAAAGAGTTGTTCAATCAATCCAATGACTGATTGTATCGAATCGGTCTCCATGAATGACTCATTTGTTTTGTTAGTGAATGAATCTTTTGAACGAAACGTGACTCTCCTGAACGAATCGGTTGAGTGTGTGATTCTGACTCACTTGGTTTTTCCCCCTGAGTGAGTCCATGTTTTTGAAACAAATCTGTTGAATGAATGATTCACTGACTCGTTTGTTTTGTTCCTC
This sequence comes from Scardinius erythrophthalmus, assembly GCF_964197995.2. Taxonomy (NCBI): domain Eukaryota; kingdom Metazoa; phylum Chordata; class Actinopteri; order Cypriniformes; family Leuciscidae; genus Scardinius; species Scardinius erythrophthalmus. The sequence continues at coordinate 36,948,222 of NC_138241.1, forward strand.
AATGAATACGGATGCTGTACAGACCGACCGGCTCTTTAAATGAATGATTCAATGACTCAGTTGCTTTTGCCCTGATTGAGATCGATTCATTTATTTGATATCTACTCATATGAGCTCAGAACAAATTTTGAGAAAAATTGATTTTTTATTTATCACATATTATATAATATATAAATATGTATGTCTCAGAATTTCCAGTAAAATGAACTCTGTAGTGAAATACGCAGTGTTTTCATTATGTGCTGCTCCAGTCCATACTGTGTTTTGACCTTTATCCCTGTCTCACATCACACACACTCTTGATTATCCTTTAATGAGCTTTTAATGCAGATTCTGTGTTCGTGAAGGATCTCTGACCCGTGGCATTTTGTGCCGGTTGAAGCGAACGGGTTATTAATATTAGACGCGAGTCTATAATGATGTATGTTGATGTCATTAATGCGGCCTGAGCCATTGTGTCTTGGTAACTCTCATTGTGTGTGTGTGTGTGTGTGTGTGTGTGTGCAGGTGTGCATCGTGCAGAAGCGGGACACAGAGAAGATGTACGCCATGAAGTACATGAACAAGCAGCAGTGCATCGAGCGCGACGAGGTCCGGAACGTCTTCAGAGAGCTGGAGATCCTGCAGGAGATTGAACATGTGTTTTTAGTGAACCTCTGGTGACTATCCTCTGATTCCTCTGATTCCTTTGTGTGCTATGTACAATTATTTTGTATATATAAATACACACACATGCATGTAAATATTTAAGAAAAAAGTGTTTTATTTATATATAATATAAATTATGTATATATATATACACACAGTATATACATGCAAATATTTCTTAAATATATAAAAAATATTTCTTAATATATTCTTCAATGCATGTGTGTGTATTTATATATATAAAATAATTGTACACAGTACACACACATATATTACGTAAACACAAACTTTTATTTTGGATGCGATTAATCGTTGCCCAGCACTATAATAAACATCACCATATTTCCCTAGTTGATTGATTACAAGTTCAGTAAAATAAGCACTTTAATGTGTATTTTGGATGTTTTATTTCCACTAGTCTTAAAAAAAACAGGGTTTGTCTGCAGTGTCTTGCCTTAAATCTTAGTTTTTCTTAATATATGTGTGCAGCTGAAGTAGGATAGATGCGATTACTGCCGAACTCCAGCAAATAGACATCTTTCCTGATTATATTTGTGACCTCAGGGAAAGAAATGAATGAAATATGCTGCATAAATCCTCTTAATCTGTTTAATGTGGCAGTTCAACCTGAAATAAGATCATCCGCGTAATCCAACACACCTGACTGTTCGACGTCACAGGATCGGAGATTTGTGCGAGTGTGTAGTTGTGTAACTGAAGAAGAGCATCATCATTATCGTCTTCCTCTTTACACGGTCAGGTCGTCTTTAAGGCTGTTTCCATAGAAACGCTTCATCACTTCCTGTCCTTCTGTGACTCTGTACCTAATCTAATCCAGTGTGTGTGTGTGTGTGTTTCATGCTTTATTTAATGATAATGTGTGTGTTAATGTGCTCTCAGTAGTACAGGCCTCATCTTTATATATTACCGGTGAGTGTTCATGGGGAAAATATGAAGATGCGGAGTATGATCTGATTTTTATCGATTAAACTTCATCTCTCGTCTCGGTCACCTCCGTCTGTACGTTCACATCTCAGCGCTGTCTGACTGATGGACAGCACTCGTTCTGGTTGTATGTTTTATATGGCGTTTATCTGAAATAGATTATATTACAATAATAGAGTGGCTTGGAAAATATGAATTTAAAATTTGACACAGCGGTCTCTGCAAATGGTTGTTATGGAAGCTTGTTTCCACCACGCAATAGAAAATAAGAACGTAATTGCACGTTTTTATCTCACAATTTTTCTTTCTTTATCTTACAGTTCTGAGTTTATATCTAAAGTCCGAATTGTGAGAAAAAAGTCAGAATTGCAAGTTATAAATTCAAAATTGTATTGTATTTTATTATGTATTGTATTATATTATAATAATTATATTGTATTATATTAGAGAAGGATTGCACTTAGGAACATTCTCAGACATTATCTAGTGAAACTAGCCTCGGTATGAACTCAATGTAACAACACTTTCTGTTTGTGGACATTGTACAGAAAATGCAGAGAGGATAGTGTAAAACGAGTGACTTTGTGATCAGTTTCTGTCAGTAATTGTAGATCATGTAGATCCAGGCGCTCGCAACGCCAAGGTCACGGGTTTGATTCCCAGGCAATGCGTGAACTGATGAAGTGCATGCAGTGTTAGTCGCTTTGGATAAAAGCATCTGTATAAATGGAAACTCTGGTAGAGATGATTTTCAGGAAGAGTCTCATCCGAGCGCGAGAATGCTTTACCAGATAATTGTTCATTCCCGGTGTCAATCATCCCTGAACTTCCCAGTGGGAAATGTGATTTGAGAAGGCATTCATGTCCAATTTCCGACTAGGAATTTCCAACTAGGAACATACCTGGAGGAGACAAACCTCTTTGAATGACTCCTGATCGGCAGTCTAAAGAAAAGCCTTACGGAACGACGGAGAAGGAAAGACTCAACACATGTGAACTACACACACAGTGTGTCTCTGTCTCGTGTGTATTACAGCGCTGGCTCTCTCTCCCACGCTTCATCATGACAGTGCTTCATGTTTCCATCTGTTAGACAATGGCTCTTCTTCCTCCTCTCTCCGCTCATGATGGAGTCGTCAGCCGTTTATAAATATTACCTGTCATTTATTGTTCATCCATATGTGTGGAAACATCAGCGGTCTGGATCCCGGCAGATGTGTGTGTCAGAAACCAGAACGTGTGGAGAAACTTCATCAGAGAAACTTCATCAGAGAAGAACTCAGACGGCAGGTCAAGCGAAAGCATCTGCCTTCTTTCTGTTCCTGAGAGAGAGAGAGAGAGAGAGAGAGAGAGAGAGAGAGAGATAAGAGATTCTGTTACATCTTAAGAATTTTTCAAGAATTGCATTCTTAGACTTTATCTTAAAATCCCCGTTGTCAATAATTTCATTCATTAAAACTCATCTTTGATCACCAAAATGTTCCTTTAAAAAAATTCTTCATGTCTTAAAATATCTTGAATGTAACTCGACACCCTTGCCTTATTTAGTATGTGCGGTTCTATGAATATGCAATTGAGCCCCGCCTCCACTCACTCACTCAGCTCAGAGATCCACTGGTTGGCGATCACACGTTGATCTGATTGGTTACAAGGTAGTTTGTGACGTCAGAAACACCAGCGATTTCAAAGCGTGTTTTTGAGACCGTCTTTGGTTCACTGCAGTTTTAAGGAGGAAATACTCAGCAATGCTGTCGACTTATGAATTTACACATGGTAAAGCATATTAAAAACACCACATAGACACATAAACAACATTAAAAGCTGGATTTTCACTAGCTAGCCTGTAATAACCTGTAGTGTTTACTAAGTCAGTCTAGTGCTGGTATTATAAACGTCTAGCAGTGTTGAAGCACTAAAGTTGAGTTTGTCCTGCAGCGTTTCTGCATTATGGCATTATTGCACACATTTTCTTTAGAATATATATAAAAAATAAGCTTTATATAAGAACAATAAATGTTCTGTCCTCCTTTAGATAGCTAGATAAATGTGTGTGTGAGAGTTCTTTGTGTGAGGGAAAGAGTGTGTGTGTGTAAGTAAGTGTGTCAGAGTTTGTGTTCTTTGAAGGACAGCGATGCTATTGTGAGTGTGTGTGAGTGTGTGAGAGTGTGTGTGTGTGTGTTCTTTGAAGGATAGCAATGCTTCTGTAAGTCATGTGAAGAAGGGAAGGGCGGTTCGACATTGACGACTCCATCTGAACACGGTGTCTATATATAATTATTTAGTTGAAGCAGACAGGATTTTCTCTTTCATGCGTCTCACACACACACACACACACACACACACACACACACACACACACACACTGAGCTTTGAACAGCCTCGTCTCTGTGAGTCAAAGGATCTTCTGCTGTCGGGAATAAAGAGGGCTTCCTCCTCCACTCTTTTAAGCCTTTAAAATGTCAAGTATGCAGAAAATTGTAATTACTGTATCCGTTTACCAGCTCTGAGTCACGGCAGAAAACAGCTCCGTCACACACACACACACACACACACACACACACACACACACACACACACACAACACACACCATCCGTAAAGCACAAACACTCGTCTCACTGACACACACATCTCGCTGATGTCTCAGTCGTTGCTGTCCCTTGATCACGATCAGAGCAGAAGAACACACACATTTCTCATCCGATCCTCAAACCAGCTGTGCGGCTCATATTGGAATTTCAATCTTATGGATTGTGTTTACATTCAATATTTCCAAAGCATTATACACAGAAACAAGGAATTAAAGAAAATACACAATACAATATTACAATAACAAAAAAAACTAGAAAAAAGTATAAAATAAAAAAGGTGCTATATATATATGGGTAATTTTTCACTAATCTCATTATATCCGAACTAAAGCCTTAAAACCAGGCGATCTTTTCAGTTTTATTTTTGACCCAAATATGGCTTCCGTTTTCCCGAAGTGAAGCGATAGCGATTGTCTGAAATCCTCCTGAGTGTTCTTTCAGCTATGTTCTTATCTTTATGTGAAACCAATAACGCAGAATCATCTGCATATAAAAAAAAGTTCACATGAACATACAGGGCCCTATTTTAACGATCTGAAATGCAAGTGTCAAAGCGCAAAGCGCAAGTAACTTTGTGGGCGGGTCTTGGCGCTGTTGCTATTTTCCCGGCGGGATAAATGACTCTTGCGCCAGGCGCAAATCTAAAATGGGTTGGTCTGAAGTAGCTTCATTACTCATAGGTGTGGTTTGGGCGTAACGTGAAATAAACCAATCAGAGCGTCATCTCACATTCCCTTTAAGAGCAGACGCGCTTTTTCTAAAGCGGATTCCTATTGTAACGGCGGATTTGCCAGGCGCGCGCCAGGAGCGGTTCACAGCCGAGGAGAGCAACGCTCTCGTCAGGGACGTTGGGGATGTAGAAACCCAAATTAACTTCGGTTAAAAAGGCATATGATAATTTGGGTAAATGTGTAAGCTAGATGTATGCTTTTATAATAAATTGTCTATCTATCTATCTATCTATCTATCTATCTATCTATCTGTCTATCTGTCTATCTATCTATCGTAATAATGTATGATTTGCAAAAATGAAAACTGCTGCTTCTGTGTAGATGAGAGAATCAAAGTGTATGCGCGTTGTGCACACGCTACATTGATTATGGCCAAGCATGCGCCCTTAAAATAGCATATGAATAACATGCGCAACGCGCCACTGACTTTAAACTATTTTTTCCTGGTTAGTGGCGCAATTGTTTTCTAAACCTGCAAAATAGCATGAAGGAACGTTTGCGCCGGAACACGCCTCCTTTTTTGCGCTGAACCGCCCAGGGAGCGCAAGTTCATTCCCTAGTTTAGCGACGTGCTTCTGTGGAGGGAAAAGCGCGCTTTGCGCGGGTGCAAAATAGGAATGATACATGCGTCGGTGTACAAAGTTAATTGCGCTGGGTGCAAGATAGGGCCCACAGACTTAAGGTCATTTATATTTAGAAGGAAAAAAAGTGGACCCAAGACAGTCCCTTGAGGAACCCACATTCTGTACATTGTTCCTCCAGTGTCCACCTTCTGCTTCCTATCCTTCAGATATCACCCATCTGACTGCTAAGTCATTAAAACCAATGGCTTTTAATTTGCGTACCAGAATACCATGGTCAACGGTATCAAAGCCCTTCTGCAGGCCTAACATGACCATTCCACAACAATGACCTTTATCGTGGTCCGTTAGATGCAATAAACAGGTGTCAGGGGAATGTGATTTACGAAAGCCAGATTGGAACTCATAGAGTAGATTGTGTGATGCTAAATATTAGGGTGCTTTCACATCTGTAGTTCGGTTCATTTGGTCCGGACCAAGGGAGAAAAATTATACTTTGTAGCATTTTTCAGGCGTTTTGGTTTCTTTTCACACCACACTTATCGCTCTGGTCCGGATCAGTTTATGAAACGAACCAAAATGCAGTCATGTGACAACATCCACATCACTCGTTGGCCAGATGGGTCTTGAACGTATTTTCATAACTGCACTTCGATTGTCAGAATTAACGTGCGGGAAAATTCCAACAGAACTCCCAGGAATTAAACAAAGAGGAGGAAAATCCGGCAGACAACACGCCACTTTTTACTATGGAGAGACGACTGCGTGGGCTGATTGTATCCCTAGTTTAGGCTATTATATAGTTTGTCCAAAGCGAGGATGCGGCTTAAAAAAATGCATTTTATTCAATGCACGCGACGAGTCATTTCAGGAGGAGTCGACGCGTGCATAACACGCCACTGTTTACTATGGAGAGACGACTGCGTGGGCTGATTGTATCCTTGGTAATATGTTATTATATTTTACACCACTTTAGACAAACAATAATATTTGAGAATGAAGTGAGGATGCGGCTGTTAATAATTTCTATCAGGCTCCGCACCTCCTCACAAATCCAAGTTTGTCCGCGAGTGCAAACTGTCAACAAACATTTCTCCTCATCCCTTAATCACAGCGCAGCTGACTACGGCAATTGGTTTAGTCCAAAAATGCGCATTTCTTTGGCAGTTGGTTCTGTTCGAGGTCGGATCACGTTCTCACCACAAACGAACCGCTCCAGAGTTCGTTTCAAAGCGTACCGAGACCTGCTCGTACCGAGACCACCTCTTCGAGCAGGTCTCGGTACGCTTGTTTGGTCCGCTTTTGGTGCGCACCCGAGTGCGATTGCCGCATTCACACCTGCCCAAACGAACCGCACCATTGGGGAAAACGAACTCTAGTGCGATTCAACCGAACTAAATGAGGCAGGTGTGAAAACACCCTTAGTCACTCTGTACAAAAATAATCTTTTCAATTATCTTTGACTGATTACACAGAATAGAAACAGGTCTATAGTTTCCATGGTCTAATTTACTCCCTTTCTTGTGAAGTGGAATCACTCTGGCAAGCTTGAAATCATTGGGGAAATGTCCTTGCTCATTAGACATGTTTATGATATGGGTGATGGGTGATAACCTCAGCAGCATCTCTTCAGAATCTAGATGGAATATTGTTTGGAGCTATTTAGGGTTTTAAGCTTCTCAAGTACGACTTCCTCTGACACCTTTTCAATAGAGAAGTCTTCTGCTTAGACCTCTTGACCCCTAACCTGAGAATAAAAGTCAAAGATGTGACCTTCACCGTACTGGACAGGTATTTATTCCACCAGTTTACTAGCGACTGATGAGAAGTAGTTGTTAAAACTATCCCTGTCACCTTTTCTGCTGTGACATTATTCCCCAAATCAAGAGTTATGCAAGTAGTTTTTGTTTTCAGCCTGTTACTGTAGTCGAGCTGCTTGAGGGACTTCAATAACTGACTTGAATCATTTCTATATTCCACAATTTTCTCATTAAAAGAGGTCTTTTTAGCATTGACCACTAATCTGCTCACTTCATTTCTCACCTTTTTTTACTCTTGTTTCTCTTGAATGTGTCATACTTCTTATTTCTCATCCTAATTGCCTCGAGAATGTCATCATTTATCCAGGGTTCTGTCCTCTGTTTAACTCTTACTATTTTAAATGGGGCTAACTTGTCTACAACTTCTAAAAACGTACATTTAAAAGAGCACCATGCTTTATCAGCATCATTACATTGCAACACAGCAGAACAGTTTTTTAATTTCTAAATTGCATACCTCTTCAGCGACCTGACTCCTACAGAGCTATGACTATTGAGCACTGCTTTCTTTATCTTTCGAGTACAGAAAACTGAATGATCACTCAATCCATAATTAATTACCCCACTTTCTGCTATCCTAGACTTTTCTGACACTAGAACAAGTGGAAGAACAGACACGCGTTGGTTCTTTGATAAGCTCATGTAAACTAAATGAGCGACAAAAAATCATTAACACCTTATAGCCGGAAAGGTCCATCTTTCGAGGATGATAACTTCTATCATGATAACTTCCGATTTGAAAAAGTCCATACACTTTGAGCAGACTTCTTCCAGAATTTTATAAAAATTGTCTGGTCAGGTGGCCTGATGGATGGATGGATGGAGGATGGATGGATGGATGGATGGATGGATGGATGATGGATGAATGGATGATGGATGAATGGAGGATGGATAGATGGATGGATGGATGGATGGATGGATGGATGAATGGATGGATGGATGATGAATGAATGGAGGATGGATGGATGAATGGAGGATGGATGGATGATGGATGAATGGAGGATGGATGATGAATGAATGGAGGATGGATGGATGGATGGATGAATGGAGGATGGATGGATGAATGGAGGATATGGATGGATGATGGATGAATGGAGGATGGATGGATGGATGGATGATGAATGAATGGAGGATGGATGGATGGATGATGAATGAATGGAGGATGGATGAATGGAGGATGGATGGATGGATGGATGAATGGAGGATGGATGAATGGAGGATGGATGGATGGATGGATGGATGGATGGATGGATGGATGGATGGATGGATGGATGATGGATGAATGGAGGATGGATGATGAATGAATGGAGGATGGATGGATGGATGGATGAATGGATGGATGGATGGATGATGAATGAATGGAGGATGGATGGATGGAGGATGGATGGATGGATGGATGAATGGATGGATGGATGATGAATGAATGGAGGATGGATGGATGAATGGATGGATGGATGATGAATGAATGGAGGATGGATGAATGGAGGATGGATGAATGGAGGATGGATGGATGGATGGATGGATGAATGGAGGATGGATGGAGGATGAATGGATGGATGGATGGAGGATGGATGGATGGATGGATGATGGATGGATGGATGATGGATGGAGGATGGATGGATGAATGGAGGATGGATGGATGATGGATGAATGGAGGATGGATGGATGGATGGAGGATGGATGGATGGATGGATGGATGATGGATGGATGGATGGATGATGAATGAATGGAGGATGGATGGATGAATGGAGGATGGATGGATGAATGGAGGATGGATGGATGGATGAATGGATGGATGGACGGATGATGAATGAATGGAGGATGGATGGATGGATGGATGGATGGATGGATGAATGGATGGATGGATGATGGATGAATGGAGGATGGATGAATGGAGGATGGATGGATGGATGGATGGATGGATGGATGGATGGATGATGGATGAATGGAGGATGGATGGATGGATGGAGGATGGATGGATGGATGGATGGATGGATGGAGGATGGATGGATGGATGGATGGATGGATGATGGATGAATGGAGGATGGATGGATGGATGGATGATGGATGAATGGAGGATGGATGGATGAATGATGGATGAATGGATGATGGATGAATGGAGGATGGATGGATGGATGGAGAGAGATATAGAAGGATGGATGGATGGATGAGAGAGGGATGGATGGATGGATGGATGAATGGAGAGAGATGTAGAAGGATGGATGGATGATGGATGAATGGAGGATGGATGGATGGATGGATGATGGATGAATGGAGGATGGATGGATGGATATATTTTACCTATATTTGTAAGATTGAGAGACTGAGTGTTTTAGCACAGTAAAAACACTGTATAAACTGCTACTTAAAGGGACAGTTCACTCAAAATAGATCATTCTGTCATTCCAACCTGCATGACTTACTTTCGTCTGTAAAAGAAGAAACCGAACACTGATCCTGTCGAGCGTCTCTGTCTCTCCTCCGCTGGAACTTTCCTCTGTTCCCAGACCAGAAACTTGTGAAGTTCATTCGGGACGTTCCTCATTAAGCACCTTGAGAAATAAGGCCAGCCGAGAGGCGTTGGTGCGTGACACATTCAGGAGGAATCCACAGAGGAATGAAGCTAGTGTGTGTGTGTGTGTGTGTGTGTGTGTGTGTGTTTGAGAGGGAGTGTTAAGGACATTTAATTTAAAATTCTACAATATTACTGATCTGCTGCATTGACATCATTATATGAGAACTGAACTGAGCTGGACGATGACATCACGGTTTTCATCAGCGGCTATATATATAAATGAACTAAATTAATAACTTTTTTACAACAAAATGAACATCACTGAACTTACTTCAGCTGGACTGGCACTTTTTTCTATAAACAAACTTTGTTGCATTATCACAAAGATCACTGATCTGGATCCGGCTGACTACATTAAACCTCGGAATAAACAGAAAGACTAACGTTAGCGTAGACGCCATTCTTCTTATGATGTAACAAGTACATCAGGTGTTATGGGAAGTGTTCCCGGTTCCGGCTGACCTAATCTATGCAGCCTAATAATCATTTAACTGATTTGAATAATAGAAATGTATAATGTTCTTTGTGTATGGCAGATTAAAGAGATTTGTTTTTAGACAGAGTGTGTCTGCTTCCCGGACAATGTTAGGAAGACTGTTCCAGAGTTTTGGTGCTAAATAGGAGAAGGATCTACCGCCAGCAGCCGATTTTGATATTCTAGGTATTATCAACTGGCCTGAATTTTGAGATTGCAATAGACATGAAGGACTATAATGCGTTAAGAGCTCGCTCAAGTACTGCGGAGCTAAACCATTTAGTGCAGCTGTAGTTTGTTTATTAAGCGTGCAGGGCAACCACCCAGTTGAGCATTACAGTAATCTAGCCTTGAGGTCATGAACGCATGTCAATGAGAGCATATGGCGTAATTTAGATATATTTTTAAGATGGAAAAATGCAGTTTTACAGATACTAGACACGTGACTTTCAAATGAAAGATTGGTATCAAAGAGCACACCCACACACACACACACACACACACACACCCAGGTTCCTAACCGACGACGAAGAGTTAACAGAGCAGCCATCGAGTGTTAGACAGTATTCTAGGTTATTACGTGAGGAGTTTTTTGTCCAATAATTAGAATCTCTGTTTTTTCAGAATTTAGTAGTAGGAAATTACTAGTCATCCAATTTTTTATATCTGCTGTGCATTCCGTTAATTTTGTGAATTGGTAAGTTTCGTCGGGGCGTATCATCGGCATAACAGTGAAAACTAATGCCATGCTTCCTAATGATATCTCCTAATGGTTGCATGTACAGTGTGTGTGTGTGGGTGTGTGTGTGTGTGTGTGTGTGTGTGTGTGTGTGTGTGTGTGAGTAGCATGTACAGAGTGAACAGCAGCGGTCCTAGTACTGAGCCTTGTGGTACGCCATACTGAACTTGTGATCGATGAGACATCTCTTCATTTACTGCTACAAACTGATAACGGTCAGATAAGTATGATTTAAACCATGCTAGTGCAATTCCACTAATGCCAACATAATGTTCGAGTCTATTTAAAAGAGTGTTGTGGTCGATGGTGTCAAATGTGTGTGAGTGTGTGTGTGTGTGTGTGTGTGTTTGAGTGTGTGTGTGTGTGTGTGTGTGTGTGTGTGTGTGTGTGTGTGTGTGTGTGTGTGTGTGTGTGTGTGTGTGTGTGTGTGTGTCACCAGTTGCTTGTGAAGCCGAGACGAGCTCCAGTTTTATCTGGGACACTGCGAATTTTGCCGAAATGTTGTCCTCTCCTCACACACTCCTCTCTGCATCCCTCGACTCATTTGTCATCATGGCCTGATTATTTCATCCTTTCGGACTCGTTCCTGCTCCCTCTGAGCTCCGGCTCCAGGACGGCTGTTCTACAACAACACACTCCAGCTTTAACACACTTCTCAACTATTGTCACCCTGCGTCCGAACGCAAGATCTGTAGAGGCTTTAGAAAAGGACTGATCATTAAAATGTGTGTCTAATAACTCTAAAGTGATCGTTTTCTCAGTGTTATGACCAAGCGGCAACCTTAAACTGCAGTTCATCGACTGGCCACTAGAGACCGGCTCCAAAAGAGAGTCTATCCTATAGACCCCCATGTTAAAATGGCCTACTTTACAGCAGAAATAAACTTGTTTACAGTCTGGTGCAAAAAGTGGTTTTGGTCTATATAGCTAATGTTGCTCTTCATGACGACTGTGAGGGGGTGAATATTTTTATAACTCATCCGTTTAAATTATATTAAGCCTTAAAGTTCTGCATAATTAAGGGCATGGCCACTTGAGTGACAGGTGGATTGCCGCTGATGTCGCTGCTAGCCGTTTGTCTGCTAGCGTTAGCGTCACGTCACCTCAGCTAATCCGCCTCGCTGCCCATTTTCGTTTATCCGGGAGTGACGTGCAATCATAATGGCGACGACCGGCTCCGCCCACTTTGGGCTTCAAAAAAGTTCTTCAGAAACACTACAGGTGACGTCACACACACTACGCTCATATTTTTTACAGTCTATGGTTATGCCCGGATGAAACGAGACCCGTCTGTCTCTCTGATCACCCTGTTTATTTAGTGATATTGACTGGACATTATGCGCCTCCCACATCTGTGTAGTTGTGCATTACTCTCTAAGCCACTCTTCAGTTTCTCAGGTGATGCACTTGATGAACCGAACAAACGATGTGTAATGTTGCTCTCATTGGTCATATACGTGTATCCGGTTCTGATCTTCATGGTTCAGCTGTGAGTCTCAGACTGTCTCTCTTCACCTCTGATCTCTGATATGATCCTCCGTCTGCTGATGTGTGTGTGTGTGTGTGTGTGTGTGTGTGTGTGTGTGTGTGTGTGTGTGTGTGTGTGTGTGTGTGTGTCTGTTAGCAGTGAATGAGAGTGTGAGCGACTGAGATCATAATAGATGTGATGATTCTCTCAGACCTGCGGCCTCTTACAGAGAGGAAATGAGGTCTGAAGTGCTGTGATTGGAGAGTCCTTCAC
>NC_138241.1:36971065-36981065 GCF_964197995.2 Scardinius erythrophthalmus
TAACTGTAGCTTGTTTATTGAGGATGCAGGACAACCAGCTAATAAAGCATTACGGTAATCTAGTCTCAAGGTCATGAATGCATGAACTAGCTTTTCTGCGTCAGAAACTGATAGCATGTTACGTAGCTTAGCAATGTTTCTAAGGTGGAAAAAGGCTGTTTTTGTAACATATGAAACATATGATTTTCAAAAGACAGGTTGCAGTCTAGTATAACACCCAGGTCTTTTACTGTAGAGGATAAAGTAACAGGACATCCTACGATGTTAAAGTTGTATTGTGAGAGGTTTTGTGGGCGGTTTTTTGAACCGATAAGTATTACCTCTGTCTTGTCTGGATTTAATAAAAGAAAATTACGCGTCATCCAATCTTTTATATCTTTAACACACTCTGTCAATTTGGATAATTTAGCGTTTTCATCTGGCCATAATGAAATATAGATTTGAGTATCATCAGCATAACAATGGAAACTAATTCCATGTTTCCTTATAATATTTCCAAGTGGCATCATATATATTGTGAATAGCAGAGGGCCTAACACAGATCCCTGCGGCACTCCATAGTTTACTGAAGTTATGATCGATTTTTCTCCATTTAAATAGACAAAATGGTAGCGGTCAGATAAGTATGATCTGAACCAGCTTAATGCTTGTCCTTGAACACCGGTATAATTTTGTAGTCGATCTAAGAGTATTGTATGATCTATAGTATCGAACGCAGCACTAAGATCAAGTAAAACTAGTATTGAGATACAGCCTTGGTCAGAAGCTAAGAGTAAATCATTTGTGATTTTAACGAGCGCAGTTTCAGTGCTATGATGCGGTCTGAATCCAGACTGAAACTTTTCATAGGTGTCATTTTCTTGTAAGAAAGAGCCCAGTTGAACGGACACCACTTTTTATAGTATTTTAGACATAAATGGAAGATTTGAAATGGGTCTATAATTTGCTAGATTATGTGGGTCTAATTGTGGTTTCTTAATGAGAGGTTTTATAACTGCCAGTTTAAATGTTCTTGGAACATAACCTAAAGATAAAGATGAGTTAATATTGAGGAGAGGTTCTTCCACTACAGGTAACACTTCTTTCAGTAGTTCAGTTGGTATAGGATCTAATAAACATGTTGTTTTAGATGAAGTGATAAGTTTATTTAACTCTTTTTGTTCTATAGTTGTAAAGCACTGTAATTGTTCTTGCGGGGTGATAATTGAGGCTGAATTATAAGGCGCGATTGAGGATTGAACGTTTACAATTGTGGTTCTGATGTTTTCTATTTTCTCAGTGAAAAAATTCATGAAATCATTACTACTGAACTGTAACGGAATATTTTGTTCAGGTGACGCTTGTTTATTTGTTAGTCTAGCCACGGTGTTAAATAAAAACCTTGGATTATTTAGGTTATTTTCTATTAGTTTGCGGAGGTGCTCAGCCCTGGCCGCTTTTAGGGCCTTTTTATAACATGACGTACTGTCTTTCCAAGCGATTCTAAAGACCTCTAAAGACCTGTCTGTGATCAGATCACGTGATTATGAGGCGTGTCGTTCACATGATTGAGGCGTGTCTGTGATCAGATCACGTGATTATGAGGCGTGTCGATCACATGATTGAGGCGTGTCTGTGATCAGATCACGTGATTATGAGGCGTGTCGATCACATGATTATGAGGCGTGTCTGTGATCAGATCACATGATTATGAGGCGTGTCGATCACATGATTATGAGGCGTGTCTGTGATCAGATCACATGACGATGAGGTCATCTCGCTCCTCTGACTGAAGATGAGCTTCTATGGTTGGAGACGCCGGAAGCGAAGGCATGATTACCTGGATGATTAAATTATGAAGCTTTCAGAGCTGCAGCTTCTCCTGAACACGCCGGGCTATTTTTGGAGTTTCCAGCAGGATTCTGTGCTCGGAGCTCAACACAACAACAGCTGACAGAAATATGTTCTGAGAACATTTTCCTCACGTTCCCATTCAGTTAAACATCCAGTTTATGATGTTTTATAAACAAAGTTCGGGAGGAGCACGTTCAAATAAGCAATCCAATCTACTCGTCATCAAACAATTATGTCTACCCTAATCAGCATGACAAGAAGTATATATATATCCACACTGTCAACTCACCTAATATTCCTTGACAGTTTTTCAGCATCCCTCCACCACCCCGACTCCTCACTCTTGGCTTAATCTTTACAGCCAGGAATACGGGGGGAGTACTCTGGGTTCGGGCCGAATACCGAGCCCGGAGCCCTCTCCTCGGACAGCACGCCAAATACGCATTTATTCTATCTAACTTATTTGTAAGTGTGAACTAGTGAATTGTTAATAAATGTTTTTTTCTTGGTCATGCGAACGTTAAAGGAACATTCCATTCTTCAAACGTTATTGGAACGTTAGTTTTGAATGTTCTCTGAAACAATAGTAACATTTTAAAACGTTAGACGAACGTCCAACTGAAACATTTCAGTAAAAATAACGCTCCATGAACGATGTATAAATAATAGATATTAGACTAGATAACTCTGAACGATGGTTGTGTGAATGTGACTGGCGTCTGACGGCTGATGGTTGTCTTTGTTTCCTCCTGCAGGAGAACGAGTATCTTCAGGAGTGCCTTGAAGTCGTCCAGCAGGAGTTCATGATCTTCAACCGTGAAAAGTGAGAATATAAAAACTAGAGTTCTCAGTCATATGTTCTTGAAGATTAGGCTTAGTTCACCCAGAAATGAAAATTCTGTCCTCAAATCACTCAGTTTTTTTTTTTTTCACAACAAAAGTTTTTCCTCTGTACAGATGAAAACGTTATCAGAATGATTCCCGTTCACATGGATCGGCGGGAATGACTATAAACGCTGTATATGCAGACCAGACAAGTAACTGGAGGTGTCAGTTTGTAAAGAAAGACTACGCTCAAACACGCATATCTATAGACTAAATATGTAATATGCGTAGGGATGGGAACCGAGAACCGGTTCTTCTTCAGAACCGGTGCCCAGTGAATCGATTCCTTGGAACCGTTAGTATGCCTGCTTAACGATTCCGCTTATCGGTTCCGCTCGTTCAAATGTGACACGACGTCACACACGTGCTGCGTTGTTTTGGTTCAGAATGTAGCAAACACTATGAGCAAACATGGCATCGAGGCAGAAGCGCTCTGACCGCGTCCTAACTACATGTGACACGACGGTGCGACACGCGATAAAAAGTATCATTTTCCATGTTAATCAAAGTTTAACCAGCCGCGACACGCAACAATTCTATTTGAAACGGATCCTATTTTACTGCGACATCGCGCTGGAACAACAATCTCAAAGTGTGGCAATGATAATATCAGGTACTATTTATGTGCTTTATTTAATGTTAAAAGCGTGTATAATGTGACTGAATATCATTTAGTGCTCCCAGCTTTGTAGATGTAAAAACAACAATGGATAAGTCACATCAGATCTTGAAATTAAACAAATGGAAACAAAAACATTCAAAATGTGAAGAAAACCTGTGTATTATTTGACAAAGATTGTTTAAGTAACTCAGTAGCCTAATACAAATGAGCACTGTTAATATTCGAAAAGGCACAAGCTCTTCCTTAACTGTTTTCAGTCTGTGTTTTTAGTTTTTATGGCACATAAATGGCAGTTCTATTTATTTTTTTGTCCGGATCAATGAATGTGATAATGATCAATTTGATCAGATATTAAAGGGAGTTAATACAAACAAATTTGTACTTATTCCCTCACCCAATAAGAATCGATAAGAGAATCGATAAGGAATCGGATCGATAAGCAATATCGATAATGGAATCGGAATCGTTAAATTCTTATCAATTCCCATCCCTATATGCGTCACCGTTTACACAGATTCACGTTTTTACGTTTACGGTATTGCTTTCAAAAACTTGCACCTTGGATCCTGTTTCCCAGTTTGAGTTCTCGAGTTCCAAACACTGTTGTGCGAATGAACGGCCAGAACACATTAAAAGTAAAACAAAAACACTACAGTGTGCATTCTGCATGCTTTCTCTCCACTAGTCTAAACATGCTATGAAAATTGACCAGTGCATGAAAAAAACAGCTCTTGATATATATATATATATATATATATATATATATGTGTGCTGGTAAAGCAGGGCTATGGGATCAATATCTCTTCTAAAGTATTGCGGTCACAGATAAAAAAATAAGCATGAATCAAACATTTAAAAACACAAATACACTGTATATATATATAACTAAAAAAAATGATCAGAATACCAAACAACGTGGTCACAAATCAAAATATAATAATCGTGAATCAAAAAATAACAAGCAGGAATAAAAACTTTAAACACATAAAAACTGCACAAAACTTAAACTTATGTTCATGTTTTCTTAAAAATTATGTTTTCCTTGGTTTTATTGCGCTGTGCTCTCGTACATTTTTACATTTTGCGTCACCATTGGTCCACTAGTTCTAGATTGACAGCTCCTCCTCTAGCCAATCAGTCGAAGAGGGGAGTTGACGTCACACAGAGGTGGACAGTAACAAAGTACATTTACTTGAGTACTGTACTTAAGTACACTTTTTGAGTATCTGTACTTTACTTGAGTATTATTTTTTCTGGAAACTTTTTACTTTAACTTCTACATTTGAAAGACAAATATCGTACTTTTTACTCCACTACAATTCTGTCAAGGTCCTTGAGTAGAAAGTAACATCAGTCAGTGGATGATTTTGGTTGCAGGGGTTGCATTTTGGTTGGAAATGAAAGTCAGGTTGATGTCAGAACCCGACGTCAGATTGACGTTGGATATTGATTGAAAATAAAAGTCGGGTTGACGTCAGAACCCGACTGATGTTGGTTTCTGACGTCAACCCTATTTTCATTTTCAACCACAATACAACGTCTGTCCAATGTTGGAGATCAACGTCAATCTGCCATTGGATTCTGACATAAACCTGATTTTCATTTTCAACGTTGGGTTTGGTTATCTAAATGCGAATTTTGTCACTTTTTTGGAGCACACTAGCTTATAGATAACAGCAAGGCTAACATATTCATACTAAAAGCCAACAAACTTTAAATTGGGCAATTTGAGGGAACAGCCATTTGGGTGTCCGAAACCATTGTGGACGTTATTGAGTGACTTATTCAATCTCATAATCAATCCCACTACTGGAACTGTGTTCTAGAAATAAATTTGATATTGACAAGAGGGTAGGTGTGCAGGCATAGATTCAGAGGCATACGGTACTTTAAGTATTACATACAACAATGCAACAATAATAAAACAATGCATTCACATTTACTTTTTACCTTTGATACTTAAGTATTTTTAAAAATGAGTACTTCTGTACTTTTACTTAAGTAAAAATAGGTCTTTACAACTTTTACTTGTAACAGAGTAATATTTGACCAGTAGTATCTGTACTTTCACTCAAGTAAGGAAGTTGTGTACTTCGTCTACCTCTGACACCAATGACCGCATTGTGTTTGCTTTTCTGATCATTTTGCATGATTTCTTTCAGTTTGTGCAATATATTTTTAAATTTTTGATTCACGCTTATTATTATTTTTTATCCGTGACCGCAATTCTTTTACTATTGATCCCATACAGGACAGGTGCATTTGTGTGTGTTTTACACAGATCTGTGTGCAGTTGTGTGTGTTTTACACCAGATGTGTGTGCAGTTGTGTGTGTTTTACACCAGATGTGTGTGCAGTTGTGTGTGTTTTACACCAGATGTGTGTGCAGTTGTGTGTGTTTTATCTGTGTGCAGTTGTGTGTGCAGTTGTGTGTTTTACACCAGATCTGTGTGCAGTTGTGTGTTTTACACCAGATGTGTGTGCAGTTGTGTGTTTTATCTGTGTGCAGTTGTGTGTGCAGTTGTGTTTTACACCAGATCTGTGTGCAGTTGTGTGTTTTACACCAGATGTGTGTGCAGTTGTGTGTTTTATCTGTGTGCAGTTGTGTGTGTTTTACATCAGATGTGTGTGCAGTTGTGTTTTATCTGTGTGTAGTTGTGTGTGTTTTACATCAGATGTGTGTGCAGTTGTGTGTTTTACACCAGATCTGTGTGCAGTTGTGTGTGTTTTACACTAGATGTGTGTGCAGTTGTGTGTTTTATCTGTGTGCAGTTGTGTGTGTTTTACATCAGATGTGTGTGCAGTTGTGTGTGTTTTACACTAGATGTGTGTGCAGTTGTGTGTTTTATCTGTGTGCAGTTGTGTGTGTTTTACATCAGATGTGTGTGCATGTGCAGTTGTGTGTTTTACACCAGATGTGTGTGCAGTTGTGTGTTTTACACCAGATGTGTGTGCAGTTGTGTGTTTTACACCAGATCTGTGTGCAGTTGTGTGTTTTACACCAGATGTGTGTGCAGTTGTGGGTTTTATCTGTGACGTTGTGTTTGTTTTACAGCAGAGCTGTGTGCAGTTGTGTGTGTTTTACACCAGATGTGTGTGTTTTACATCAGATCTGTGTGCAGTTGTGTGTTTTACAGCAGATCATATGTGTGTGTGTGTGTGTGTGTGTGTGTGTGTGTGTGTGTGTGTGTGTTTGTGTGTTCAGGTTGAAGCGTCGGCAGGAGGAGGGCTGTCTGGGAGCAGATGGAGATGGAGATGGAGATGGAGATGGAGATCCAGACGCCGATGAAGCCGAAGCCGAAGGAGGAACCGAGGACGAAGAGACCGAACCCGAACCCGAGACCTCCAAACTGAGCATGTGCGGCTCGGTCTGCTCGTCTCCTGGAAGCTGCTAGCGCTCAGCATGCCTTTAAACCCTCATGATCAGAGCCGTCTCCTGCAGCAAGTTTGAACTTCTATGCAACGTATCTCTTCAGCATGATGTAAAATAGA
This sequence comes from Scardinius erythrophthalmus, assembly GCF_964197995.2. Taxonomy (NCBI): domain Eukaryota; kingdom Metazoa; phylum Chordata; class Actinopteri; order Cypriniformes; family Leuciscidae; genus Scardinius; species Scardinius erythrophthalmus. The sequence continues at coordinate 36,977,898 of NC_138241.1, forward strand.
GATTGTAGAGGCAAATCAACACGCTTAAGTATGACGACACCCCATGAAACTGATGAAGGAGCTCTTCGTCTTCAGGCAGAAGCGCCATCCACACATGAAGCTGCTTGAGGATCCGTTGATATTTCACATGCATTTGTATGTTTACATACGTGAGTTATTATTGATTATGGAAGCATCTGGTGCCTTTTGAGTTCAGCACCGAGTTTCTTGCTTTCATGCGCTGTGAGAAGACTAACTATAGGACTAGTTAACACACACTAGTGAGTGCTCTTCTTCTTTCATCCTCATGTCAGGAAAAACAATTCACCCCATAATTCACACAGGTTTACTGGTTACACTTTCCTCCAATAGATCATTGATGCATGATATTTTCTCCTGTTTTCCTCATCCGTGCTTCAGACGTCGGTGTTTTCCAGCCATTTGAGATGTTCCTCCACAGCACTTTAAAGCAGAAATTCTGTGGTAGAATTCAATCGGAGAGTCATTTGTTTCGTTTTTCTTCTAAAGAAATGGAAAATGCATTGACAAATCTGTTTACAGTGAGATGAACTGCAGTCATGTCGATTTAATTCTACATGAGGGTGATCACATGACCATTTCTACAATCAGCATTTCCTTTAAAGCTTTTATTTCCTGAAGGGCTCATCACCCTGTTTATTGTAAATATCCAGTAGTCATTAGTTTACATCATGAACCATGATTTACTAATAGTTTTGGAGGAGGTACAGTTTAACAGTATATACATATTGGTTCCTGAATTAAATATCATCAGTATTTTCATCCATTTCCCTAGAGGAAATCAGTAATTACACTACCGGTTAAAAGTAAGAAATCATTAGGATTTTTAAATGTTTTTGAATGAAGTCTCTTCTGCTCACCAAGGCGGCATTTATTTGAGCAAAAATGAGTGTTTAATGCTGCCTTCATGTGCTATCGGAATTATCCTAAGTATGAGTTTCCTAGTCGGGAATTTCCTAATTGTAGTTTCCTTGTCGGAAAATCCTATTTGGAAATTTCCTAGTTGTAGTTTCCTAGTCGGAAATTCCTAGTTGGAGTTTCCTAATAGGAAATTCCTAGCTGTAGTTTCCTAGTCGGAAATTTTCTAGTTGTAGTTTCCTAGTCGGAAAATCCTATTTGGAAATTCCTAGTTGGAGTTTTCTTGTTGGAAATTCCTAGTTGGAGTTTCCTAGACGGAAATTCCTAGTTGTAGTTTCCTAGTCGGAAAATCCTATTTGGAAATTCCTAGTTGGAGTTTCGTAATCGGAAATTCCTAGTTGTTTTTTCCTAGTTGGAAATTTTCTAATTGTAGTTTCCTAGTCGGAAATTGGACATGAATGCCCTCTTAAATCGTATTTACCACTGGGAAGCTCGAGGATCATTATGACATCCGAGTTTCCGAGTTGGGCGGGCCATAATCTTTAAACACGGCGATGCTGCTGTGACTGCTATTCTTTATTAATTATTCTACAACAGCTACATTGCCTTGTCTTGATGTTAAAGTAGTGCATATTTACAAATATGAATAATTATTTGAAAAAATATTGTGTTTTATACACAGCTACAATAGCATGGAAGTAGAATAGGAAGTAGGAAATGTTCGATTGCATATGAAGGCATAAGCTCATTATCAAAGGATCCATAAACGTAGTAAAATATGTGGCGTATGATGATTTTATTATGATGCCTTCACGTGTTAATGAAAATGTCCTACTCTTGAAGTCGTGATTACGAGCTTGTCACGTTCAAGTGCTTTATTGTTGGAAAAGACAGAAATCGTGGAGGACACCAGGTTTATTCTTGCCTATTTATTGTGAAAATCTTATTAAAGCCAAAATGATTGACAACCATCTAAACATTCACCGCGTTACCTAGAATCTATCCGCAATTTCAAATCAAATACAGGCCATTTTCTCTATCAAGTTTCGAGTTATCGAGTTTTCCACAGTAAATACAACTTGAGAAGGCGTTCATGACCAATGTCTGACTAGGAAACTCTGACTAAGAATTTCTGACTAGGAAACTCATATTTATAATAATTCCAATAGCACATGAAGGCAGCACAAATCTTAATAAACAGGCATGTAATGTTGCCTTCACATGCTATCAGAATTATCGTAAATATAAGTTTCCTTGACGGAAATTCCTAGTTGGAGTTTCCTAGTCAGAAATTTCAAGTCTGAGTTTCCTAGTTGGAATTTCCTAGTTGGAAATTCCTAGTTGTTGTTTCCTAGTCGGAAATTCCTAGTTGAAGTTTCCTAGTCGGAAATTCCTAGTTGGGGTTTCCTAGTAAGAAATTCCAAGTCTGAGTTTCCTAGTCGGAAATGCCTAGTTGGAGTTTCCTAGTTTGTTTCCTAATTGGATTTTGGACATTAACGCCTTCCTAGTTGTCGTTTCCTAGTTGGAAATTCCTAGTTGTAGTTTTTCTAGTTGGAAATTACTAGTTGGATTTTGGACATGAACGCCCTCTCAACTCATATTTACTACTGGGAAACCAAGTTGGGCAGGCCATAAACTTTAAACATGGCGGAGAAGAGAGCGAACGGCTATTCTTTAGTTTTCCCCCAACAGCTACGAGATCTTGTCTTGATGTTAAAGTAGTGCATATTTACGAATAATGAATAATAATTTGAAGCACATTGTATGTTTTAAACAGTGAAAATAGCCTGTATTTGACCGACATTCCAGAACCGTCAGCAAGCTGACTATCCGGATGCAGTGCAGTGAATGTTTATATGGTTGTCAATAAATGGGACGCTAAATATCATTTTGGTTTTAATAAGAACCGGAACGCGACAGGCTCGTAATAGGAAATTTCCAATAGCAAGTGAAGGCATCATAATCATAGACCCATAAACCCACAGCTATGATGATGATGATGATGATGATGATGGTGTTTCCTGGAATATATTTGTCTCGTCGCTGCTTCGAAACTTCCTCTTCTCACATGTTGCCAAATTACCTTTCTGACTGTTAGACTTCTTAAACTAGCATTCAGTGAAGGGTTTGATGAGCCGTGAACCCTTCATCTCTGCTGCTTACTGAATCTCTATAGGACACCAGTTTAAGATTATTTATAGCTGACAGACAGTAGCATGTGTGTGTGTGTTTGAGGATGTGTGTGTTACGTGCTTCAGTAGTTTCCCGAGGTTTCTTTAGTGTAGCATTAGT
>NC_138241.1:36983565-36993565 GCF_964197995.2 Scardinius erythrophthalmus
AAGTATTAACATGCTCTTGTGTCTGTTTATTTCTTAATAAAGTGTGTGTGTGTGTGTGTGTGTGTGTGTGTGTGTGTGTGTGTGTGTGTGTGTGTGTGTGTGTGTGTGTGTGTGTGTGTGTGTGTGTGTGTGTGTGTGTGTGTGTGGAGTCACAGTAGAACTGAAGTGTTTCTGGATCATGAGATTGAAGATCTGCTGATGTTCACGATACAAACATACAGACGAAATAAACATGACAACAAATCCCCCATAAAGTCACTGTTAAATGTGATTAGTTGACTTTAAAGAAAGAGTAGAATATCAGAGAGGTATAGAGTTCACTTACAAAGTTAATTAAATAGTTTAGTGTCGACCCACACACACTGTTGTTCATCTCACATGCAGGAAAAACTCATTTAATAACTGCAGGTGTGCGTATTATTCTCTGTCAGATCATCTCACTTTATTAACCAAAATCTTTTGCTGCTGACCTTCGATGATCCATTTCAACCAAACTAGTAAGCAAAAAACTACTTTAGATAAACATCACACTTGTGTTTCATTTTGTAGATTTTATTGCTGTAGTAATTGTTGAACCTTTAGTAGAGCGGCGCCCTCTACTGTCCAGGAGTGAACCTGCGTTTGAGGATTATCCAGCTGTGAAAGGGGCAAAAATACTACTTTTTTTTTGGTTGTTGTTATTATAAAAATAAAAATAAAGCAAGCCCAGCACAAGTGAGAAAAAGTAATGCAAAAGTAACATAACATTACTTTCCATAAAAATTCACTAAAAAAATAAGCAATTAGTTACTTTTTTTAGGGAGTAATGCTATTGTAACGCATTACTTTTAAAAGTAACTTTCTCCAACACTGATAGTTTTGGCTTTACAGAAGGCAGTGTTCTCACTTTCTCAATATGAATTAAAACGACTTAAAACAACGACTAAAAATAGTGTTAACAAACAAGTATTAAAATGAGCTGAAACAGCTAAACTGCTTCTTGTCTTTCCCAACAGGATTCCCACAATCTTGGAAAACTGGGAAATGAGATTGATTTTTCTAGTTATGAAAACCTCTCAAATCGCTCTCTGCTCTGCAAAGAATGCTTTTCTTACTCAGTATTTTTGTCTTGTTTCCAGTCCAAATATCAAACATTTCTTAAATCAAGATGCATTTACTAGATGAGTAAAATACCATAAGATATTATATTTTGTTTTCTGGGGAAATTAATCAAAATTACAGTAAGTGAGTTGATGCAAACAAGCAAATGATCTGCCAATGGGGTGAGAAAAATAATCCTGTTTCTGTTTGAATTAAGTCAACTCACTTCATTTTGATCAATTCCCCCCGGAAACAAGACATAATATCTTATGTCATTTTACTCATCTAGTAAATGCATCTTGATTTAAGAATTTTTTGATATTTTGACAGTAAACAAGACAAAAATACCAAGAAAAGCATGTTTTGCAGTGTAAGCTCTCTAAATCAGAAACATCTGGAAAAAAATCATGCAGATTATTGGTGAAAAAGAGCAAGAACCCTGAAAAACATCTGGATTCCTGAATTTCATTTTAATCATAATTATTATAGTTAGTAATTCTAGTCTATGGACACTCCTAGATTCTGTAAATTAAAAGAAAAAGACAGAACAATAATATCATTACAGCAGATAACCCAGAGGAAAAATATTGACCTGAATATTGTGAAATATTCACTACATAAATGATGTTCTTCCTCATTTAGTGGAGAATCAGAATAACTGAAGATATTAAATCTTGCTTTCTGAAACATTAAGTGAGTTTGTGCTTAAAACAAGAACAAATATCTGATCAGTGATCAGAAAATAATCTTAATTCACTTAATTTTGATACATTTCTCACTTGAGCAATTATCTTCACTGCAAACTCTTCACTCTCAAATCGCTCTCTGCACTGCAAAGAATGCTTTTCTTACTCAGTAGTTTTGTCTTGTTTCCAGTCCAAATATCAAAAAATATTAAATCAAGATGCATTTACTTAAATTGTGTGAGCATAAAGAAATGGCATAAAGATATTATGTCTTGTTTTCTGGGAAATAAGTAAAAATTAAGTGAGTTTTTGCTTAAAAAAAGCTAAATGATCTGCCAATGGGGTGAGGAAAATAATCATGTTTCTGTTTGAATTAAGATTAATTTTCTGACCCCATTGGCAGATCATTTTGCTTGTTTTAAGCAAAAACTCATTTTTTATTAATTCCCCTGGGAAACAAGACACAAAATCTTATGGCATTCTACTCATCTAGTAAATGCATCTTGATTAAGAATGTTTAGATATTTGGGCTGGAAACAAGACAAAAATACTGAGTAAGAAAAGCATTATTTGCAGTGTTCAGTCATTCTGCTCTTCAGTTATTTTAGAACCCGAAAACGTTTACGTTTAGTTTTTTTAGAATTTTCTACTTCATTGGAATGGTACGAAACTTGTTAAAGGTTTTGGCACTGGCTATATGAACACACAAAAAAATCCTGGACATGATCTGAACAGGTTAAATGGTTCTGAAAAACATCACACTTGAGTTCCTCGTGGTCAGAAATGCCGCATTGTAGATGAATGAGACGAGTTTCCTCTAGTGGAAGCGTTTGGTACTGCAGCCGAACAACATCTCACTGAAAGATCATTTATTGAGATATCAAGCTCAGATTTGGAACACAACTTGTTCAGATTTATGGCTTTGATTTTCTCACAGTTTTACAGTAAAACGTGTTTTTGAAAATATATATTTCCTATAAAAATTTAAAATAGTATTTTTGTGCATTTTTCATAACAATAACACGTAAAATTCTGTTACTTTTTAAAACTTTTTTCACTTCATCAATAATCTGCCGAGTCTTTAAAAGAGATCAAACTTCAGTCTGTCGCTCTAAAGCGTTCAAGATTTACGGCAGTTTAAGTTGGAAATTTAATCTTCAAGTCTATGCTCAAAAAGTGAATAAATGGATTATAAATACAGCGTAAATATAATTTAGTATAAAAAAATCCCCTAAAAATACAAAATGTTATATAAAATAATGATTTAATAAAACATTTTAGACCGACACGTGAAGAGCACCAGAGGGTTACGGATGTTTAGATATTTCTAAGACAGAAACACTGAGGAAGAACATCATTTGTTGCAGTCCCAGACAGCAACATGGTGTCGGCCCACATCCGGCACGCGTCGAAGCCACATGTACCGAATGTGGGCCGGATCTGGGCCTAGGTGTAACGAGGGAACTTGGAGAGCTTGAGAGTCGCTGCTTAAAGGGCTTCACGTGTGTAGATGAGTAGGTGATGGTGAATATGAATGTTCCTCAGATGTGATGATCACGGGTTCGGGGGCTCGTCCAGCAGGTCTATAGGTGACCCGTCCACCAGGGGGCTCCACTCACGGGCCTCCAGCGCCTCCATCAGCAGATCCAGCTCCTCCTGCAGCTTCTGAACGCCGGACTCCAGACGCTGGACCACAGAAGAAGAAGAAACACGTCAACATCAAGCGGACTCAAGCGTACGGCTGCGTCCGATGGGAAATATGTGATTTCCCAGACAGCAACATAGTGCCGGCCCACATCCGGTACACATCTGGAACGTAGATTCAACACGTGCCGGATCTGGGCCGACACTATGTTGCTGTCTGGGACTGCAAAAAACAATGTTTTGTTTTCCAGCACAAATATCTAAACATTTTTAAATCAAGATACATTTACTGGAGAAGACGCAAAGATATTGAGTGAGAAATGTATCAGTATTAAAGGTGCAGTGTGTTAGAATGACATCTAGTGGTCGAGATAGGGACTGCAGGCCAGATTCAAAACATCAGAGATCGTTGTTTCCCCGCCTCCGCAGACTCAACGCTCACGGGTCGCCAGTTTGAGCACACGCAACAGGAACGAGCGCAACTGACAAAGAAAGCCGAGGAGACTTACAGACCGTTGATGAGTTGATTTATCCGTGTTTTAATATGCTCTCGTTCATAGAGATTTATAGATGGACATCGAGGCTTTTTAGGTTGTGTGGAATCTGCAATCTCTGACTCAGTTTGTTTGCTCGTTTCCATGGCTACGATACGCTGTGTTTCCCGCCAACTGGCATCCAGGGGTGTCGAAATACCATTGGCTGAGCTGGCAGTGGGCGGAGTCACACAGACCAAAACAAAACCCAACTGACAACACGGAACGTGTCAAATAATAAGTAAAATAACCGGATATAGAAGTGTTTATCAGAGAAACGAGTGTGTGAACTCAACATGTTTCCTAAATATCTGCAAACATATGATGGTATTTTTAATGCTTTAGTAGAGTAAAAATGTTACTAAAGCACCTTTAAGTGAATTAAGTTTTATTTTTCTGACCACATCGGCAGATATTTGTTCTTGTTTTAAGCACAAACTCCATTTTGATAAATTTTTTAGAAAGCAAGACTTAATATCTTCAGTCATTTTGTTTCTCCAGTAAATGCCCAGTGTCGGACTCGGCTCAGATTCGGCCCACATCCGGTGCGAGTTCAATCCACACGATCTGAGCCGAAACGATGTTACTGTCTGGGATGTGTGTTAAAACTAGCACATACAATCTCTGAAGCGCTCTATACTTCATCCAAAATCAAGTAAGAAAAAAGAAAACCTTAACTACTATGTACTGACATTTAAATGAATTATTTGATACAATGCATTATTTTTACATACTTGTATTGAAAAATATATAAAAGATATTTCTGAGCATTACAAATTATGCAAAAATCTCAATGTCTTGTAGAAACGTCTAAAATATATAGTGGGGAAAAAAAGAGATTTGGAACATTGCAAAATATAAACTGTATTATTACCCAGCTCTTTATAGGAAATATACAAGCACGTCCAACTTTATTCACATACATACCGAATAATCCGTGATATAAATATACAGCGATATATCAAGAACAAATATCTGCCAGTGGAGTCAGAAAAATAAACCTAATTTGAAGTAAAAACAGGATTATTTTTCGGACTCCATTGGCAGATATTTGTTCTTGTTTTAGTTTTGACACATTGTTTCAGAGTAAATCTAACACCGAACTCCTGACAGTCGATCAGGTTTATGAGTGACGTCACCTTCTCGACGCCGTCCATTCGCTCGTGAAGAGTCTTCTGATCCTGACAGGCGTTAGAGCTGCTCGTCTGTGGCCCTGTGACACACACACACACACACACACACACACACACATCTGAGTCACTGAAAACACATTAACATCAATCATATGGAAAAACCCATCAGAGGACAGCAAAGATCCACACAATCATCTGCAGTTACAATAACATCATCTGAATAATGCTGACAACAGATGATGTCAGCTCACACACACACACACACACACACACACACACACACACAGCACATTTACGCCACATAAGAAAAAAAACTCTGGTAAATCATAACCTAAAACTTTGAAATTATGACATACTAAGTCATAATTATAAGAAGAAAAAGTCAAAATCATGACAAAAAAAAGTCAACATTTTTACATAGTAAAGTCAAAATTAGGACAGTATTTCAACTTTTGTCATAATAAAACATTTTATATCATAATTTCAATTTATGCTATAGCTTTGACTATGTTATAATTTTGCCTTTTTAAGTCATAATGTCAACTTAGTATGTTATAATTTTGACTTTTTTGTCTTAATTCAGATTAAGACATAATTTCGACTTTATTGTCAATTTTGATTTATGCTGACCTTTTTGTCAGAATTTTGACTTTTCACTCCAGAATGTGAACTTATGAAGTCATATTTCAATTTAGTATGTTATAATTTTTACTTTTTTTGTCTTAATTTAGATTTTTTTTATTCCATAATTTCGACTTTTTAATTCATAATTTCAAGTCAAGTCAAGTCAAGTCAAGTCAAGTATAGCGCTTTTCACAATACAGATTGTATCAAAGCAGCTTCACAGTATTAAATTAAAATAATACAACAAGGTTTGTTTCTAGTGAAATTTATTGATTGATAAAATAAAATTAAATATTCCAAAAATATCCCCAAAATATCCCCAACTGAGCAAGCCAAAGGCAACAGTGGCAAGGAACCGAAAAACTACATCAGGTGACCTAATGGAGGAAAAAAAACCTTGGGAGAACCCAGGCTCAGTCGGGGGCCAGTTCTCCTCTGGCGTTTATGAACTAGAGGTCAGATTGTAGTTTGAACTGTAAGATTAAAAGTATTATATGAATGCCTGGCTGAAGAGATGCGTCTTTAATCTAGTTTTAAACTGGGAGAGCGAGTCTGAGCAACGAACAGTATCAGGAAGACTGTTCCAGAGTTTTGGAGCTAAATGTGAAAATGCTCTCCCTCCTTTGGTGGATCTGGATATCCTAGGTATGACCAAAAGCCTCGAATTTAGTGATCTTAAAGAGCGCGATGGATTATAGGGCGATAGAAGATCCGTTAAATAGACTGGAGCTAAGCCGTTTAGGGCTTTATAAGTCAGTAGCAATACCTTGTAGTTAATACGGGACTTTATAGGTAACCAATGTAGTGATATTAAAATCGGTGTTATATGATCATATTATTTTGATTTAGTAAGAACTCTAGCGGCGGCATTTTGGACTAACTGTAGCTTGTTTATTGAGGATGTAGGACAACCAGCTAATAAAGCATTACAGTAATCTAGTCTCGAGGTCATGAATGCATGAACTAACTTTTCTGCATCAGAAACAGATAGCATGTTACGTAGCTTAGCAATGTTTCTAAGGTGGAAAAAGGCTGTTCTTGTAACATATGAAATATGATTTTCAAAAGACAGGTTGCAATCTAGTATAACACCCAGGTCTTTTACTGTAGAGGATAAAGTAACAGGACATCCTACGATGTTAAAGTTACATTTCAATTGTTAAAATTTTTACTTTTTGTCAATTTCAACTTTTTAAGTCAGAATTTCAACTTAGTATGTTAAAATTAAAAAAAACGTTGTCATAATTTCATTTTTAATGCCTTAGTTTTGCCTTTTTAAGTCAATTTCAACTTAGTACATTTTTATGCCATGATTATGACCGCCGCTAGCGTAGCTAGCGAAAGCGGTCATATAGGGATTGTCAAAGTTTTTTTTTTTTTTTTTTTTCGTCACCTTACTGAATTTTTCGTCAACGATACCAGGGACACCGAAGCACCGGGGAACATGAAATTTGGTGGGCATGTAGCCCCACTAGACTTCTAAGGAAAAATTTCGTTTGGTCCCCGGGGGCCACTCCCCCCCCGCGCTGGGCCCCCCCAAACCCAAAAAAATGCAGTTTTTCCTAAATAACTACCTGAACCGTGGCACCGAGGATGAAGAAATTTTTATGGTATGTTGGTCAACTAGACTTTTACGGAAAAATTTCGTTTGGTCCCCGGGGGCCACTCCCCCCCCCGCGCTGGGGCCCCCGTAAATTTTTCGTCAACGATACCAGGGACACCGAAGCGCCGGGGAACATGAAATTTGGTGGGCATGTAGCCCCACTAGACTTCTACGGAAAAATTTCGTTTGGTCCCCGGGGGCCACTCCCCCCCCCGCGCTGGGCCCCCCCAAACCCAAACAAATGCAGTTTTTCCTAAATAACTACCTGAACCGTGGCACCGAGGATGAAGAAATTTTTATGGTATGTTGGTCTACTAGACTTTTACGGAAAAATTTCATTTGGTCCCCGGGGGCCACTCCCCCCCCCGCGCTGGGCCCCCCCAAACCCAAAAAAATGCAGTTTTTCCTAAATAACTACCTGAACCGTGGCACCGAGGATGAAGAAATTTTTATGGTATGTTGGTCTACTAGACTTTTACGGAAAAATTTCGTTTGGTCCCCGGGGGCCACTTCCCCCCCCCGCGCTGGGGCCCCCGTAAATTTTTCGTCAACGATACCAGGGACACCGAAGCACCGGGGAACATGAAATTTGGTGGGCATGTAGCCCCACTAGACTTCTACGGAAAAATTTCGTTTGGTCCCCGGGGGCCACTCCCCCCCCCGCGCTGGGCCCCCCCAAACGCCAAAAAATGCAGTTTTTCCTAAATAACTACCTGAACCGTGGCACCGAGGATGAAGAAATTTTTATGGTATGTTGGTCTACTAGACTTTTACGGAAAAATTTCATTTGGTCCCCGGGGGCCACTTCCCCCCCCCGCGCTGGGGCCCCCGTAAATTTTTCGTCAACGATACCAGGGACACCGAAACACCGGGGAACATGAAATTTGGTGGGCATGTAGCCCCACTAGACTTCTACGGAAAAATTTCGTTTGGTCCCCGGGGGCCACTCCCCCCCCGCGCTGGGCCCCCCCAAACCCAAAAAAATGCAGTTTTTCCTAAATAACTACCTGAACCGTGGCACCGAGGATGAAGAAATTTTTATGGTATGTTGGTCTACTAGACTTTTACGGAAAAATTTCGTTTGGTCCCCGGGGGCCACTTCCCCCCCCCGCGCTGGGGCCCCCGTAAATTTTTCGTCAACGATACCAGGGACACCGAAGCACCGGGGAACATGAAATTTGGTGGGCATGTAGCCCCACTAGACTTCTACGGAAAAATTTCGTTTGGTCCCCGGGGTCCACTCCCCCCCCGTGCTGGGCCCCCCCAAACCCAAAAAAATGCAGTTTTTCCTAAATAACTACCTGAACCGTGGCACCGAGGATGAAGAAATTTTTATGGTATGTTGGTCTACTAGACTTTTACGGAAAAATTTCGTTTGGTCCCCGGGGGCCACTTCCCCCCCCGCGCTGGGGCCCCCGTAAATTTTTCGTCAACGATACCAGGGACACCGAAGCACCGGGAAACATGAAATTTGATGGGCATGTAGCCCCACTAGACTTCTACGGAAAAATTTCGTTTGGTCCCCGGGGGCCACTCCCCCCCCGCGCTGGGCCCCCCCAAACCCAAACAAATGCAGTTTTTCCTAAATAACTACCTGAACCGTGGCACCGAGGATGAAGAAATTTTTATGGTATGTTGGTCTACTAGACTTTTACGGAAAAATTTCATTTGGTCCCCGGGGGCCACTTCCGCCCCCGCGCTGGGGCCCCCGTAAATTTTTCGTCAACGATACCAGGGACACCGAAACACCGGGGAACATGAAATTTGGTGGGCATGTAGCCCCACTAGACTTCTACGGAAAAATTACGTTTGGTCCCCGGGGGCCACTCCCCCCCCGTGCTGGGCCCCCCCAAACCCAAAAAAATGCAGTTTTTCCTAAATAACTACCTGAACCGTGGCACCGAGGATGAAGAAATTTTTATGGTATGTTGGTCTACTAGACTTTTACGGAAAAATTTCGTTTGGTCCCCGGGGGCCACTCCCCACCCCCCCCCCCCCCCCCCGCGCTGGGGCCCCCGTAAATTTTTCGTCAACGATACCAGGGACACAGAAGCACCGGGGAACATGAAATTTGGTGGGCATGTAGCCCCACTAGACTTCTACGGAAAAATTTTGTTTGGTCCCCGGGGGCCACTCCCCCCCCGCGCTGGGCCCCCCCAAAACCAAACAAATGCAGTTTTTCCTAAATAACTACCTGAACCGTGGCACCGAGGATGAAGAATTTTTTATGGTATGTTGGTCTACTAGACTTTTACGGAAAAATTTCATTTGGTCCCCGGGGGCCACTTCCCCCCCCCCGCGCTGGGGCCCCCGTAAATTTTTCGTCAACGATACCAGGGACACCGAAGCACCGGGGAACATGAAATTTGGTGGGCATGTAGCCCCACTAGACTTCTACGGAAAAATTACGTTTGGTCCCCGGGGGCCACTCCCCCCCCCGCGCTGGGCCCCCCCAAACCCAAAAAAATGCAGTTTTTCCTAAATAACTACCTGAACCGTGGCACCGAGGATGAAGAAATTTTTATGGTATGTTGGTCTACTAGACTTTTACGGAAAAATTTCGTTTGGTCCCCGGGGGCCACTCCCCACCCCCCCCCGCGCTGGGGCCCCCGTAAATTTTTCGTCAACGATACCAGGGACACAGAAGCACCAGGGAACATGAAATTTGGTGGGCATGTAGCCCCACTAGACTTCTAC
>NC_138241.1:36998565-37018565 GCF_964197995.2 Scardinius erythrophthalmus
GTCTTAAAGAAATCGCCACTGGTGTAGTCTCTACCAGCCGTTTGTTGTAGTTCTTAAACAGTGATTTCTGTAAAAGCAAATATCTCCCTTTGCTCTGAACTTTGAGCGTTGTAACTTTGCAGATGTTGTTTATGCTCAAACAGCAACATTACACACTAACTACAGTTAGAACAGTCAAATCATAATCAACCACCCCTTTAACTTAATATTTCAATAGTTTAACATTTTAAACATGTCTCTGATCAACTGTCTGTCTGGTTAACTAACTGTCTCTGATGCCAGTTAATGGTGACATGACATCCCAGTGAACTAATGCAATATTTAATCATTTTTATTGTGTTTTTATTTATTAATTATTTATTGTTCTGTGTGGTTGCTAGGTGGTTTCTATGGTGTTCCTAGGCTGTTCTGTGTGGCCGCTAGGGTAAGGGTGGTTATGCAATTGCTAGGTGGTTTTCTAGGCTGTTGCTAAGTTGTGTTGGGTAGTTGGTAGGCTATTTTGAGTGGTTGCTAGGGTGTTTCTAGGTTGTTCTGTGTTGTTATTGGTCACATTACATGCAGGTAAACTAATAAAATATTTTATATTTTTTAGTGTTTTAATTTGTCAATTTATTTTTAAATGATGTATTGTTCTGTGTGGTTGCTAGGGTGTTGCTATGCAGTTGCTAGGCTTAGGGTTGTTATGCAGTTGCATAGTGGTTGCTAGGTTGTTCTGTGTTGTTAATAGTAACATTACATGCAGGTAAACTAATATTTTTTTATTTCAAAATTATTTTTTTGAATTGTAAATTTTTATGATTATTAAATGTTTAATAATATTTATCAAAATATTATTATTATTAGTATATGTTATTTATTATTATTTATTAATAATAATTCATTATTTTAATTATAAGTATTATTTTATTAATATTACATTTTAATATTAACTTCAAATTATTAGCTTTTTATCAACTGAAGAACCCTAGTTTGATCACATAACTATTACTATTTTATACACACACACACACACACACACACACACATATATATATATATATATATATATATATATACACACACACACACACACACACACACACACATGCATACTGTACATATATTCAGACTGTCATTCTGTAATAAATTCAACACACTCAAAACTCATTATAAACATTTAAGAATTACAGGGAATAAAAAAAGCTTTTTTGCTGAAATCTGTGTGTAAATCATTCCCAGAGTCTGTGCAGAAGATGAACAGTAATGAGACACAGCAAACACACATCATCATCATCATCATCATCATCATCATCATCATGGTCCTGAGGCAGTGGATCACAGTAAACATGTCCATCTAGATTAGACTGGAGCAGCTCTAATGAGACACAGACCAAAGCAAGGTCACTGGTGTTGTTATTATTATTATTAATATGACACAATAAACAGCTGAACTCAGAGCAATCCACAACACAACTAGATCTTTACATTTTCTGACAAAAGCACATATGGTACCTGTGTAAAACCTGCCACCATGTTGCTAGGGTGTTTAATGTGGTTGCTAGGGTGTTGATAAACTGTTCTGTGTGGTTGAAAAGGTGTTGCTATGCAGTAGCTAGGGTGTTCGGTGAGGTTGCTAGGGCATTGGATTGCACTTGATATGTGTTTACTAGGGTGCTCTGTGTTGTTGCTAGGGTGTTGCTAGTCTGTTCTGGGTGGTTGGTATGCTATTTTGAGTGGTTGCTGTCTGTTCTGTGTGGCTGCGATGGCTTTGCTATGGAGTTGTTATGGTGTTGTTAGGCTGTTCTGGGTGGTTGCTAGGCCATTGCTATGCAATAGCTAGGTGGTTGTTAGGCTTTTCTGTGTGGTTGTAGGCTATTTTTAGTGGTTGCTAGGGTGTTGCCAGGCTTTTTCTGTTTGGTTGCTAGGGTATTAATATGTAGTTGATATGTGGTTGCTTGGGTGTTTGCTAGGGCAATGCAATTGTTAGGGTGTCCTGTGTTGTTGCTAGGGTGTTGCTAGTCTGTTCTGTGTGGCTGTGATGGCGTTGCTATACAGTTGTTAGGGTGTTACTAGGCTGTTCTGCATGGTTGCTAGGGCATTGCTATACAATTGCTAGGTGGTTGCTATGCAGTTCTAGATTGCAATTGTAGGCTATTTTAAATGGTTGCTTGGGTGTTGCCAGGCTTTTCTGTATGGTTGCTATGGTGTTGCTATGCAGTCACTAGGGTGTTGCTAGGTTGTTCTATGTGGTTGCTGGAGTGTTGCTATGCAGTTGCTAGGGTGTCTTGTGTGGTTGCTAGGGTGTTTCTAGGTTGTTCCATGTGGTTGCTGGGGTGTTGTTATGCAATTGCTAGGGTGTTGCTAGGTTGTTCCATGTGGTTGCTAGGGTGTTGCTAGGGTGTTCTGTGTGGTTGCTAGGGTGTTGCTATGCAGTTGCTAGGGTGTCTTGTGTGGTTGCTAGGGTGTTGCTAAGTTGTTATGTGTGGTTGCTAGAGTGTACTGTGTTGTGTCTAGGTATTTTCTTCCTGGCTGGTTTGAAAAGAGTCTTAGTGATCTTTTGATCTTCCTCCTTCAGTGTGTGTCTGTGGGATTTTCTCACCTGTTTTCTGGTCCAGCGGGTGAAAGGGTGTGTCTGATTGAGTAAAGCAGTATCACACACTCCTCAAAAACACACATGGTTTGAGCAATAATTCATTCCACATGAACTGTCCTGAAAAACACACACTGATTGTTAGTATGACAGCAGCGTAACAAACAGAGTGAAAGTTCAGCCGCAGGTTTTCAAGGGTAAAGTTCAGAATGTACAAAGCTACTTAAGAAGGAAATGACTCACAACGGGACTGAAGATAACCTGAGACAAACACACACTCTCTGACAGCTGATCTCTGCTTATCTTTTATCTTCTCCTCTGTGCTTTGATGAGATCTGGCTGATTAACTGCGATCGGATTCCCAATCCATACATCTATTTGTTCTTAAACTTTCTGAGCTTTCTGAGTATTAAATAATTTGTGCCGTCCCACGGCTAGAATCTGCTGAAAGTGTTTCTTGGCTCCATCACTGTATTGACTTCTCTCTTGGCTGGACTTGCATCCTTTTCTTTTTCCTGGAATGGTCATCAGAGGGATGGACTCGCACAACAGTGATCCTCCTTCGGGATCTTCTTCAGCCCTTGTTAGTTGTGTGTGACGTATTGAAGCTGTCAGGAATGTGATGTCTGGGGTTAGTGTGTGTCTGTAAATCTCGTCTGCACATGTACGTCTGCTGGATAAAGAGACGGAGCAAACGTTTTATTACAACCTCCATAAAACACGTCCTGTGGATGAATAATAGCAGTATGCATGAAAGCGCTTTCTTTTTACGTTTTATACTAAATTTGAACGTTTTTGTGAGAATTCTGTCAACAGGTGCTGAAAGCAAAGACCCAAACCGATCAATCTGTTCCTAGTCCTTATGTGCTCCTGGTTAGTGATGTACTGAAACCTCTATAGCACTATCAT
This sequence comes from Scardinius erythrophthalmus, assembly GCF_964197995.2. NCBI lineage: Eukaryota > Metazoa > Chordata > Actinopteri > Cypriniformes > Leuciscidae > Scardinius > Scardinius erythrophthalmus. The sequence goes on from NC_138241.1 coordinate 37,002,044, forward strand.
TCAGTGCTAAAGTTGAGTGTATAATGCAGGTTTTGTGCTCCAGACATGAATGATTCCTCACATCGTGTGTTGCAACTTTACTGACTGATCAGACACAACATTTTCACCTGTTCATCTCTAGCGACCACACTGAACACCTTAGCAACACCCTAACAACTACACAGAACACATTGGCAACACCCTAGCCAAAGAGAATACCCTTGCAACCGCCTAGCCACACAGAACACATTATCAACACTCTAGCGACTACACACAGAACATCTTGGCAACGCCCTATTAACTACACAGAACACCCTAGCAACACCCTAGCCACACATATTACCCTAGCAACAGCCTAGCCACACATAATTAGGGCTGTAGTCAACCAAAGAAATGCTTAGTCGACCAAGGTCCTGTCCTGCGCAACGATTAGTCACAAAAAAAAAGAAAAGAAAAAAGACGCAATTTTTTGCATTTTGATTGAACATTTATTAAACAATTGTCATAGAGCATTTATAAAACAACAACGAAAAAAACGTTTTTTTTTTGTTGTTTTTTGTTTTTTATTGACACCTGGGATCCCATGCGTGAGACACGTGTCTAAGGCGGGCTCGAGCCACACGGAAAACGCGTGCATGCTAGAAATAGAACCGACGCCTGTGTTCCAGCAACGGGAGTGTTCTCTGGCTAGAGCGCAGAACAGCGGAGTTTGTATGGACCGAAGTGCATGTCTGAGCTTGTATTGCTGCTGTTGCTTTGACATTGTGGAAAATAGAATAATAGAAACAAAATGGTCCGTGTACTTTTTCGTTCATTCATTATTCTATTTCGGAATGAAAGATGCAATTTAAAAAAGGGTGCAGCTTTGTTTTTTGTTTAAAAGAAAAAAAAAGCAGAAATGGCTATATTTTGTTTTCCAAATGTATTGTTGTCATCAAATAATAGTATCAGAAAATTGGACGACATTTCTGATCGTTTTTTAATTTGTAATATTTATTTGTACGTTTATTGTATTTCATTTGACTGATCCTATCTGTACCCGGAAGTAAATTACACCGTCGTGCGAAGTCATAGATAGCCGATATGTCGGACATGTAACCTATTAATGTCCGACACGGTCAGACATGTATTTATCATTGAGTTAGTTTATTAGTCACATTCTTCCACTTGAATAAACTTAGAATGAACTAACGCTACGCTACGCTAAAAATAAATCATGATGAGAACATGAACTTCATCACTGCATTTGCAGGAATTGTAAAATCTTTTTTCTTATTAACTCATGAAGTAGCCTAACGCAATATTTTTACTCTAATAGCTTATCTTTCCCAACACCGTGGTCCTTGTTCATTTGAGTCAAACTGGGACTGTGAGTTCTGCTGAAGTTGGGAGTTGCCGTCCATCGTACTTGTAGTAACATTCTCATTTGCATTTTTTTTTTTTTTTTTTTTTTGTGACGGTCCTGTAAAATATGATGATGCTGCTCTGGACCCTTTTCATTGTTCCCAGCTAGCTAGCTAGAGTTTTCGCGCTGAAATATTACATAGGCCTAAATATTTGTACTTGGTGACATTCTGAAAAGCCGTACATGGATCAAAGCTAATGGACAGGATCAGATAAATTAGCCGCAATGTCATCTATTGTCATATCAGCCTCTGCTGAACCACGGATTGATTGCAAAGTTAAACCATCACAGTAGAAACAGTTTTACTGCTGCTGTTAAAGTAATAACGTTAACTTTACATCGCGATGCTGAGATACAGTGAAATGATAGAAAAGACAGATGCATTATAAATCTGTGTTAGTCAATTCGCCTCATTCGCGTCTACCGCTCCGCGCTAAACGCCTCATTCAACGCCTCATTCAGGACATTTAGACGCGTGTAAACGCGTCTTACATTGACTTAACATTGAAATCACTCGCGCCAGACGCTCAAGAGTGAGTGAGCAGTCAAAAAAACTTTGCTTTAGCCCAGGCACGGCGCCAGGATTCCAGTTTTGGATGGGCCAGACCAATTGTGGGTGGGCCTTAAATTAAAAACTTTAAATTAAAAACATTATCCAATCACTGTTTAACCTAATAATAAAAAAAAGACTAATATAGCCTACTGTTATATTATCTGTGCGTATACGTAATCTAGATTTTAATAGCTTGATGCTCTTTAAATATTTTGTTGCATAGTTAAAAGTTTCGGTGCATAGGACGGACCTATCCGCGATCGCTCTCCATGGTTCTGACCAAAGAAGAGCGCTCTGGAATCTCCATTACGCATCATACGCATCATACCTGGGCTGCGTTCTCTTAGCGCGCTACTAAGACTCTTAAGGTATAACTTAACTAAAGGTATACTACCACTAAAGGTATATCATTGCTAGGCGTCTTCAGGGCTATCATCCACTCGCGAGGCAGAGGCGCTGGCGCCCTCCTAGCAACGGCGCTGTTTTTGGTCAAACATGATTTTGACCACTTCATTAAGTTTTTTTTTTTGTAGAAAACTCTTTTTAAAAGATTTTCGTTTTGTATAAATTGTATCTTAATTTTGATCAATGTTTTATCAACCAATTGCATATTTATAGCATATTTAAGTAGGCTAATTAAAAGAGGCGATTGTCCACGAATGGCTTAAAATGAACAACTAGCCTACTAGTCGTCTAGAAAAAAAAAAATTAGTCGGAGGCAGCCCTTATTCCACATATTTTCGAACCAGGCTCAGGCCATTCTGGGTTGAGCGAGCTAGCGACCCTGAGCGGAATGAGCGAGCGGAGCGGAATATTCAGCTCTCCGCTCACGAGCTCTGATCGGAACAAACCCGAACCTCACTGTCTGCTGAACTTGTGAAGAAACATCATTTAATACATTTATTTTAATTTTTAGAAATAAAAATTATTAAGCAGAGGCAGGGATAGGTCTCTGCATCAGAACATCATAAAGAGATGGGGTTAACAACACAAGTTTGACTCAGGGCAGCACACAGCCATTCATGAGACACCACAACACATGCTAGCCCCGCATTAGCAACCAAATTTTCTCTGGACTCAATGATAAATACATGTCTGATCGTGTCACATGTCCGACATATCGGCTATCTATGACTTCGCACGACGGTGTAATTTACTTTCGGGTACAGATAGGATCAGTCAAATGAAATACAATAAACGTACAAATAAATATTACAAATTAAAAAACGATCGGAAATGTCGTCCAATTTTCTATTATTATTATTTGATGACAACAATACATTTTGAAAACAAAATATAGCCATTTCTGCTTTTTTATTTTAAACAAAAAACAAAGCTGCACCCTTTTTTAAATTTCATCTTTCATTCCGAAATAGAATAATGAATGAACGAAAAAGTACACGGACCCAAAATGTATTAGACTTTTTACCGTTATTATAAATCTAAATTAATCTCGTTTTTAATTTTGGCTAACTTAATTTCGTTTTTCTTTATTTCAATTTCGTTTTTCTTTTATTTCGTTTTTTTCTTTATTTAAATTTCGTTTTTCTTTATTTAAATCTACCCTTTACTGTGTCAGTAATTTGTTAGTCAGAAAAATATTAGACTACCTTAAAAGTATTGCTTAAGTTAACAGACTGTGTGCGTTTTATAACACTAGTGCAGTGTCCGTTCTCGGAGAATAAGCCCTGCTCGCGTGAGGTGCGCCGCTTCCCGCTATTACTTACTATTAATTCTGAACGTATCGCGTCTCGCGTGTCTGTCTATATTGCACAAAATGCGACACTGCACTCCCTTGTGAAGTCGATTGGATGAACGGTTCTCGAAATAATCAAAATGCAAACGGACAGACAGACACATAGAGATTACTATATTCCTTACTGAGCGCGAAGCAGCAGTGCAGCCACAGGTGCGGTTCCCGAGTGTTCTACGTGGTGCGCAAAACTGTGGCGCTGTTACAAAATAGCCTAAATTAAAGCATTTAAAGTTGGGGATAAAACATAGGCTAATTATATTTAGAATACAGTAATATATAACTGCTTATAAAGGAATAAATATCAAGGAGTAAATCAATGAAAATTTCTTTATTGGTGAAAAAATAAAATAAAAAATGCAACTGGTCGACCAATGAGAATGTCAGTCAAGACGGCATTGACCGATTAGTCGACTAAACGACTAAAGTTGACAGCCCTACACATAATACCCTATAAACACTCTAGAAACCATACAGAACACCTTAGCAACACCCTAACCAATGAGAACACCCTTGCAACCGCCTAGCCACACAGAACACCCCAGCAACACTCTAGTGACCACACAGAACATCTTAACAACACCTTAGCAACCACACAGAACACCCCAGCAACACTCCAGCGACCACACAGAACATCTTAGCAACACCTTAGCAACCACACATAACACCCTAGAAACACCCTAAGCACACAGAACACCCCAGCAACACCTTAGCAACCACACAGAACATCCCAGCAACACTCCAGCGACCACACAGAACATCTTAGCAACACCTTAGCAACCACACAGAACACCCTAGAAACACCCTAAGCACACAAAACACCCCAGCAAAACTCTAGCGACCACACAGAACACCTTAGCAACACCCTAGCAACCACACAGAACACATTATCAACACTCTAGCGACTACACACAGAACATTTTGGCAACGCCCTATTAACTACACAGAACACCCTAGCAACACCCTAGCCACACATATCACCCTAACTACAGCCTAGCCACACATAATACCCTATATACACTCTAGAAACCATACAGAACACCTTAGCAACAACCTAGCAGCACAGAACACCCCAGAAACACTCTAGCAACTACATAGAACACACTAGCAGCACAATAGCCACACAGAACACTCTAGCAACCACACAGAATACCTTGGCAACACCACAGCAACCACACAAGACACCTTAGCAATCACACAGAACACCCCGGCAACACTGTAGAGACCACACAACACACCTTAGCAATACCCTAGCAACCACAGAGAACACCCTAGCAATACAGAAAACCCCAGCAACACCAAAGCGACCACGAAGAACACCTTAGCAACACCCTAGCAACTAAACAGAACACCCCAGTACCCATGCTTTATTTATCATAAGTTTTGTTCCACGTCCAAAGCTATTTGAGTCTCATAAAGTCAGTAGCAGCGTAAATGATGCGGGTGGGGTCAGAGGTGATCTGTGATCCTGTCTGAAGAGGATTTGGCCTGTCCTAGAGGTCAGGGCTTGAGGTCTTACGGGGGACACTTTCCTCTGGATGCGAGTCTGAGGTCATCTTTCTCTGGGAAGCATTAAGCCCTCATCTATCCCGTTAGAGTGTCTGATTATACCACGTGAGAGGCGGGTTTAGACCCGGTCTGATACAGGAATAGAGCTGTAGGTGGAGTCCAGCGTGTGATTATGGGTAATCCCTTCTTAAATAACCCTGAGCAGTCAGCTAATGTCCTGTAGGACGTCTGAGAAAAGAGAACGAGGACAATACTGTTGGATACACACACATACACACACACACACACACACACATCAGAGAGCATCAGCTTGAGGATGAATTTCGCAGCACAGTTTTTTGCCAACTTTGCGAGCGACGGCTCACATCCACGAGAGACACGGAGAGGCTTTAATGACAGCGAGGAATATGATCCCTTCTGGCAGAGGTGGGAAACCGTATGTAAATCTGAAACCCTTAGAGTGTGTCCAACACCTAATGCTTCCCAGTGTCCTGTTGAATCTGAGAGATGTGAGGATGAATCGGATGTGGATGAATCTAGAAACCATGTAGCGACTCCCGTTCCTTCATCCAGTGACTCACATTCACCCAGACCTTCCCGTAAAACACCTGAGCGTCGACCCGCTTCTCCCGTAGATCCAGCAGGAACGCCCTCATCCGTAACTTTCCCTCTATTCCCACATCTCGGAGAAAACCCCACTTTCCTATCACTCTTCCAGGCATTAGTGTACATCCTCCTCAGACTCTTCCTCTCCTTCATCCTCCTCTTCCTGCCACGGTAAACACCTGAACATGCTAAATAATGCTCTAAAAATATTCTGTAGTCTATATGAGGCATAAAAATCGGATTTATCAAATCTGATACTCAACAAAAACACACAAACTTGTTCAACAAACTGTTCCAGTTTAAACAATGAGATATTATTTCATAAGTCGGGCTTCACAGGGTTAATGTCATGCACTAATAACTCTGTATGTTTCCTCTTAACCCTGTAAAGCCTGACTTATGAAATAATATCTCATTGTTTGAATTGGAACAGTTTAATGAAACAAAAAGAGTTGGCATGTGTGTTTTTGTTGAGTATCAGGTTTGATAAATCAGGCTCATATAGTCTGATATAGTGAGAATATGGAGGAAAAACTGCTCAGTTTTATTCAGAGACTCAAACTGAGCAAAAATATGCTATAGATGCTGATTTTCATATGGATTTATATGGATGCTTGTAATGTACATCAATGAGATCTTTATAACACTATAGCAGATTTACAAAATGATATAAATATAAATATCTCCCAATAATCTTATTAAGATTATATATTTAATGCTTAGTTTTATGATCTGTAGTTTTAAAACATATAATGCAATGTAATACAATGATGATTGACAGATGAACAAATAAACCTTCCTCAAAAGCCTGATGATCATAAATGATGTCTGGATAATCAAGTAAACCTGCATTAGTCCAGCTGAAATATTACTAACAATATCAAAGTTATTCCTTGATAAAAATCACATTTGACAGCAGAAAGACACGAGAAGCTCAAGATGAAGGACGTTTGTACTGTTACACTAAAAGACTTTTACTTGATAAAACAGACTAAACTATCACTCAGACACAGAAGGACTGGAGGAGACAAGTGCAGATATCATGAGAGGTCTTATAAATGTGCGCATCAAATATGATACGGTAGGCTTTATAGGGTTAATCAGAGAGGTTTGGTCAGAGACTGTATTAGACACTGTGACGTAGGAATGAGGTGAAAGCTCAGGCCTGCAGAATACAGCAGATATTAATAGCCTTCAGAACCGGACACATGACCAGAGACACTGAAACACTGACCACTAATGCCAGATTTACACTGCAAAAGTGGAACAGAAGCACTTCTGCTCTGTGTCGTCTTTATACAGACTGTCAAAGCTGATCAGAGACACATGCATTTACACAGCAAGTCTAACTGTACACCTTCATACTGAGGGCTGAGGAGTGTCAGATCTGGCAGAGTTTAATCTGGCTTTAGCATTGTGTCTTTACACTGAACTGTGATCAGGCACAGAGAAGTGTTCATTCAGGTGTGTGTGAAGGCATTTTACACAGCTGAATTAAGGCTCTTCTGCGCCCGCTCAACATTTATCTATGCAATTTTAATTGCATTTATGCACCTCTGAGCAGCATCAAACAGTTCGTGTAAATTCATTTAAATGTCACTTCAGATGCAGATTCTGTGATGCAAATGTGGCTCTATGTTGTTGTTACCTTGATCAAAGCATTCAGTTCCTTTATTATGCTGGATTATACATATGATATCAAGAATACATAGTAGTCCTTGCTTCACGCTGTTTTCTAAATGCTTACAAATCTTGTTGATTTGAGCTGAGTAAAGATCATCAGAAACAGTCCAATAGCTGCTGTCAGTAGTGGTTTGAAGCCACAGAAACATGAACGTGTGTTTGTTCCGGTCCTGCATTTGTTCAGCGAGTGTCGCTGTTTGACTTCTAGCTTTAACTGTGTGAGTTTGAAATAATCAGAAGTTATCAACGACAGTTCTTGAGAATAATAATGTACTTATTATTTTTTTTTTTCCCACAAATAGGTAAATACAAAAAAATTCAAAATGAAAATAAAATAAATAAATATTAAAAAATAAAAAATAAATGATTTAAAAAAAATTGTCCTTACAATTAGTCAAAGGTCATCAGAACTGAGCATTATACTGTGCAAATTTTTGTAAAACAAAAATATGATAGTAAAACTTATATTATATTGGTAACACTTTATAATAAGGTGTCGCTTCATAACATTAGTTAATGCATTAGTGAAAATGAACTAACTGAGTAATATGTTATTTACAGCATTTATTAATCTTTGTTAAAGTTAGTAAAAACCCAATTGTTCTTTGTTTCTTCACATTTGTTCACGGTGCATTAAATAATGTTAAATACAACTTTTGATTTTAAAAATGTAGTAGTAAATGTTTAGAATAATTTTTTAAGTATTTTTTCATGGTTACTTCATGTTAATCAATATAGTTAACTAATGTTAATAATTGAAACCTTATTGTAAAGTGTTACTAATCTATTTGATAATATGATAATAATGTCAAGAAACCAGAAATTAAATTGCAAAAATTAGCACAAAAAAATAGGGAAGCATATCATATATTTAATATATTATATATATATATATATTTTTTTTTTTAACTGAATATAGTGTGAATTTTTGTAATGTAATTTCTGGTTTCTTGGCATACATTATTATAATACTAAATATCATAAAATAAATAAATATTATATTTAATGTTTCATATATTGGTTTATTAACCCCGTGTGTTCCTCCATCAGTGCAGAGCAGCGGCTCGGTTCCTCCAGGCCCGACAGCGGCCCGTGTGCTAAAGACACTCGCCTCGCTAACGGCCGCGCGTGCCGCCGCTCAACCCTCATCTGCCCAGAACGCCTGAAAGACTTCGGAGCCGAGGAATACCTCAACGGAGACGTGAAGGTGTTCGAGACCAGCGTCTCAGAACCACCCGAGGTCCAGTTGATGTCGACACCGAAACCGTCCGCTAAGAAAAGCGTCGAGGGGAAATCGGCTCCTAAAGCGGATCCTGAGCATCTGCGCTTCGAGGAGATCAGCGCCGCAGCATTCAGACTGCAGCAGTCCGGGATTCAGAAAACACCCTGCACCGTACGAGTCTTTACACACACACACACCTCCCTACACCGTACGAGTCTTTACACACACACACACCTCCCTACACCGTACGAGTCTTTACACACACACACACACACACACCGTCAGAACACGGCAACAATCACACACACACCAACAGAACACCGTCACCAATCTCACACACACACACACACACACACACACACACACACACACACACCGTCAGAACACGCCAACAATCACACACACACCACCAGAACACCGTCACCAATCTCACACACACACACACACACACACACACACACACCTCTCTGCACCGTAAGACAGTCTCTACACACACACACACACACACCGTCAGAACACCGTCAACAATCACACACACACACCGCCAGAACAACATCAACAACCACACACACACCGCCAGAACAACATCAACAATCACACACACAAGGCCAGAACAACATCAACAATCACACACACACACCGCCAGAACACTGTCAACAATCACACACACACACACCGCCAGAACACCGTCAACGATCACACACACACACACCGCCAGAACACCGTCAACGATCACACACACACACACACCGCCAGAACACCGTCAACAATCACACACACACACACACACACACACACACACCGTCAGAACACCGTCAACAATCACACACACACCGCCAGAACAACATCAACAATCACACACACACCGCCAAAACACTGTCAACAATCACACACACACACACACACACCGCCAGAACACTGTCAACAATCACACACACACCGTCAGAACACCGTCAACAATCACACACACACCGCCAGAACATAAACAATCACACACACACACCGTCAAAACACCGTCAACAATCACACACACACCGCCAGAACACCATCAACAACCACACACACACTGCCAGAACACACACACAAACACACACACACACACACACACACACACACACACACACAACCAGAACACCAGAACAACATCAACAATCACACACACACACACACACACACACACACACACACACACACACACACACACACACACACCGTCAGAACACGCCAACAATCACACACACACCACCAGAACACCGTCACCAATCTCACACACACACACACACACACACACCTCTCTGCACCGTAAGACAGTCTCTACACACACACACACACACACCGTCAGAACACCGTCAACAATCACACACACACACCGCCAGAACAACATCAACAACCACACACACACCGCCAGAACAACATCAACAATCACACACACAAGGCCAGAACAACATCAACAATCACACACACACCGCCAGAACACTGTCAACAATCACACACACACACACACACCGCCAGAACACCGTCAACGATCACACACACACACACACACCGCCAGAACACCGTCAACGATCACACACACACACACCGCCAGAACACCGTCAACAATCACACACACACACACACACACACACACCGTCAGAACACCGTCAACAATCACACACACACCGCCAGAACAACATCAACAATCACACACACACCGCCAAAACACTGTCAACAATCACACACACACACACACACCGCCAGAACACTGTCAACAATCACACACACACCGTCAGAACACCGTCAACAATCACACACACACCGCCAGAACATAAACAATCACACACACACACCGTCAAAACACCGTCAACAATCACACACACACCGCCAGAACACCATCAACAACCACACACACACACACACACACACACAACCAGAACACCAGAACAACATCAACAATCACACACACACACACACACACACACACACACACACACACACACACACACACACACACACACACACACACACACACACACACACACACACCACCAGAACACCATCAACAATCACACACACACACACACACACACACACACACACACACACACACACACACACACACACACACACACCACCAGAACACCATCAACAATCACACACACACACACACACACACACACACACACACACACACACACACACACACACACACACACACACACACACACACACACACACACACACACACACACACACACACACACACACACACACACACACACACACCACCAGAACACCATCAACAATCACACACACACACACACACACACACACACACACACACCACCGAAACACCATCAACAATCACACATATAAAAATCATCTTCTTCCTCAGTGTTTCTGTCTGGACAATTATCTAAACATTCTTAAACCAAGATACATTTACTGGAGAAGCAAAATGACTGAAGATATTAAGTCTTGTTTAGTGAGAAACAGTGAGTTCGTGCTTAAAACAAGAACAAATATCTCCCAGTGGAGTCAGAAAAATAATCTTGTTCCTTTGAATGAAGTTTATGTTTCTGACTCCATTGGCAGATATTTGTTCTCGTTTTAAGCACGAACTCACAAAATGTTGATATATTTTTTAAGTCATTCTGCTTCTTCTCCAGTAAAGGTATCTTGATTTAAGAATGTTTGAATGAAAACAAGACAGAAACACTGAGAAAGAAGTGTAAGAAGACTCAAACATCTGTGTCTGATCAAACTGGAGAACAGCAGAAACAGAGTTTCTGAGTTTCAGAGTTTTGCAGGAATGAACACGTACAGTCGTTACCCTGCTGTGTGTGTAGACGCGATTCCTCTGCCTCAGCCAGTTTGGTTTTATGGCCTCTTAAAAATGAGAGGCATTTGCTAGAATTACAAACAACACTCTAAAATAGGCAAGAGCTCGTCAAACTCTGATCCAGCCCATAAACGTGTGTGTTCTTCCCTCAGTACTCCAGACTGTCAAAACAGTACGGGATGGAGATCTACCTGAAGAAAGAGCTTCTCCATTACACTGGGTCAGTGAAGGAGAGAGGAGTGCTGTGCCTGCTGTCCTCGCTCAAACAGGTCACGAGAATCACCTTTCATATCTGATATTATACCCAGACAGCAACATAGTGTCGGCCCAGATCCGGCCCACATCCGGTGCGCGTTGAATTCACATGAGGAGTTGTGGGCCGAATCTGGGCTGACACTATGGGCCCTATTTTAAGGATCTAAGCGTATGGTCTAAAGCACACGGCACAATTACACTGAATCCACTTTTGCTAGTTTAACGACGGGAAAAATGGTCGGCGCTCCCGGCGCTGGTCTAAAAGAGTTGTCGCTATTCTCTTAATGAATAATGGGTGTGTTTTGGGCATAACGTGCAATAAACCAATCAGAGACTCATCTCTTATTCCCTTTAAAAGCCAGTTACGCTCGCGCCATGGCGGACTCGCTATTTACACAGCGGAATCTGATAGCAGAAAAACTGAACGCCTCTGTAGCGAGGAAACAGATCTGCGCGAGGTTACAGGTTAAAGCGCAAGCAGACCATCTACGGGACAAGCAGGATTACACCATATCTTTATCTTTTTCATTGTAATTCTTTTATTTTTAATATTTGGCATGTTTGTGTGCTGCTGTACATGTCTGCGTGTGCACAGCGTCCCTGTGTGTGTAATAAGCAAAGCGTTGTGGGTCATAGCGCCTATAGGCTCATATTACTAACACACTCTTTAATAAATAACAAAAGAAATACTGCGCCATTGACTTTAGACCAGGTTATTTTTAGTGTGTGTGAATATTTCAGTTGCCTCAAAATGGCAATGCACCAACAATGCGCCAGAACACACACCTCGTTCCCAGACCAGCAGCCCATGGGCGCACAAATGCATTTGCTATTTAAAAAACGCGGCGCAGGACGTGAAAATGCAAACTGCGTCAGGCTGAAACTAGCAAAACACACTCGTGTCGCGCCTGGCGTATGATAGGGCACTATGTTGCTGTCTGGGTATTTCATTTTTGTACTATCATCAGATGAAATGTCATATGTAACGGTACGGTGTGCAGGACCAGCAGAGGAAGGGTGTGATCGTGGCCACGGACTGTAACTTCTCCATGGCAGTGGCGCATCACGCAGCAGAGATGAGGATTCCCGTGTTCGTCATCATGCCGGCGTACAGTTCTCCTCCACGCCTGCGCATGTACCGAGACTACGGTGCCATGGTCATCTCGTACGGCAGCACGGCTCGAGACTCCAGCAACCACGCCAGACATCTGGCCAAAGAGAACGGATACCTGTGTCTAGAGGAGTGAGTCTGACGTAAAAACCCTTTCCAGACAGCAACATGGTGTCGGCCCAGATCCGGCCCACATCCGGTACGAATCCACATGTTCCAGATGTGAGCCGGATCTGGGCCGACACTATGTTGCTGTCTGTCTGAGTTCATTTAGTTTTCCAGGTCAAAAATGCTTGTAAATCTCTCATTTTGCTATATTATCAGCAAATATTGGATTCAATCTTTTGGTCTACTTGTTTTGTTTCAGTTAGCACAGGTTTTGTATTTCTTTTTAGATCTGATTGATCTGAGCTCATTCTCCTCAGTTTATTTGAGCTAGAGCTCAGATCATTGAGGCCTACGATCAATCAGATCCAAAAAGAAACACAAAACCTGTGGTAACAGAGTGAAAACAAGAAGATTGAATCCAATATTTGGTAATAAGAAAGTATTACAACCCAGACAGCAACATAGTGTCGGCCCAGATCCGGCTCACACCTGGAACATGTGGATTGAACACATACCGGATGTGGGCCGGATCTGGGCCGACACTATGTTGCTGTCTGGGTGTGATCTCACAATATAACACGTGGCACAAATGAAACTCTCTTGTATTTGTGCTTCTCTTTGTCTAGATTTCAGCTGTTATAGTGTGTCCAGACTTTTGACCGGTCATTTCACTCACCTTTATTGAAGAACGGACAAAGAAAGTCGTCTTTTCTAGTTCTCATCTACACTGTCTGTGGCCTCGTCAGAGGTTTTAGGATAAACCCTTCAGAGAGTAGAAATGAACTACATGATAAATGATAGACACAGACACAACGATCCTCTTGAGTGAGTCAAAGGTCTGGACACCCAGACAGCAACATAGTTTTGGCCCAGATCCGGCACACATCTGGAACATGTGGATTTAACGCGTACCAGATGTGGGCCGGATCTGGGCCAACACTATGTTGCTCTCTGGGTAATATTACTGAATATTAACTTTCTTTTAGATCCCAAAGGAAATAGTGGCTGCACTTAGTCACTGCACTATTATTATACACTGCAAAAATACTTTTCTTACTTAGTATTTTTGACCTATTATTTCCAGTCCAAATATCAAAAAATTCTTAAATCAAGATGCATTTACTAGATGAGTAGAATGCCATAAGATTTCATGTCTTGTTTTCCGGGGGAATTAATCAAAATTAAGTGAGTTTTTGCTTATAACAAGCAAAATTATCTGCCAATGGGGTAAGAAATATAATCTAAATTCAAACAGAAATAAGAATATTTTTATGTGTGTATCAGCACAGGTGTGTGTGATGTGTGATGTGATCATCTCTCGCCCACAGGGACGAGAGCGCGGTGTATCTGGCAGGCCTGGGCACCGTGGGTCTGGAGATCTACGAGCAGATCCCTGCGCTGGACGCCGTGATCGTGCCCACCGGTGGAAGCTGTGCCCTCCTGGCCGGAGCCGCACTCGCCATCAAACACCTGAACCCTCGCATCGCTGTCATAGTGAGTCTCATCTGGCCAAAACTGCCTTCAGCTCCAGTTTCACATGCACTGGGATAAAGCTGAAATTAACTCATGCACACACTGCAAAAAATGCTTTTCTTACTTAGTATTTGTGTCTTGTTTCCAGTTCAAATATCTGAAATTATCAAGTATCAAATATCAAGAAGCATACAAATGCTTCTTGATTTAAGAATTTTTAGATATTTGGACTGGAAACAAGACAAAAATACTAAGTAAGAAAAGCATTTTTTTGCAGTAGGAAGAGATGCTGCAAGAGGAACTTATTTCTTTGCAATATTCCATAAAAAACATAGAGTTGTCAAATTTGGAATATTCTGGTGAGTTTGCAACATGACGTGTCTCGTGGATCTTGTGTTTCTAACAGGGTGTTGAACCAGAGGAGTTTCCACTTCTTCTGCAGTCGCTCAAAACCAATTCCCCCATCAAAGATCTCCACTGCAACCCCAACAAGAAACTCTACAGAGGTACAGTCTCTCTCACACAACGCTTCTGCTGTGTTCTGGTTCTGTTCTGATCGTTTGCTGCTCACACAGATCTGCTGGATCACTCTCTGGGAACACACACCTTTCAGCTGGCCAAGAAACTGGTGGATAAAGTCATTTCTGTCAGGTATGCTGAAGCTCTTCATCTGAGCGAGCGTACGCCACTTCACACGCAGAAGTTAGGATTTATAATAACAAACTTGATGGGAAGATTTCCTTGTCTTGTTTTCTGGGGAAATATGCAAAATGATCTGCCAATGGGGTAAGAAAAAATAATCCTGTTTCTGTTTGAATTAAGATTATTTTTCTGACCCCATTGGCAGATCATTTGGCCTTTTTTTTTAAAGCAAAAACTCACAGAAAACAAGACATAATATCTTATGGCATTTTACTCATCTACTGTAGTTGATGATTCTTGATTTAAGAATTTTTAGATATTTGGACTGGAAACAAGACAAAAATACTAAGAAAAGCATTTAATCCGATGCACGTCTTCTCTGTCGAAGGGAGTCGGACGCTCTGGTGGCCATGCTGAGGTTCCAGGAGTTCGAGCGCGCGACCGTCGACGCTGAGGGAGCCTTGGGTCTGGCCGCCATCTTAGCGGGACAGCTGCCAGAACTCAAAGGCAAACGGTGCTTACAGCCCCTCACTCACTCCATTAGCATCATTAGCATCCTAACCGGGACACTCACTGTGAAAAGCCAAAGCCAGTTAGCTGAGGATCTCGTGCAGCTGGTGGACTGAACTCATCTAAGAGATCTATTGAACAGAATCTTCTTCAGAAAACTAACACGAGCTGCACTTGATCAACACACGTTGTATTAATGCACTATCATCCGTTTATGCCTATATATTACTAGAATACACTGTTTATGTGAATTACTATTGATACATTAAATGGTAGCACTTTAACAACAAGGTCTCATTTGTTAACAAATTTAATGCATTTACTGGAGAGACAATGACTGAAGATCGTCTTGTTACTGAAAAATGCATCAAAATGAAGTGAAAAATTCTCTTGTTTTCCCTTTGAGTTAAGAGTATTTTTCTGACTCCATTGGCAGATATTTCACTTCATTTTGATGCATTTTTCATAAAGCAAGACTTAATATCTTCAGTCATTTTGCTTCTTCTCCAGTAAATGTGTCTTGATTTGAGAATGTTTAGATATTAGAGATGGAGAACAGGACAGACACACTGAGAAGATTTACATGCAAAACCCCTGATAAAGCTTCAAGGGGAAGTAGTTTAACTGTGGAGTTGTGTGTGTGTGTGTGTGTGAGTGTGTGTGTAGGGTGGCACTGGTGGTGAGCAGTGCAAACATGGAGCTGGACCTGGTTCTGCAGTGTGTGGAGCGAGCGCTGGTTCTGGACGACAGAGTCTTTCGCTTCACGGTTCAGCTGACGGACTGGCCAGGAGACATGACCAAACTACTGGACCTGCTGACCCGAGAGGACGTGCGGTGAGCACACACACACACACACACACACACACACACACACACACACACATGACCAAAC
>NC_138241.1:37026065-37028565 GCF_964197995.2 Scardinius erythrophthalmus
ATTCAGCGCGCCGGATCTGGAACATGTGGATTCAGCGCGCCGGATCTGGAACATGTGGATTCAGCGCGCCGGATCTGGAACATGTGGATTCAGCGCGCCGGATCTGGAACATGTGGATTCAGCGCGCCGGATCTGGAACATGTGGATTCAGCGCGCCGGATCTGGAACATGTGGATTCAGCGCGCCGGATCTGGAACATGTGGATTCAGCGCGCCGGATCTGGAACATGTGGATTCAGCGCGCCGGATCTGGAACATGTGGATTCAGCGCGCCGGATCTGGAACATGTGGATTCAGCGCGCCGGATCTGGAACATGTGGATTCAGCGCGCCGGATCTGGAACATGTGGATTCAGCGCGCCGGATCTGGAACATGTGGATTCAGCGCGCCGGATCTGGAACATGTGGATTCAGCGCGCCGGATCTGGAACATGTGGATTCAGCGCGCCGGATCTGGAACATGTGGATTCAGCGCGCCGGATCTGGAACATGTGGACTCAGCGCGCCGGATCTGGAACATGTGGACTCAGCGCGCCGGATCTGGAACATGTGGATTCAGCGCGCCGGATCTGGAACATGTGGACTCAGCGCGCCGGATCTGGAACATGTGGATTCAGCGCGCCGGATCTGGAACATGTGGATTCAGCGCGCCGGATCTGGAACATGTGGATTCAGCGCGCCGGATCTGGAACATGTGGATTCAGCGCGCCGGATCTGGAACATGTGGATTCAGCGCGCCGGATCTGGAACATGTGGATTCAGCGCGCCGGATCTGGAACATGTGGATTCAGCGCGCCGGATCTGGAACATGTGGATTCAGCGCGCCGGATCTGGGCCGACACGGAGTTAGCATGTTTACTGATTAGCATAACACTCGAGGTTCAGGTAAACACGCGTGTGTTGTGATGTTTATGCACTGACTGCTGAGTTCCTGAACCCGGATCATGTGGAAAAGGCCTCGGCGCTTGTGCGTTACTGTGGAAGATGAAGACCAGTGCATGCTGGGAGATGAAGACCAGTGCATGCTGGGAGATGTGGCGTGTGCCGCTCACTGGCGCTTGGATCGGCCGTCGGGCTTGTACTTCAACAGAAGACCGAGAGACGCGAATCCAAAGAAGAAGGTCTGAACAAACCACAGCAGACGAGTGGACGAGCTGTCGATGCCTTTATCACTGCACACACACACACACACACACACACACACACACACGACTTATGGGTAAAACTGATGTTAATCTTCATTTATATACACAGATTCTTGTCATGTAATGTAGTATTAAGGTTTTGCATGTATTATCACAGTCAGTGTGAACATGATCTGCAGTGCCACCCTGTGGTGGAACATGCGAACTGTCACACACACACACACACACACACACACACACACAGTCAGTGTGAACATGATCTGCACTGCCACCCTGTGGCGGAACACATGAACTGACACACACACGTCTCACCTGCAGACCTTCAGCGCATACAGACCCTCGAGTGTATGGATGATCCATGTCAGATACCAGCTGAAACACACACGTGTAACACACACATCAGACTCTGACATTAATTAATGAGAAGTGTGTCCTTCTGTAAAGACTGATGTTGTTTGTTGATGTTGTTTTAGAGGAGAATCAGTTGTGGAGTTTATATGAACGTAATGTGTTTTTTTTTATTTAAATGAAATTAATGTACTATATTTTAGTTCAATAATGTTTTTGTATTTAATATTTTGTATTTTTAGGGGATTTTATGGGACTAAATTATATTTACGCTTTATTTATAATCCATTTATTCACTTTTTGAGCATAGACATGAAAATGTAATTTCCAACTTAAACTGGTAAATCCTGAACGCTTTAGAGCGACAGACTGAAGTTTGATCTCTTTTCGAAGACGACACTCGGCAGATTATTGCTGGAGTGAAAAAAGTTTTAAAAAGTGAACTTAAAAAAAGCTACAGAATATTATGTGTATTGTTATGAAAAATGGACAAATACTATTTCCAATTTTTATATGAAATATATCTTCCAGTGAGAGTGTGTTCGGCTGCAGTACCGAACGCTTCCACTAGAGGAAACTCTCTCATTCATCTACACTGCGTCATGTCTGACCGCGAGGATCGTGAGTGTGAATGTTTATCCAGGATCATTAAACCTGTTCGAATCATGTCCAGGATTTTTTGTGTTCACTTCAAACCTTTTACCAAGTGTCGTACCGTAGTAAAACCCCTCATGTAAAGGTGTTTGACCTCTGCTGAAGGCTGAAGAGCAACAGAGGGTTAAACACATTTTGCACCAAAAGGCCAGATTTTCCAAAGAGAATTACACAATCTTTCTATAATGTGAAGTTATGATTAATGCGTGACGTGAGCGCTGGGTTTGATCCACTCACCCGTAATACAGGACAGGGTAATGATCGTCCACTAAACGCTTGACCAGAGCGCCGAGAGGCCCGAGACTGCTGTACGGGACGCCCTGAGGCCAGAACACTGTCCACTGAAACACACAAC
>NC_138241.1:37033565-37043565 GCF_964197995.2 Scardinius erythrophthalmus
TGATCAGCTCTATGACGTCAGCATTACGTGCCATTCAGGTCAAATTAGAAGGAAAAAATAATGAAAATAAAAATAAAAATAAGAGAGAAAAAAAGACTTGAAAAACAAAAGGACACATCATTCAACTGTCCGAAAATAATGACGTTCCTGATATCTCGTGACCTGAAGATCTGAACCGAGAAACGGATGAACGAGATGATTAAAACACTCAGAGTTGCATTGAAGAATCTGAAGTAAACAGCAGGACGACTTCCAGAGACACGTGACCGGAAACAGATACTAGTGTGAATGAAAAATCAACACTAGAAGAGCATTTGTTGAGTATAGTGAGAAAGTGATTGACAATCCGAGCGTCTGATTGACAGGCAGTGACGTCACACAGTTCAGGCTTCAAAGAAAGGAGGAAGAAAAGAAAGGAGGGATGGAGGGAAAATAACTCAAACCTCTTTCTCTCTTTTAATTGTATTTCTAGAGGCAATTTGGCACAATCATGTTACAAAAGAGAGAAAAAGAGTTTGAAAAAGTATTTCTCATCTTAACACTGTATAAATCAATATAATATATTTATATTACATTAATTTACATGGTGAGTCAAATATCTGATTTCATAAGCAAAACAGTTACAATGTATACAAAATATCTATAAAAAACAACAGCATGCCATCGCACACACGGGCAACACACATCTCACATGTTAGAAAACAGGCTATGTACAATTCCACATGTCTCGTCGTGTTTTCACAAAGGCCAAATGAGTTTTAACCAGCATCCCTCTCACACACACACACACACACACACACACACACACACACACACACACACACACACGTTCTCTCGCAGAAGCCAGTGTTTGTCAGACGTGAAGAGCTGCGCTGATCGCAACAGAGAAATCCCTCACACACACACACACACACACACACACACACACACACACACTAGAGCTGCTGTAAAGCCAAAACAATCTCTGTTACTTTAATTTCCTATTATCTCTGTAAAGCTGCTTTAAAACAATCTATATTGTTAAAAGCGCTAAATAAATGAAGGTGACTTGACACACACACACTCACTCTCTCTCACACACACACTCGACGAATTGTATTAATTAGAATATAAATTGATCAATGATCAATGAAAATATAGCCATTTGCTTCAGCAAGTTATTCTACTGTTCTAAATGTGTGTGTGTGTGTGTGTGTGTGTGTGTGTGTTCACATAGGAAGACATGAGATGATCTTGTGCTCAATCCATATAATGATATTTCATGAGATGAACTGAAGACTCTTTGTGATCATATGATCAGTCGTGTGATAAACCGAGATCTGCTGTTCTAGTGTGTGATTTACATTAGAGGTGTGTGTATGAAGGTCACACACTCCTCCACCGGACTGTGTGAGAAACCGGAGTTACGGCTGTCAGAGAAAACTAACGAGTTATTCAGCAGAACGACTCGCTTTATCTGAGGAAAACCTGACGTCAACACACGGGGACCCTGAGAGTGAAAGAAGCAACAACAACACCACACACACATAGTAACCCGACCCCTAAACCTCCCCATCACACACACACTAACCCGTTCACAGTGACACGAGTCCCCATGAGTGTGTTTGCATTCAGGTTTAAGACCCCACCGGGATAGAAAAACATGTAAACTTACACTAACACTAACACACACTTTCTCTCACACACACACACACACACACACACACACACACACACACACACACATATACACACACACACACACACACACACACACACACACCTGGCTTCATCCCATTCATTGTGCTGCGGAGGGACTGATCGTCCTGTAGAAACACACACACACACACACACACACACACACACACACACACACACACACACACACACACACACACACACACACACACACACACCAGTGACATACTGTATAAAGCTCAATCTCAGAAAGGCGTTAATAAATAGTGTCTTCAGTCTCTGCTTGTAAAGTCAGTTGCTCTTGGCGTCCAGATTGACGAGCTGAAGCTCCGAGAGGCTACTGGTGCCGCTGGACTGACCAATCACCATCTGGGGAGACACACACACACACACACACTTGGGTCAGATCATCAAACATCGACATCATCACACTCCAGGACCATCACAATCTGTCATTAATCTGTCATCTGCACACACACACACAGCTCATGTGTGACTGAGGTCGACGGGAACCTCAAACCGGAGTGATTTCAAACACTTCCAGTCACAGTTCTCCCGATCCTTTAGTCCAACACTGACATTTCATTTGTGTCATACATCTGATAATGTAAGTCTTGAGCTGAAAATGCAACTTTTAATGACTTCTGCAGTTTCAAAATTAATCTCCCTCCTTTGGTTGATCTGGATATCCTAGGTATGACCAAACGCCTCGAATTTAGTGATCTTAAAGAGCGCGATGGATTATAGGGCGATAGAAGATCGGTTAAATAGACTGGAGCTAAGCCGTTTAGGGCTTTATAAGTCAGTAGCAATAACTTGTAATTAATACGGGACTTTATAGGTAACCAATGCAGTGATGATAAAATTGGTGTTATATGATCATATTTTCTTGATCTAGTAAGAACTCTAGCGGCGGCATTTTGGACTAACTGTAGCTTGTTTATTGAGGTTGCAGGACAACCAGCTAATAAAGCATTACAGTAATCTAGTCTCGAGGTCATGAACGCATGAACTAGCTTTTCTGCATCAGAAACTGATAGCATGTTACGTAGCTTAGCAATGTTTCTAAGGTGGAAAAAGGCTGTTCTTGTAACATGAAATATGATTTTCAAAAGACAGGTTGCAATCTAGTATAACACCCAGGTCTTTTACTGTAGAGGATGAAGTAACAGGACATCCTACGATGTTAAAGTTGTATTGTGAGAGGTTTTGTGGGCGGTTTTTTGAACCGATAAGTAGTACCTCTGCCTTGTCTGGATTTGATAAAAGAAAATTACGCGTTATCCAATCTTTTATATCTTTAACACACTCTGTCAATTTGGATAATTTAGCGTTTTCATCTGGCCGTGATGAAATATAGATTTGAGTGTCATCAGCATAACAATGGAAACTAATTCCATGTTTCCTTATAATATTTCCAAGTGGCATCATATATATTGAGAATAATAGAGGGCCTAACACAGATCCCTGCGGCACTCCATAGTTTACTGGAGTTATGATCGATTTTTCTCCATTTAAATAGACAAAATGGTAGCGGTCAGATAGGTATGATCTGAACCAGCTTAATGCTTGTCCTTGAACACCAGTATAATTTTGTAGTCGATCTAAGATTATTGTGTGATCTATAGTATCGAACGCAGCACTAAGATCAAGTAAAACTAGTATTGAGATACAGCCTTGGTCAGAAGCTAAGAGTAAATCATTTGTGATTTTAACGAGCGCAGTTTCAGTGCTATGGTGCGGCCTAAATCCAGACTGAAACTTTTCATAGATGTCCTTTTCTTGCAAGAAAGAGCCCAGTTGAGCGGACACAACTTTTTCTAATATTATAGACATAAATGGAAGATTTGAAATGGGTCTATAGTTTGCTAGATTATGTGGGTCTAATTGTGGTTTCTTAATGAGAGGTTTTATAACTGCCAGTTTAAATGTTCTTGGAACATGACCTAAAGTTAAAGACGAGTTAATATTGAGGAGAGGCTCTTCCACTACAGGTAACACTTCTTTCAGTAGTTTAGTTGGTATAGGATCTAATAAACATGTTGTTTTAGATGAAGTGATAAGTTTATTTAACTCTTTTTGCTCTATAGTTGTAAAGCACTGTAATTGTTCTTGCGGGGTGATAATTGAGGCTGAATTATAAGGCGCGATTGAGGATTGAACGTTTACAATTGTGGTTCTGATGTTTTCTATTTTCTCAGTGAAGAACTTCATGAAATCATTACTACTAAACTGTAACGGGATATTTTGTTCAGGTGACGCTTGTTTATTTGTTAGTCTAGCCACGGTGTTAAATAAAAACCTTGGATTATTTAGGTTATTTTCTATTAGTTTGCGGAGGTGCTCAGCCCTGGCTACTTTTAGGGCCTTTTTATAACGTGACATACTGTCTTTCCACGCGATTCTAAAGACCTCTAAGTTAGTTTGTTTCCATTTACGCTCTAAATTACGGGTTTCTCTCTTTAGAACCCGCGCAGTATTGTTGTACCATGGTGCTTTAATTTTCTGTCTGACCTTTTTTAATCTAATGGGTGCAACAATATCCAGTGTTCCAGAGAGAATGGTGCTCATAGTGCTAGTTAGTTCTTCTAGTTCATCTGTTTGTTTGGGTTCACTGAGCAGCTGAGACAGATTAGATAAGCAATTTGAGAAATTATCTATGGTGGATGGAAGGATTGTTCTGCCTGGTCGATAACGCGGCGCAGCATGATATATTACAGGAGTCCGTAATATGCAAGTTACCATGTAATGGTCAGTGACATCATCACTTTGTGGAATGATATCTATATCGGTTGGATCGGATTCATGTGAAATAATTAAATCGAGTGTATGATTAAGACGATGAGTGGGACCAGTGACGTTTTGCTTGACCCCAAAGGAGTTTAATAAATCTGTAAACGCAGCCCCTAACGCATCATTTTGATTATCTACATGGATATTAAAGTCTCCAACAATTAATGCTTTATCGAAGTTAACTAATAGGTCTGAGAGAAGACCTGCAAACTCTTTTAGGAAATCGGCTAAGGCCCAGGCGGTCTATATACGGTAGCCAAAGCTAGAGATAATAATTTTTTTCTTACATCTGAGAGCGTAACATTTAGTACAAGTACTTCAAACTAATTAAACTTGTCACCTGTTTTCTGGGTAACATTGAGAAAATCTCTATAGATTGTTGCAACACCGCCGCCACGACCAATCAGACGGGGTTCGTGCTTATAGGAGTATCCTGATGGAGTAGACTCATTTAGACCGAAATAATCATTTGGTTTAAGCCAGGTTTCAGTAAGGCAAAGTACATAGAAGCTATTATCTGCGACTATTTCATTTATAATAACTGCCTTAGGTGTGAGTGATCTAATGTTTAGAAGACCTAGCTTTAGAAATTGTTTTTGTTTACTAATAGCGAGATTTTCTGTTTTAATAACAATTCGATTTTTTCTAGATCCTGCAGTAGATTTATTATTTGATCTCACTAAACGAGGAATAGACACAGTTTCTATGCAATGTTCTACACTAGTATTTATATCAGTTAAATTGGTGCAGCAGAGACTATGATTTGGACTTTTGGTTACTAGTCAAAAGGTATTTAACGTCTTGGAGATGTTATCAGACAGAAGATCTGCTCTGATTCTACTTGGGTTTGGAACATCTAACGGTTCATTTTGCCAATTCATAAATCATATTTCCATGTGCAGATGAAGAATAACTGCTGGTCATTTATTTCTATCACTTCAAAACACGAGTGAAAGTGAAATCTCGAAGCAAAAGCAAACCTATTTTTCTGTGTGTGTGTGTTAGGGTGTGAGTGTGTGAGACACGCCGTGCGTCTCAATGTTCACACTATCCATCCTGAACAGTGTGTGAGAATAAGTGTGTCCTAAAGTATAGTGTGTTGAAGAGTGTGTGCTAGAAGTCCCGGATGATCTACTATTCCCAGTGGATTTTCGAAGTGTGAAAAACTACAAACTACAAAACATGGCAGATGTGCTCGACCGACGCTGAGAGGTTTAGATAAAGGTTTGAGTAACTAATCAAAGTTCATCCTGATAGAAAAATATGAATTTAAAGTTATCCGTTTTATATTTCATCTGCAATAACAATGTGGACGTTTATAAAGATCCGTTTGACCATTAACTTTTAAATGCATCATCATTATGCATTAATCTGAGGAGAGTCTCCGCGACTGCAGATCAGCACTTCTCTCCGGTACAGCAGGAAGTGGAATTAAATCAAATGTGGAGGATTTTTTACTGTGAAAGATGATTGACAGGCCAGTTTACAGTGACTAATAGTTTTAGGGCGTAGTGTAAGTGTGTGAACATCAGTGTGTGTGCAGGACTGAAGTGCTCATGCATCATCACAGCGCCCCCTGCAGGCCACGGTGCATTAGTGCAGTGAGATGCATGCTGGGTAACGAGAGAATATTGAGAGTTTCACTTGTGAAGTGTTGATCTTGCCGTACTGGATGAAGCTGCACCGCTGAGACGGGAATCTGGACCGTTCCAGGAGGAGCCGTGAGGAACACCTGGGGAACACCACCTGAACACACACACACACACACACACACAAACTTGTTTTTATATCTCAGTAAGCTGGACTGACGCTATATTCTTCTAGAAACAAACTTTGTTGCATTATTTTCCTGTTATCACTGTAAAAGCTGCTTTGAAACACTGTGTACTGTAAAAAGCGCTGTATAAATAAAGGTGACGACACACACACACACACTAACACACACTCACTGAATACTTTTATGATCATGTTATTGTGTTTGACACCACATGATAATGGTAAAATCATCACAGAAATGACAGTTCTTTTCATTCGGTTATAACTTGTCAATTCAAAGATTCATTTTAAACAATACTACACTTTAAAATATTGAACTGATTATAATTAATCTCTGTGATCATTTCACCATTATCGTGAGGTCTTTTATTTATTTTGTTCACCATGAAGTTAATCATTTTATTATATGTACCAAACTAAAACCTGTTCTGGCCAGTGCAGGGGTTTGTGGGATTTAAAGTGAACTGCTGATATGAGTATTAAAGACCTGTAGGGGGCAGTGTAGTGCAGCTCATCTGAGCTTAACAAGCGGCTGTGTGTGTGTGTAGAGTCGGAGTCCACCTGTGAAGCGTTTGATCTGCTGCTTATTGCTGAACTCAAACATCATCTTTAATTCTCACGCCTGTTTCCATCCGGCATTAAGTGTGTTTTACTCGATCTGATCACGAGTAGAGGAAGGAGACGCGCTCCCATGTTCACTCGTCTCGTCTGTTCACTCTCACACACTTCTGCCCTGATGTTTCAGCAATGAAGACCTCAAGAAGCTTTTATCACAAGTTTTATGAAAGTGATATCAAACGCTCATCGATGCTGAGTTTCAGGTACGGTGCGTTTCAGTGAGAAGTGTCTTCACAAAGGTCCTGTACACCAGAGAGATCAGACGCTACACACACCATGTGGACGACTGTACTATACACTACTGTACTATACACTACTGTACTATACACTACTGTACTACCGCTTTTTGACATTTTCTGCAATAAAAATCATTATTGTGATTACCCTGTCTGTCTGGTACATTTGTCTTATAGACTGTATGTTTGTGTGTGTGTGTGTGAGAGAGATTTTTGATTCAATTTAATGCAGTTTATTGCAATGATTGTGTTTACATACAATATTACCAAAACATTTAACAAAACAAATAATGGCAAATACTGTAAAAAAATATGAAGTAGTATACAATGTTTAAAAGATAACAATAGTGCTTTGGGACTGGGCTGGATACGGCTCAGGTGTGGCTGTGCTTCGGGTTAAGGCTGAGAATCAGTACTAATAATAAACCTGTTCTGTCTCCGGTCAGGGCCGGCTGTGGGGGAGCAGATGGACGAGGGTCTGGATAAAAGCTGGAGTTGATATGGTTTATTAATGGCTGAGAATCAGCACCACTATTAAAACCAGTTCTGGCCCAGTTCAGGGTCATTAGATGGGCCAGTGTTGGGCTGTGTGCGGTCCATGTCTTCAGTCCGTATCTGGGCCGCTACAGGCCCGTCACTCTCTGCGGTGTGTGGGACGAGGAGAGGGGTTCTGGGGAACAGAGCTGGGCCAGATAAAATCTGTCTGTGTGTCTCACACACACACACACACACACACACTCACTCACTCACCCGTGTCCTGCGTCTGGGCGTGCGACACCGGCCCCTGTGAGAAGGCGTTGAGCACCAGACCTCCGTCTGCCAGCGTGGGACCCGACGCATACATCACCGTGTGTGAGCTGGGATACATCATGTGACCCGCCATGGAGGTTGGCACCGACGTCGTGACGATGGTTGCCGGGAGACTGACCGTGGCTGAGAGAGAGAGAGAGAGAGAGAGAGAGAGAGAGAGAGAGAGAGAGAGAGAGAGAGAGAGAGAGAGAGAGAGAGAGAGAGAGAGAGTGAGTGAGTGTGTCTCACACACACACACACACACACACACACACTGAGCAGCAGGTGGCGCCGTCACACACACACACACTATGAAGGTTCACCTGTGGACACTGTGTTCATCTCTGGACTGCTGTCAGCGCTGCTCGACTGGACCTGGATCTGCTGCGGCATCGGCCCGCCTGACACACACACACACACACACACACACGTCACATGAGCTGCTCATTTCCTGCAGCTCTGCAAGCAAACCAGATACTGATCAAACCGGACGCGTTTCACCAAACTAGAGATCAAACACCAGAACGAATGACATTCATCTGATCCGCTCATGTCAATCTCGTTAACATCACTCTAATAAACACGCGATTAGAGAATCATTACTAAAATGATCCAAAAAAAAAAAAAAATTGTAAAAAATTATGTATTAGCTATAATATATATAAAAAATATAAATAATTGTCAATACATTAATATTTAATAAAATAAAAATCATTAAAAATATATATATATTTAAAAATAAATAAACATTCTATATATAAATATTTCCATGGAAACACATTGTTTTAATTTCAATTTAATTTTAAACTCATGACATTTTTTATTACTATAATAAATATGAATGTATTCATATTTATGAATTCATTCATATTTATAGTTAAATTAATATTTACATGGAAAATCAGAAACATGCGTTTCTGTGGGAAACAAATCTGTGGAGAAAAAAAAATCCAATTTAATTTTAAGCTGATACTTAAAATTGCGTATTAAAATGCGCATTCATTATAATAAACAATAATATATTCATATTTATTAATTCATTCATATTTAATAAAAATGATTATTAAAATTATTAAAATATTTATATGGAAACAAGTTCTGTTTCTGTGGTAAAAAAAAAAATAAAAAATGTAATGCTAAGCTGATTCATTTTTTAATAATTATAATACAATTAACATTAGTCATGTGAGAGGAACATTAGTCATGTGACAGATTAATCTGGGGATCTTACAGCAGATTCGATTATAAAATATTGCAGCAAATGTGGTAATTTGAAACATGACTCCGCCCACTAGTGGGAGGAGCCAACTGTCCACTAGTGGGAGGAGCCAACTGTCCAAACGGATGAATTTCCTGCCTTTAAACTTTTGAATGTTGCCTAATGTATAATGCATATGAAAGAGCATCAGATTCACACACACACACACACACACACACACACACACACCGGTGAGCGAGACGGCGGTGGGCAGCCGGAACACGGTCTGCGATCCCTGAGATCCTTGAGGAGCCGGTGTGAGTGTGTGTGAGCCGGACGAGTGCTGAAGCTGAGTCCCGGGAGCAAACGGAGAGCCTGGACACACACACACACACACACACACACACACACACACACGAGAAAAGGACATTATAATGTTAAAAAAGATTCTGTTTCAAAGAAATGCTGTTCTTTTCAACATTCATCAAAGGATCAAAGTTTCCACAAAAATATGATAATTGATAATAATAATAATTGTTTCTTGAGCATCAAATCATCATATTAGAGGGATTTCTGAAGGGTCATGTGACACTTAAGACTGGGGTAATGATGCTGAACATTCAGCTTTGATCACAGGAATAAATTACACTTTACTATATATTCACATAGAGAACAGATGATTTACATTATCATTATGATAATATTTCACTGTTTACTGTATTTTTGATCAGGTGAGCAGAAGAGACTCTCAGAAACTAACCATTCAGTAAGTGTGCGAGAGTGTGTGTGTGCGGGAGAGTGTGTGCGTTAGAGTGTGTGTGTGTGTGTGTGTGCGTGCGTGCGTGAGAGTGTGTGTCTTGTGTGTGTGTGTGTGTTGTGTGTGTGTGTGCGAGTGTGTGTGTGAGCGTGAGAG
>NC_138241.1:37068565-37071065 GCF_964197995.2 Scardinius erythrophthalmus
CAAAGGAACAATGTTTTATAAAGAGCTCATGCTCACCAAAGCTGATTTTTTTAAATACAGTAAAACTTGTAATATTGTGAAATACAGTAGTATTACAATTTAAAATCTTATTTGAATATATTTCAAAATGTAATTTATTCCTGTGATGTCAAAGCTGAATTTTCAAAATCATTACTTCAGTGTCACATGATCCTTCAGAAATATGAAAACAGTTTGCTGCTTAATATTTTGGAAACTATGACAATTTTTTTCATGATTCTTTGATGAATAGAAATGTCAAAAGAACAGCATTTATTTAAAAACGAAATATTTAGTAACATTACACGTTTTAATGTCACCTTTGATCACTTTAATGCATCCTTACTGGAAAAAAAATTCTGACTAACCAACACATTTTTGAACGGCAGTGTACATTCAGTAGGTTATTATTTATTACAATATTAACACTGTCATCAACAAGGTATCTCTTCATTTACCAGTCGAAGGCGGAGCAACTTTCTGCTCTTATGTTTACTCCGTGAACAGTCAAGGTCTTCATCATTTTTGTCGTGGTACCGTCTTTGCAGCAATTATTTTACCCCAAATACTGCATCGCGCGCTGTTGGCATCGAGCCTGGAGAAATGTACCCACACTTTTGATCGACTTTTCTCCATCTTTAAGGTATTATGTGTGTGTGCTTGCGTCTTATATGAATATGTGCGCGGAGAGTTTGTGTGTGTGCTCGCGTCTCATTGAGTATGTGCGCGAGTTTGTGTGTGTGCTCGCGCGCCTCTCATATGACTATGTGCGCAAAGAGTTCCGCGCGTCTCGTGTGTGTAGAGTTTGCGTGTATGTGCGTGAGCAGCTTTATGTGTGTCGTTGTGCATATCATATGTATTTGTTTGAGCACTGACGTTGACGAGTTAACTCCTTAGGTATCGAAATCTGGAACCAAATTCAACATGTCATTTTTTCGATACTCGATAGTATCGAGGCAATTCGGTCGGTACCTAAAAGTATCGAACTCGGTACCCAGCCCTAGTACAATTGTGATCTGAGCATAGTGTTATAGGCTACATATCGTCGGCTAAAGCTAACACTGTTCTCTCGCCCTGTTCTCCTCACACCACAACTCACCATTGTTCTGATATTCCGATTGTCAAACATATGCAGGTGGAAGTGTTTTGTTGTTTACACACCTTTATTAACGATCGCGTTAGTTGAGCTGTATGCGCGATGGGCGCCGCCATCTTAGTTTGTGCCGCAGACGCAGTTCAGAGAATCGGATCTGTTGGATTTACAACACGTGAATTCATCACTTCTCCCAAAATACATAAAAGTAAGTGGCTGGTGAACTGGGAGAAGAATAGAGTAAACTTTAAAGTTACTTACACAATGTGTATCTGATATGAATAAAACGTGTCTAATTATAATGGAAAGGATTATTATTGCCTCTTCCTTTAACATCAGTGTGTATTTTACAAACTCTAAATGTATTGTTTTTTTAGTACTTCTATGTCTGAAACCTAAAATAAACATTATGTGGTTGAAAACACTGAAAAGTTGTGTTATATGACCAGGGCCGGATCTAGACATTTGGAGGCCCTAGGCAAAATTCATGTTGGAGGCCCCCCACCCCCAATAAAACACACTTGAAACAAATATGATTCCTAACCTTTTTATTTATACAACATTTAATTTTAAATTTAGTATATTTTTACTTACACAGTACATAAGTTTGGACAAATTACTATTTGTAATGTTTTTGAAAGAAGTCTCTTATGCTCATCAAGCCTGGATTTATTTGATCAAAAATACAGAAAAATAATATAGTGAAATATTATTACAATTTAAAATAATGGTTTTCTATTTTACTAGGCTATACTTTAAAATATATTTCTGTGATGCAAAGCTGAATTTAGTGTCACGTGATCCTTCAGAAAACTTTATAATATTCTGATTTATTATCAAATGTTAGAAATGGTGCTTAATATTTATTTTATAACATGTGATACTTTTTTTCATGATTCTTTGATTATTAAAAAGTTGTTTTAAAAAAGTCTTCAATATCACTTTTATAAATTTAACACATCCTTGCTGAATATTCCTGTTTTTTTTTCTGTATTTTTGATCAAATAAATGCAGGCTTGTAGCATAATAATAAACTTCTTTCAAAAACATTAAAAATAGTAATGGGTCCAGACTTTTTACTGGTAGCCTATCAAACTTTATCTAAGCTAATCTCTTTTTTTGTTTAATGAAGATGTTATTGTTATTGTTGTTATTTTGCTGTTTTATTCAGTTTATTCACAGTTCCAGAATACCACTTCAGTAGATGAACATCATGAACGTGCTTTTATCATTTTTCTGCGTTATGGGCAGGATTTTTCCCTCCCATTTAATCAATATTGACTGCAGATATTGTCATATTATTAATATCAGTAATATGTTATTATGTATTGCATTGCTACCTTAAATATGCTATACACAAATCAAGTGGAAGAGAAAGACACGATCGCT
>NC_138241.1:37078565-37083565 GCF_964197995.2 Scardinius erythrophthalmus
CAAGAGGATCTGACCTTGGCTTCTCCCAGACACTCGGACTCGGACACCTGGTAGGTGAGGTCGGTCTCCTCGAAGCCCGTGGCGCTCATGCGCTGGTCCGTGGACGGGTCGGACCGCGGCGGCGAGTCGGGAGAGTTCAGGCACGTTTGGATCAGAGCTTTTCCCGTCTCGCTGGTGATCATGGGCTGGAGTTTACGTGTGGCGAACGTGTAGACGTGACCCGTCTCGCTCGCCACCAACAGCAGGACCTGAGTTCCCGTCAGCGTGGAGAGCTCGTACGCCTTCAGAGAGAGAGAGAGAGAGAGAGAGAGAGAGAGAGAGAGAGAGAGAGAGAGAGAGAGAGAGAGAGAGAGAGAGAGAGAGAGAGAGAGAGAGAGAGAGAGAGAGAGAGAGAGAGAGAGAGAGAGAGAGAGAGAGAGAGAGAGAGAGAGAGTGAGAGAGAGAGAGGGGGAGGGGGGGGGGAGAGAGAGAGAGAGAGAGAGAGAGAGAGAGAGAGAGACAGACAGAGAGAGAGAGAGAGAGAGAGAGAGAGACAGAGAGAGAGAGAGAGAGAGAGAGAGAGAGAGAGAGAGAGAGAGAGAGATTTCTGTTGTTTACTTAAAGATTTAAAACTCAAGCATAGATGTTTTAACAGGTTTACAATAAAAAGTGATACATTGATCATAATTAATTAATTTGTGTCAAGATTGCACATTAGTCACACAGAAGTAAAGTTGTATTTTATTAGTCAGAGAAACAGAGGAAGCTCCTGGAAAAAAAGAGTTGGTTTATTTTATGAAACATGCGGATCTCGTACGCCCTTGGAGAGAGCAATCACAACGTCAAGAAGAAAACAGCGAAACATTCAGAGCTTTACTACAGTAAAATCACTGACGCAAACTAGGAACGCACGATATATCGGCCACCATATCGCTATCGGCGATATATGATCATTTATAATGTTATCGGCCCGATAAGAACATGTGTCTGATATATTAAAGCCGATAATAATGTGTTATTTCCTCCAGCTGAGACGCTTCAGATGCGACTGATCATCATGATGGCTTTGAATTGATTGGAATCAGTTTAAAAAGTAAATCACAGTTCAGTGCCACACGTCTGTCATATCGGCTTCATAACATCATCATGAGAACATCATAAATGTGTGTTTGGGTCGAGGCTGTTAATGGTGACACTTGTGTTTTTATAATCAGGCTCTCAAATATTATATACAAATTTGGATTTAGATTTATCACCAATAATCAGCTTTCAAATATAAAGAATTATATTCAGCATTATCTGATTAGTATTGGCTAAAATGTTCACATCAAACATGAGGTATAGAGACTGAGCTGTGACGCATCTCTGGAGAAGACGACAGTCATCATTCAGATCCGGGAAACACTCTTCTCTTCTCCTCAGCTCATCGGCTCTGCGCTGAAGAGTTCCAGAGAGGGTTTCTGAGACTGTAGAGTTCAAGACGCACTTCTCCTCAGTGTTTACTCACAGCAGACGAGAGAGTTTAGCCGGGTCCAGACGCGCGCTGGAGACGAGCTCAAGCTGTGTGTGATAACACTCTATTAATAGAGACGCGTCAGAGAGAGCCTGAAGGAGAACGCTGGAATGATCATGAGAATACCCAGAACACACCACAGCATGAGAGAGGGGCGTCAGGGTCAGTGACGACATGTTCAGTCCAGGGAGAGTGTGTGTGTGTGAGAGAGAGAGAGAGAGAGAGAGAGAGAGAGAGAGAGTGTGTGTGTGTGTGTGTGTGTGTGTGTGTGTGAGAGAGAGAGAGTGTGTGTGTGAGAGTGAGTGTGAGTGAGCGAGAGCGAGAGTGAGTGTGTGTGAGTGTGTGAGAGAGAGTGTGTGTGTGTGTGTGTGAGCCTGAAGGAGAACGCTGGAATGATCATGAGAATACCCAGAACACACCACAGCATGAGAGAGGGGCGTCAGGGTCAGTGACGACATGTTCAGTCCAGGGAGAGTGTGTGTGTGAGAGAGAGAGAGAGAGAGAGAGAGAGAGAGTGTGTGTGTGTGTGAGAGAGAGAGAGTGTGTGTGTGAGAGTGAGTGTGAGTGAGTGAGCGAGAGCGAGAGTGAGTGTGTGTGAGTGTGTGAGAGAGAGTGTGTGTGTGTGTGAGCCTGAAGGAGAACGCTGGAATGATCATGAGAATACCCAGAACACACCACAGCATGAGAGAGGGGCGTCAGGGTCAGTGACGACATGTTCAGTCCAGGGGTGGGAAAAAAAAAATCGATATTGCAAGATATTGTTGTGCTCTCTGTCGCAATAAATAATCGATACACACTAACGCCCAATATCGATATTTTATTACAACACAAAATGATTAATTTACCCGTTGTCAGTGTCACTGTCACTACTCAATATCTACCATTCTGTTTGCGGGGGGCGCTGTTCGAGTAAATAGGGGTAAAGTGGCGCAAACAGCGGCCGGTGAAGAACACAAGTTAACTAACAACAACAGAGAATAGCAGAAAAAAAGAGAAGCGAGAAGAATGGCGGAAAACAATAAACAAGTAATAAAAACTCGGTGAGTGTTTTAGCGCAATTTTCTCACCTCATGGGATCACAACACTAAGAGATAGTAAATCTTTTCCTGGATTTTTTTTGTGCGTTCCCGAGATTAGACCTTCCTTAACATAATGCCGAAAACCTGAAGTCTCTAGGTGGTCTGGTTGAGGAGTAACGTTAGATAGAAGTACAAGATTGGTGCGCACAGACAGAACAGAAATCATGAGTTAACAATCGCAATTTTGTCCGGTGGAAAATTGCGCTAAAAACTAATCAAAGACCCACCCGCTAGTTTCCACTCTAAAGGGTTTTACGAGACAGTCGACGGAAAGGCACTGGATAAAGACTATGCAATCTGCAAGAACTGCTTTGCAAAGATAAAATATAACAGCAACACTACGAATCTGCAAATGCACCTCGTTCGCTACTGACGTTTCAGTATTATGGTTTACACATGTTAATGTTCATGTTGTTTTGTAATGTTCATGCACTTTTATCTGTCTAGATGTACAGTGTTTACATTTAAGACCAGGAGGCAGTGAGTTATTATGCAAATGCATATTTCTTTGCACAATGTTGGAAATGTTGGCATTAATAAATGCATAAAATTTCCTTATTTCCTTATTCCTTCTTTTTCTTTTCAGTCACATATATCGTGATATATCGTTGATGAAATTTCTTCCAATATATTGAATATCGTAGATATCGCGAATCGTGATATTATCATATCGTGGACCACATATCGCCACAGAATTGAATCGTGAGGTACCTGTATCGTCCCACCCCTAGTTCAGTCCAGGATCATGAAGATCTAACACACTGTGACACATCATCATCATATAACATACACAGGAGAAACGGTTGTAACACACACAGGAGAAACGGGTGTAACACACACAGGAGAAACGGGTGTAACACACACAGGAGAAACGGGTGTAACACACACACACACACACACACACACACACACACACACACACACACACACAGGGGAAACGGGTGTAACACAAACAGGGGAAACGGGTGTAACACACACAGGAGAAACGGGTGTAACACACACAGGAGAAACGGGTGTAACACACACAGGAGAAACGGGTGTAACACACACACACAGGGGAAACGGGTGTAACACACACAGGGGAAACGGGTGTAACACACACAGGAGAAACGGGTGTAACACACACAGGAGAAACGGGTGTAACACACACAGGGGAAACGGGTGTAACACACACAGGGGAAACGGGTGTAACACACACAGGGGAAACGGGTGTAACACACACAGGAGAAACGGGTGTAACACACACAGGAGAAACGGGGTGTAACACACACAGGAGAAACGGCTGTAACACACACAGGGGAAACGGGTGTAACACACACAGGAGAAACGGGTGTAACACACACAGGGGAAACGGGTGTAACACACACAGGAGAAACGGGTGTAACACACACAGGGGAAACGGGTGTAACACACACAGGGGAAACGGGTGTAACACACACAGGGGAAACGGGTATAACACACACAGGAGAAACAGCTGTAACACACACAGGAGAAACGGGTGTAACACACACACAGGGGAAACGGGTGTAACACACACAGGGGAAACGGGTGTAACACACACAGGGGAAACGGGTGTAACACACAGGGGAAACGGGTGTAACACACAGGGGAAACGGGTGTAACACACACAGGGGAAACGGGTGTAACACACACAGGGGAAACGGGTATAACACACACAGGGGAAACGGGTGTAACACACACAGGAGAAACGGGTGTAACACACACAGGAGAAACGGGTGTAACACACACAGGGGAAACGGGTGTAACACACACAGGGGAAACGGGTGTAACACACACAGGAGAAACGGGTGTAACACACACAGGGGAAACGGTGTAACACACACAGGGGAAACGGGTGTAACACACACAGGGGAAACGGGTTTAACACACACACACAGGGGAAACGGGTGTAACACACACAGGAGAAACGGGTGTAACACACACAGGAGAAACGGGTGTAACACACACACAGGGGAAACGGGTGTAACACACACAGGGGAAACGGGTGTAACACACACAGGGGAAACGGGTGTAACACACACAGGGGAAACGGGTGTAACACACACACACACACACACAGGGGAAACGGGTGTAACACACACAGGGGAAACGGGTGTAACACACACAGGGGAAACGGGTATAACACACACAGGAGAAACAGCTGTAACACACACAGGAGAAACGGGTGTAACACACACACAGGGGAAACGGGTGTAACACACACAGGGGAAACGGGTGTAACACACACACAGGGGAAACGGGTGTAACACACACACAGGGGAAACGGGTGTAACACACACACAGGGGAAACGGGTGTAACACACACACAGGGGAAACGGGTGTAACACACACACACAGGGGAAACGGGTGTAACGGGTGTAACACACACAGGAGAAACGGATGTAACACACACAGGAGAAACGGGTGTA
>NC_138241.1:37088565-37098565 GCF_964197995.2 Scardinius erythrophthalmus
GTACAGCTGTTATCGGAAGCCAGTCATTATAGTTTATAAAGTTATAAATATGGAATTTTGTTTTGGCTTATAAAGCTTGAGCCAGGATATTGTTTAATATAACTCTGATTGTGTTCGGCTGAGAGAAGAGTGTCATAAACACAGGATGGCTTGAGGGAGAGTAAATTATGGGATCATTTTAATTTTTGGGTGAATTATCACTTTAAAGCCTCCAGATTTTCAAGGAGAAACAACTGTTAGTTTTATGATTATACATTTTAAATTATGTGTATGACTAATTAGCCATTAATATTAATGACAAGAATCTAAAGCGGGTTTTTGCATTAACCTCCTTTTGTTTATTGGAAAGTTTTATATCCGTAAATGTAAATATACAAAAAGCAAACCCGCTTTGACATCTTCAAACAAGAATTTAATTTGTACTTAAATACAATTTCAATGTCTGTAAATAAAAAAAGCTATAAAAAATCTAGAATTTGTGGCATATTTAATATTCTTTCATAATAATCTTTTATTATCCTTTTGTGCCCCCACTTTTTTCTTCTTTTCTTTCTTTTACGTCTCTTGGCAAGTAATTTTCAATAGATAAATCAGGATTCTTTTTATTATTTTTCCTGTTGACTATTGAACTATAACTTGTTTATTGTCTGAAAGTTTGTCTGTTTTTGTATCTTATGTTTGTTACATTTTGCATTCTTTTTGTTTGTTTGTTCAAATGATCAATTAACATGTTTTTGTTGAGAATTGCTTCACTTTAACAGTATAGACTGTTTCACAGCAGCTCTACAGTGATAACAGGAGATTACAGTAACTGAGATTGCTCAGGCTTCACAGCAGATCGAGAATATTGTCCAGATAAAGATAGTTCAAGAACACTAGCAGGACTCGAACCCGCAACCCTTCAGTTTCATGATCTTTCCACTGACGGTTTGACCAGTTTAACACACTCGTTTCTGGCTGGCAACAGAATACTCCCCTTATATAGAAAAATAACAAGCATTCTCTGGATAATAACCTTGGATGTAATTTAAATGATGTTCTTATAAAGTTCCCCACCTTCTTCATGATGCCCGTCTTCCTCTTGCTGAAGGTGGTGTACCTCCGCAGTTTGTTGTCTATAAACTCCATCTTTATCTTGACTCTGCCTCGGGTCTTCTTGCCCGGTTTGGCTCCGGCCACTCCACCGGCGAGCACCCCGAACCCCGGCGAGGGCAAGCCGGCCTCCCGCGCCTCCATCACGGCCTCCATCTCGGCTCTCTCCCGCTTGACTCCGGATCCCCTCCGGCCGTCCGTGACTGACCCCACGGGCTCATCCTCATCGCCCGAGTCGGAGTCCGCGTCCGAGCCGCTGCACAAACCCTGTTTATCCGGATCGAATCTCAAACCTCCCACCATCCCTGCGGCTTGTAGTGGCCCGAGTCCGGTTGCGATCCCCGGTCGTACGCCGCCTCGCTGGGCTCCGGTTCCCCCGAGCATCCCTACCGGAGAGGAGCGGACGAGCCCGGTCCGAACCCCGGCTCCGATCACCACCGCGCCGTGTCCCGAGCTCTTCCCCGCCGCTGCCCCGGTTCCACTCAGAGCCGCTCCGGTCTGACTGGATAACATCATACAACCGGAGAGAACGATCCGTTTAACGGCAGCGGAGCGCTTGAGTGACGGTCAGTGTGTGAGAGTGAGTCGCTCATACAAACTGCGCGAAACTTTGAAAAGTGATGCTGAACATGAGCACCTTCTCCCCGCTTCACTCCCTCTCTCTCTCCCGCTTCACCTGGAACTCCACGCGTTCTCTAAAAGGAAAACCAGACCTCCGCGATTACTCCGCCGCGTCATCTAGTCCCCCGTTTAAACCCGTGGAATCATCGATCATTTCCACGTAGATATTTTTCCGCTGCTTTAACTCATCTTCTGAACACTGACAGCTGTCAATCATCACACTGAGGGCGTTCATAAAGCACTTATTGTGCGCAGACGCGGAATGATCTGCACAAGCCCGAACTACTTGCATCCATATAAAGAGGTACGCTGTTTCCTTTTTTGGAGTTCTCGCTCCTTATATGGCTAGTAATAGTCAAGGCCAGCGATTGGCTCGTGCGGGGACGGCCTGGAGCGCGGTTGGTTAAAGCGTTATGTAATTTGCATAAATGCCAAAAGGGTTGCGCTCGCTGCAAACGTCACAGTAGAGGGCGGAGCATCTGCTGAATTATTCTATGAATAGATGCAGGTTAGTAACGTTATCAAAGTTATTTTAGTCAGATATCTCTGTGTGCTAAATCACTGATATAAGGGGAAATCACACATAGAAGACCAAACCTGCATAATTAATCATATTAATAGCAAATATTGCTCTATTTCTCAGTAATCTCACAGATGGAGCAGCAGCAGAATAACTACACACACACAAACACAATCACACAAACAAACCAAACAATAATGTAATTGCACTGCAACAAGGATTTATGGCACTACATCATCAGTGGTTCCCATAGAAACGCTTATAGAAGCCTTAGATGTACTAGAGGAGAATATTTTACAATACTTGAATTAAATGCTTAATGTCTGTGTATTCTTCATCAGCAGGAATCATCTAAAGGACAAAATCAAGAGTTCAACAACATTTCAATCATAAACACATATCGTATACGTTTGTATATAGCCTAATGTTTGGTATTTTGTATAAGTTTTTTATGTTATAAACATTTCTTCATAAACACAGAACTGAGTTTCATCATGAGAGTTTTTTGAGAAGCTTTATTGTGAAATGTGAACATGAACTGTTTTCACAGACATCTGGAATCAAGTTCAGGTTGTGTGTGGAAGTCCATTTCAGCCACACAGAAATCATGCTTTTGTGAATCATAATTATGGCATAAAGTCAAAATGTTGACATTTCTGCAGAACGGCTTTATAGATGAAATAAACTCGTTTGATAATTGATGATCTTTACAGCGGAACTGATCTGACATCAGCCCAAACGCATCATGTCCCTGTTATCTCTGTAAAGATGCTCTGAAACACCTGGACTGTAGAAAGCGCTGTAGAAATAAAGCTGACTTGACCAAGTCATAATTTCAACTTTTTATTTCATAATAATGATTTACTTTATGTGGCAGAGATGTGCCTCTACACAGATCAGTGATAGTTCACACGCACACGCATCATTTCCAGGAACTCAACATGTGTCAGTCCAACAACATCTATTACAATGAAAATAAGCAGCAAACATGGAGAGACGGACACACACACACACACACACACACACACACACACACACACACACACACACAGCGAGAGTTAAACACTGAGTGTTTAATGTGCAGCATTACATCACTGTGAGCTTCACTGAGTGTGTGTGTGTGTGTGTGACCACAATAATGACTCGCAGAGACGAAAACAACAATCATACAAATACATATGAAACGATTATATAAAGCAGTTCTTAAAAAAACAAGCATTAACGGCATTACAAAAGACTGTAAAAAACAGGAGTAAGTCCTTCATGTTCGAGGCACTTTATCAGAGAGAGCCGTCTCCTGCAGCGGACGGGGAACACACACTGACCCACAGGAGAACAACTATAACATCTGCGGTTATGAAGACTGGCTTTCAGAGCGCTTTCTAATCCACGGACAATCCTGCGGGAACTTCAGGATTCCTGCGCTTATAAACACAACTCGCTCATGTCTTCTCCAGTCTTCTGTGACTGCAGATTAATGGTTTTAAATTGCATGTTTAGTTTGCTCACAACTACCTGATAAAATATGTCAGAGCTTGGCATAACTAGTAAAATATATATATTTGCTATATTAATTCCCATGACTTTTCCAGGTCTTAGAAATCAAACTGGGATTCACACCCGAACTGTGAGACTCCCGCTTCTTCAAACACAAAACATATCTGGAGTTTTAGATGTTTTAGTTATGGAAGCTTGTTTCCGCCACAGAATAAAAAATAAAAAGGTAATTTCGACTTTTTATCTCACAATTGTGTGTTATAAAGTCAGAATTGTGACTTTTTCTTAGAACTGCATGTTTATATCTCGCAATTCTGACATTATAACACGCAATTGTGAGATAAAAAGTCGCGATTATCTTTTAAATGTTGTATTCTGTGGCGGAAACAAGCCTCTGCACTTCTCTGACTGTAACGCTGGTGTTGCTGTGCATCACCTGAGGCCCTCTAGTGGACACGAGCAGAGCCGCGGATCTCCGTCACTCCTGAAGCGCCGGCTCCCAGAAACACCCACAACAACCACAGGGACTGACAGTGAACTGGGAATAAAGACTACACTGTGATTAATCATGGCTTAATCTGAGGCGTTGCATATTAATTTATTACAATAACACAGTCACTTGTGAGCACCTCAAAGAAACATAAAGATTATATTATCATAACGAACAATCTCTGTTTCAGCGCACACACGTCCACCGTCACACCGCAGACGATCCTCCTCCTCAGTGCTTCTGTCCTCCAGCGGGACATTTACTGGAGAAGAACATTAAGCACTGCAGATGTTAAGTCTGCGTAATGAAGAATGCACGTGTTTATGCTTAAAACAAGAACAAATATTACAAAAAAGAACAAAATAATAAAAAAGAACAAAAACACTGAGGAAGAACATCATGTTTTGCAGTGTGTGTATTATATTTGTTAATGGCTTTATAGCTTTGTATTTCCGTCTCCACTAACGCGACATCATCCCGTGGAAACACTAAATATCTCTCACACACACACACACACACTGATCACTGCTGATTCCTCCTTCTGCGTCTGTGGCCTGATGGAGCTGTGATTGTCTAGAGGTCAGAGGTCAAAGGTCACCCTGACATGAAGCTCTTCTGGCATCCCTGAGGAAAGAGGCTTCGACCGAACGACAGATGATGAGTGTGTTTAAGGCGGGTGAAGGCCTGATCCTGAGCGTGTGTGTGTGCCTGCAGATCCTGAGCGCGTCTGAAGTGTGTGTGTGTGTGTGTCTGCAGTGATGCGATGCGCTAGACTTTAGCGTCTGCAGGAACACGGGCCAGAGTCTGAGCGATCTCGCTGAAGGAGGGTCGATCTTTAGGACTGGACGCCCAGCAGCGCATCATCAAACTGCAGACGTGAGCAGGACAACCTTCTGGAGGAGACAGGGTCACATGACCAGCCTGCAGAGCTGAGACACACACACACACACACACACACACACACACACACACACACACACACACACATGAGACTCGCTCTCCCCGTGAGAGATAATCACAGTTAAGACCTGCACAAATACTGTCTTTACAATCTCAAAATAAATACTTTAATAAACAGGATACAAGATTAAAACACTAAAGGCATGTTTTAATCAATATATATATATATATACAGGGATTAAAGTGAAAAAAATTCCTCTGACTGAAATTTTTTTTAGGCCAAGTCTTTTTAAATAGTCGAGACCAATAGCGTTTTAAGGGGAGACGTTTTAAACCGCTTTAATATTGGCAGTAGGCGCAATAAGTATATATATATATATATATATTTATATATATATATATATATACACACACACACATATACATATATATATATAGGCAAATTATAACACATTTAAACTTTCGTTAAGTAAAGGGGAAAAGTACTTGTGTGTGTTAACAAATTTTGTGTAAACGTGTTATAATTTGCCTATATATATATTTATTTATTATATATATAGGCAAATTATAACACGTTTACACAAAATTTGTTAACACACACAAGTACTTTTCCCCTTTACTTAACATAAATTGTAAGAATATGACTAATAGTAAAGACTAGTACTAATAAATAAACATTAGGCCTATGCTAAAGCTATTAAATAGCAGTCCCAAACTAGTTTTTGTTAAAGTGGTATGAGCCACTATAGTCATTTAAAAATATTAAAAATAACACAAAGAAAAAATAGTGGCATTTTGGGGTTAATATGGAAACGACAGTTACCATGGTGAATACACAATATTAACAATAACTGTTAATGAAACATGGAAACTGCTCCTGGTGAATAGAATGAAAATCACACCTGCATTTCTTTTATTTCGTGTAATTTACAACGTAACGGCGTTGCATGCTCGTAGCTTCTTTTGCACTTGATCAGTGAGGCGATACAGCGCGCGCCGCTGCATTTGCGCGTGCAATTGAGTGTGCGCTACGAGAACAGGATAACGGCTGACAGGACAAGAAAGTCCGTTT
This sequence comes from Scardinius erythrophthalmus, assembly GCF_964197995.2. Taxonomy (NCBI): domain Eukaryota; kingdom Metazoa; phylum Chordata; class Actinopteri; order Cypriniformes; family Leuciscidae; genus Scardinius; species Scardinius erythrophthalmus. The sequence goes on from NC_138241.1 coordinate 37,094,758, forward strand.
TTCTGAGGTGAAAAACTTTATTTCAGCGTACACTTATGTCACTGCCAGGTAGTTCCTATTGTGCTGGGTTTTCTGAAGTAACGTTAGTCATGATTCGCCTCTCATAACATGCTCTAAACACGCGCAGAGTGGAATAGGAGGAGCGGGGAGCAAGGATCACAGAGCAAATTTGAACTATATCGATATATGCGATGTGGTCTAATTCCAAATCGCATTTCAAAAATATATCGATATATCGCCCTACCTGCATTATAAGTATGTCCTGTCCATGGTAACTGAAATATCTACCTCAGCGCTCAGCTGTAGCCTGACATGCACTTTCCGTGAGCTGTAATTGAAAACCCGGAGTGGACCATGAGCGAAGTGATTACAGAATGCTTAGAGTGGAGAGAGGAACGTGCTTTTGCTCCACTCCAGGCTTTGATCACATCCCCCTCAGCAGGGTGAATACACCTCGTCTTTCCTTAATTTAAGACCTATTCAAACTAAAATTAAGACATTTATTGCACTATTTGAGAAATGAAAGCCTATTTACGGCCTTAAAATTATGAAACGTGAATTTAAGACACTAAGGACAGACTGGAACCCTGCAATTGACGGAAATCCGTCATAGACTTGCTGCAATTAACGGAAATCCGTCGTAGCGACGGAGAACTTTAATCCCTGTATATATATACAGTATCTCACAAAAGTGAGTACACCCCTCAGACTTCAGCAAACATTTGGTATATCTACTCAAGGGACAATCCTACAGAAATGAAACTTGGATATGTTGTGAATGCTTGTACAGCAGAATACATTTACTGTCCTCTGACAATAACTCAACATACAGACATTACTGTCAAAACAGCTGTACACCCTAACTGAACATGTCAAAACATGTGACGTCTGTAGTCATGTGACGCCGGTGGTCATGTGACGTCTGTAGTCATGTGACGCCAGTGGTCATGTGACGTCTGTAGTCATGTGACGTCTGTAGTTATGTGACGCCGGTGGTCATGTGACGTCGGTGGTCATGTGACGTTGGTGGTCATGTGATGTCGGTGGTCATGTGATGTCTGTGGTCATGTGATATCGGTGGTACTGTGATGTCTGTGGTCATGTGACGCCGGTGGTCATGTGACGCCGGTGGTCATGTGACGTGCTCACCTTCGAGCAGCTGCTGATGATCGAGCTGATGGTACGGCATCTCTCCGAGACTGAACACTTCCCACATGAGCACAGCGAACGCCCACACGTCCGACTTACTGGAGAACTCACTGTCAAACACGGCCTCAGCCGGGAGCCAGCGCAGGGGAAGCCAGGCCTGCCTGTAGAGGTGGTACTCGCTGCACACACACACACACACACGTTTACTTAGCTATTTAAATGGGGACATTCCATACGTAATGGTTTTTATGCTGTAGAAACTGTATATTCTGTCCCCTTACACAAACCCGACCCCTAAACCTACCCATCACACACACACACACACACACACACACACACACACACACACACACACACACACACACACACACACACACACACACACACACACACACACACACACACACAACACACACACACACACACACCAGACCAGCTGTGACTGACTGACATCAACACTAGATGGCGCTCTTCATGCATGTAAACAGTGATGCCCAGAAGCTCTGCACCAGATCCAGAAGCACCTCAAGTTTTCAGATTATACTATTTTAAAGGATAATTATTTAGATTCGGACGGATAAATTATGTTGGATAATTTATTGGAATGTAAAATGTAGATGTGTATGTGGAATATGATGGTTTTTACTGTTTTTAATGTATGTTTTGTGTGTGTGATGTAATGCCACTGCTCTAATATAATTGCCCTTTGTGGGACTGAAAACAGTTTTCGTCTCAAAACTCTCTCCGTCTACATTAGTGTTTCTCATCTGTTCTCGTGTTTCACCGCAGGACAGCAAACCTGTCATCTGTGCAGGACTGTGACATGAAGAGTGTGTGAAGTAACATTTTAGCAACAGTGTGAAAGTGAATATAACAGACACAACACCGCTATAAACATCAATATCTGTGGGTTCAATAAACTTACGTCATCGTCCACACTACAACGAGAAAACCGCGTTTTCAAAAAGCGTAGTTTTCTCTGCCAAAACCGCGTCTCAGTGTGCGGAGGGCCAAAGCGGAGAGGAACAGATGCGTTCTCAGACTGTACGTATTAGTGTGGACGAGACCTCAGCGTCTGAAACACTTCCATCAAAGATTCAGTCTCTCTAAGCTCCGCCTCTCTGAGAGCTGCTCTGCTGTGATTGGTCAGAAAGCAAACGCTCATTATCATATCTGAATCTCAGCTCTTGATCTCAGAGATGCGAACAGTGACGATGGCGTGGGTTTCACCGTATCAATCTCAGAAAACAGCGTCTTCTCCACACGAACAACACGAGCCAAACTCTTCCAGTCTCAGATACACTAGTGTTTGAGGGCGGGGCTAAGAGACGCTGTTCAGCCAATCAAGACCAGAGGCGGGCATTATGCAAATGAGTTACAAACCCACGCAGGATCCGCAGGAAGTGAGACTGAATTACTGACGACTCGTTTCAGTTCAGAATCGCTTCTTTCTTTTTTCTTTCATTCACAATAACTTTGATCTTTGAAACATTGCAGATCGTTCACACTCACACACAGCTTTATCACCGCCTGCAGAGAGGGGTGATGATGTCAGCTGTACCTGCTATACACGTCTCTGCAGAGAGCGAGCGAGGACACTTTGACGAGTCTCTGTCCGCTGATCAGACAGTTCCTGGCCGCCAGGTCTTTATGCACGAAACGCTGGTTTGATAAATGCTGCATCCCATCAGCCACCTGGGCACAGATGGAGAGCTGCACAGAGCAGTCACATGATCAACACAGAGTCACATGACTTATTAAACACACTGAAAGAGTGAGTCTGAATGAGGTTATGGGAACGTACTTTAGTTTTCGTGCTGATGGGATGAGGCTTGAGCTTCCCATCGCTGCTGTTTGATATCCTGAGGAACTGTTTGAGATCACCCTGGAAAACAAGAGTTCATCAGTGAGTGTGAGAGAGAGTGTGTGTGTGTGTGTGTGTGTGAGTGAGTGAGAGAGTGTGTGTGTGTGAGTGTGTGTGTGTGTGTGTGTGTGTGGCTGTGTGAGTGTGTGTGTGGCTGTGTGAGTGTGTGTGTGTGTGAGTGTGTGGCTGTGTGAGTGTGTGTGTGGCTGTGTGTGTGGCTGTGTGAGTGTGTGTGTGTGAGTGTGTGTGTGTGTGTGTGTGTGTGTGTGTGTGAGTGAGTGTGTGTGTGAGTGTGTGTGTGGCTGTACCAGATCCACGTATTCCAGGATCATGTATTGCGGGTGAGCTTCTCTGCAGACTCCCAGCAGCCTCACGATGTGTGTGTGTGTGAGCTTGCTGAACATCTGCATCTCTCGTCTGAACTCGGACTCCTGATCTCGACTCTGTAAACTCTTCACCAACACCAGCGTCTCGTCCTCGGACTCCTCTATAGCCCTCGCTTTAGCCAGAAACACCTCGCCGAACACGCCACGCCCTGTACACACACACACACACACACACACACACACACACACACACACACACACACACACACACACACACACACACACGCACGTTTACTTGGCTAAATGGGGAAATTCCATAGGCGTAATGGTTTTTATACTGTACAGACTGTATATTTTCTCTTCTTACACTAACCCAACCCATCACACACACACACACACACACACACACACACACACACACACACACACACACACACACACACACACACACACACTCTCTCTCTCACAC
>NC_138241.1:37103565-37123350 GCF_964197995.2 Scardinius erythrophthalmus
CGAGGCGGGTGTCTAGCGAGGCGGGCGGGTGCAGTGAGGCGGGTGCAGTGAGGCGGGTGCAGTGAGGCGGGTGCGGCGAGGCGGGTGCGGCGAGGCGGGTGCAGTGAGGCGGGTGCAGTGAGGCGGGTGCAGTGAGGCGGGTGCGGCGAGGCGGGTGCAGTGAGGCGGGTGCAGTGAGGCGGGTGCGGCGAGGCGGGTGCGGCGAGGCGGGTGTCTAGCGAGGCGGGCGGGTGCGGCGAGGCGGGTGCGGCGAGGCGGGTGTCTAGCGAGGCGGGCGGGTGCAGCGAGGCGGGTGCAGCGAGGCGGGTGCAGTGAGGCGGGTGCGGCGAGGCGGGTGCGGCGAGGCGGGTGCAGTGAGGCGGGTGCAGTGAGGCGGGTGCAGTGAGGCGGGTGCAGTGAGGCGGGTGCAGTGAGGCGGGTGCGGCGAGGCGGGTGCGGCGAGGCGGGTGCAGTGAGGCGGGTGCAGTGAGGCGGGTGCAGTGAGGCGGGTGTCTAGCGAGGCGGGCGGGTGCGGCGAGGCGGGTGCGGCGAGGCGGGTGTCTAGCGAGGCGGGCGGGTGCAGTGAGGCGGGTGCAGTGAGGCGGGTGCAGTGAGGCGGGTGCGGCGAGGCGGGTGCGGCGAGGCGGGTGCAGTGAGGCGGGTGCAGTGAGGCGGGTGCGGCGAGGCGGGTGCAGTGAGGCGGGTGCAGTGAGGCGGGTGCGGCGAGGCGGGTGCGGCGAGGCGGGTGTCTAGCGAGGCGGGCGGGTGCGGCGAGGCGGGTGCGGCGAGGCGGGTGTCTAGCGAGGCGGGCGGGTGCAGCGAGGCGGGTGCAGCGAGACCTGCTGGAGCTGCTGCTGAGCAGTCTGTCTCTGATGCTCCACTGGATGTAGGGCTGAGGGTCTCCTGACGCCTGACAGTGAAGCACGGCTGTGTGACCCTGATACACCGTCGTCTGCTCCGGCTCCAGCTTAAACTCCACGAGAACTGACAACACACACACAGGTGAACAAGAACGAGTCATCAACCACAGCGTTCAATCAGAACACACACACACACACACACACACACACACACACACACACACACAGGTGAACAAGAACGAGTCATCAACCACAGCTTTCAATCAGAACACACACACACACACACACACACACACACACACACACACACAGGTGAACAAGAACGAGTCATCAACCACAGCGTTCAATCAGAACACACACACACACACACACACACACACACACACACACACACACACACACACACACACAGGTGAACAAGAACGAGTCATCAACCACAGCGTTCAATCAGAACACACACACACACACACACACACACACACACACACACAGGTGAACAAGAACGAGTCATCAACCACAGCTTTCAATCAGAACACACACACACACACACACACACACACACACACACACAGGTGAACAAGAACGAGTCATCAACCACAGCTTTCAATCAGAACACACACACACACACACACACACACACACACACACACACACACACAGGTGAACAAGAACGAGTCATCAACCACAGCGTTCAGCCAGAACACACACACACACAGACACACACACACACCTCCTACAGTGAGATGAACGTGTGCTCGTATCTCTCCCTGAGCGCTGCTGGACGCCACACACGTGTAGTTTCCTCCGTCGGATCGGCTCACGGTACTGAAGTGAAGAACTCCTTTCATCTGAGTCGCGTGAGGCGGGAGATCAGCGCCGTCTGTTGGCACACACACACACACGTGACACACACACACACAAGACACACACACACGAGAGAAACACGCATGTTCACACTGACACCAGGAAGTCATTCAGTTTAAGTCAGCACGGGTGATGTGACTATGCAAATAAGCAGTGACACGATACAGCGACAACCAATGGGAAAGCAGACAGCAGAGCTCATGTGATCTAATCTTGATATATTAGTGACCAGCAGTCATTTTAGTTGCTGTGTGAATTTCAAATGAATTTAAATGATTTAAATGAAATGATTGTCAGAGTTAGGGTTGGTCTCTGACCTGCTCTGCTCCAGTGTATTGTGGGTGTCTCTCGCCCGGTCGCCACACAGCTGATGCTGCTCTCTCTCTCCAGCTGCACACACTGCGACGGCTGCGGGACGGGCGTGAACTTTAACTTCTCTGAGAGACACATCACACACACATGAGTAAAGCTGGCACTCAAACACGCCGTGATGTAACGGCACGCAAACCACAACAAAACAGACAAAACAAACACCTGATGTCATTTACAACATCAGATCAAATCACGAACACACACGTCACGTTCTATTATACTGGAGACTTTCTGTGGATTGTCGTGATTTAAAGGGGTCATGAACTGAAAATTAAACCTTTCATTGATCTTTTGACAGTTAAAGGTGCTCTAAGCGATGTCACGCGTTTTTTAGGCCAAAACATTGTTTGTCACATACAGCAAACACCTCCTCACTATCCGCTCGCTGCCTGTCCCCTGAACACACTGTAAAAACACACGGTCTCTGTTGACAGCCCAGGCTCCACAAACGGCAAGAAAAACAAACTGGGCTCACCCGCACCACGAAACAGAACAAACTGTTCCAGCCAATAACCGACAAGAGGGATTTGGAGGTGGGGTTTGGGGGGGGTTAGTGCGCGGATGAGGAGGAGGGAGGGTCTAGCTAGCCTCCGTTTTGTTTGACAATACTTCGAACGTCAACAAGAAATGACTTCACCCAACATCACTTAGAGCACCTTTAAGAGGTCGTTATAATATAAAAATATCCTGTAGGTTTCAAAACCCAAAACTTCATTGATATTTCAAAAAAAGCTTTTATTGAGATCAAGGCCAGAAAACATCAGGATCTGAAAAGTGTGGAATTATGTCGCAATAGTGCAGCGAAAGACCGCCTTAGCAGAAGAATATCAACGCCTACGTCTACATCACCGCATCTTTGGCCCCGCCCACTGGAGCGTTAGTGAATATTCCATGAGAACGAGTAAAGATCGACACAGGATCAAACGATCAGAATGCTAGGAGAGTGTTGTTTTTTTTCAACTGTGAAAGTCTCAGCTGTGCATTATTTGTTTGTATTCGGTGCATTTCACTGTGGATTATTTGGTAAATCAGTCGCAATTTCGGCGCAGACTTTGCAAACAGACTTTTACTATATGGATTTGCCAGCAACACCACAAACATGTAATTAACCATGTTTATTCTAACGCCTGATCTGTGATCAGTGATTTCTGATGTGTAATTATTCAAGTTCAGATAATTATCTTTTTCTCAAAATCGTTCAATACTGTTTATGCATCAGTAAATCAAGCCAGTGACTAAACGATCAACTTCACATTGTTTCTCTAAGTAACATGAAAAAAATCTGTAATTTAAATTGTGATTAAATGATATGCAAAAAGCGATCAAAGAAAGCTCCCTTTACAATTGCCCAAGCTGTCAATCACACAGGTCATCTGGACACTTGCCAAAACTCCCGTTATAATGACGCTGTTACGCTGCACAACGAAGCTCTTACTGTATTTACATTGTGTTTGCATTGTTATTTGGTGAAAGCATTCGTGACAGAGCAGAAATTGCGTTGCACTGATGAGATCACTTCATTCACGCGATCAACAGACTGTCATCAGCTCAATGCTCATCACTGCAACCTCTCATATGATGGAATAGATCTAAATATAATGCTATAAACAACACTTTCACGATTCGTTAATCTCGACAGTAGTAATAGTAAAAACGTAATAAAACTATTTGAGAGGGTTCCACATTATTGTTTTAATTTCATATGCAAAGATGTTAGCCAATCACAGCAGTGGGCGTTTACACACACACACACACACACACACACACACACACACACAAACTCACCCAGTATGTGAATGCGTGCGTGTGCACTGATGGATCCTCCCTCTGACACACACACACACACACACACACACACACACACACACTCACCCAGTATGTGAACGTGTGCGTGTGCACTGATGGCTCCTCCCTCTGACACACACATACATACACACACACACACACACACACACACTCACCCAGTATGTGAACATGTGCGTGTGCACTGATGGATCCTCCCTCTGACACACACACACACACACACACACTCACCCAGTATGTGAACGTGTGCGTGTGCACTGATGGATCCTCCCTCTGACACACACACACACACACATACATACATACACACACACACACACTCACCCAGTATGTGAACGCGTGCGTATGCGCTGATGGATCCTCCCTCTGACACACACACACACACACACTCACCCAGTATGTGAACGTGTGCGTGTGCACTGATGGATCCTCCCTCTGACACACACACACACACATACATACACACACACACACACACACACACACACACATACATACACACACACTCACCCAGTATGTGAACGCGTGCGTGTGCACTGATGGATCCTCCCTCACACACACACACACACACACACACACACACACTCACCCAGTATGTGAACGCGTGCGTATGCGCTGATGGATCCTCCCTCCGACACACACGTGCAGCTGAACATCTGACCATCGTTCACCTCAGCGCTGTTGATCCTCAGAGTCCCGTTAGAGAAGAGCTTATAACGAGAGCCCTGCAGAGAGAGTGTGTGTGTGTGAGAAACCTGACGCGAGGTCACCTGATCAGACCATGATGAGTGTGTTCACCTCCTCACTGATCGGGATGCTTTTGCGGTACCATGTGACCCGTGGCTCAGGTGTGCCCTGAGCGTGGCAGTGCAGGAGACCCGGCTGACCCTCCTCGATGTGTGTGTCCTGCGGCCTCACAATCCACTCTGGAGAGGCTGTAAAACACACACACACACACACACACACTCTGTAATGGTCACTTAGAGCATTTATGGTAGTTCGAGGAACAAAGAGAACAGCACATGTGTGTAGAGAGAGTGTCAGTAATAGATGTGACAGGTGAGGAGAAGAGATAACCGCTCAACCAGCTTTTGTACACTTTCTTTTATTTCCCTTTATATTTGTGACCAGAGTTGAATGTTTATTTGTATGCTTTTTCTCACTCAATCCGGATGATCCGGATGTATGCGGATGAGTGTGACGTTTAAGTAATTTTATTAAACCCGGGGAAAATACACAGTCTCTCGTGCATCTTTTTCTCCTACACCACATACTGTTTTTCTCTCTGGACAACAACATCTCAACTTTGAGATCAGTGTGTGTTGGGTCAGATGAGTGTGTGTTGGGTCAGATGAGTGTATGTTGGGTCAGATGAGTTTGTGTTGGGTCAGATGAGTGTGTGTTGGGTCAGATGAGTGTGTGTTGGGTCAGATGAGTGTGTGTTGGGTCAGATGAGTTTGTGTTGGGTCAGATGAGTGTGTGTTGGGTCAGATGAGTGTGTGTTGGGTCAGATGAGTGTGTGTTGGGTCAGATGAGAGTGTGTTGGGTCAGATGAGTGTGTGTTGGGTCAGATGAGAGTGTGTTGGGTCAGATCAGTGTGTGTTGGGTCAGATGAGTGTGTGTTTGGTCAGATGAGTGTGTGTTTGGTCAGATCAGTGTGTGTTGGGTCAGATGAGTGTGTGACTCACTGGCGACAGTGACCTCGAGCTCCTGCTGCTTGGTTCCGGCCCGGTTGTGAGCGACGCAGGTGTAGAGTCCCGAGTCTGAGGTGTGTGTGGAGCTGAAGATCAGGTCTCTGTCGCGCTGGTGGACTCGACCCTCAGACGCCACACGAGCACCAGCGCGCTCCCACCACACCTGAGGCTCCGGCTGACCCAGAGGAGGATCACAGCTCACACTCGCCCTGATGGAGGACGAGAACACCCGAGACATGCGCTCGCCCATCTCGCTGATCTCTACACACACACACACACACACACACACACACACAGCAGATAAACACCTGTTCTGTCAGGACCACTATCGTCAAATACGAATGACAATTAGCATACAGTTTGGGTAACCCTACTAACCCTAGCCTAACCTAACCCTAACCCATTGGCGGTCTGGTTCAGTTCTGGGCAAGAACAGCCTAGCATGGATAAGAGCAGCAATAACCCCCCTTAGGGTGAACAGAACAGAACCAACATGAATGTGTTGCAGATGTCATTAATTCAAGAGGAGGAGCTGGGGAGGGAGGAGGAGCTGGGGAGGGAGGAGGAGCTGGGGAGGGAGGAGGAGCTGGGGAGGAGCTGGGGAGGGAGGAGGAGCTGGGGAGGAGCTGGGGAGGGAGGAGGAGCTGGGGAGGAGCTGGGGAGGGAGGTGGAGCTGGAGCTGGGGAGGAGCTGGGGAGGGAGGAGGAGCTGGGGAGGGAGGAGGAGCTTGGGAGGAGCTGGGGAGGGAGGTGGAGCTGGGGAGGAGCTGGGGAGGGAGGAGGAGCTGGGGAGGGAGGTGGAGCTGGGGAGGGAGGAGGAGCTGGGGAGGGAGGAGGAGCTGGGGAGGAGCTGGGGAGGGAGGAGGAGCTGGGGAGGAAGTAGGAGCTGGGGAGGGAGGAGGAGCTGTGGAGGGAGGTGGAGCTGGGGAGGGAGGAGGAGCTAGGGAGGGAGGAGGAGCTGGGGAGGAAGTAGGAGCTGGGGAGGGAGGAGGAGCTGGGGAGGGAGGTGGAGCTGGGGAGGGAGGAGGAGCTGGGGAGGAAGTAGGAGCTGGAGAGGGAGGAGGAGCTGGGGAGGGAGGAGGAGCTGGGGAGGGAGGAGGAGCTGGGGAGGAAGTAGGAGCTGGGGAGGGAGGAGGAGCTGGGGAGGGAGGTGGAGCTGGGGAGGGAGGAGGAGCTGGGGAGGGAGGAGGAGCTGGGGAGGGAGGTGGAGCTGGGGAGGGAGGAGGAGCTGGGGAGGGAGGAGGAGCTGGGGAGGAGCTGGGGAGGGAGGTGAAGCTGGGGAGGAAGGAGGAGCTGGGGAGGGAGGAGGAGCTGGGGAGGGAGGAGGAGCTGGGGAGGAGCTGGGGAGGGAGGTGGAGCTGGGGAGGGAGGAGGAGCTGGGGAGGGAGGAGGAGCTGGGGAGGGAGGAGGAGCTGGGGAGGAGCTGGGGAGGGAGGTGGAGCTGGGGAGGGAGGAGGAGCTGGGGAGGAAGTAGGAGCTGGGGAGGGAGGAGGAGCTGGGGAGGGAGGTGGAGCTGGGGAGGAAGGAGAAGCTGGGGAGGGAGGAGGAGCTGGGGAGGGAGGAGGAGCTGGGGAGGAAGGAGGAGCTGGGGAGGGAGGAGGAGCTGGGGAGGAGCTGGGGAGGGAGGTGGAGCTGGGGAGGGAGGTGGAGCTGGGGAGGGAGGAGGAGCTGGGGAGGGAGGAGGAGCTGGGGAGGAGCTGGGGAGGGAGGAGGAGCTGGGGAGGAGCTGGGGAGGGAGGAGGATCTGGGGAGGGAGGAGGAGCTGGGGAGGGAGGAGGAGCTGGGGAGGGAGGAGGAGCTGGGGAGGGAGGAGGAGCTGGGGAGGAGCTGGGGAGGGAGGAGGAGCTGGGGAGGAGCTGGGGAGGGAGGTGGATCTGGGGAGGGAGGAGGAGCTGGGGAGGGAGGAGGAGCTGGGGAGGGAGGAGGAGCTGGGGAGGAGCTGGGGAGGGAGGAGGAGCTGGGGAGGAGCTGGGGAGGGAGGTGGATCTGGGGAGGAGCTGGGGAGGGAGGAGGAGCTGGGGAGGAGCTGGGGAGGGAGGAGGAGCTGGGGAGGGAGGAGGAGCTGGGGAGGAGCTGGGGAGGGAGGTGGAGCTGGGGAGGGAGGTGGAGCTGGGGAGGGAGGTGGAGGTGTGTGTCTGTGTGTGAGAGTGTAAGTGAGTGTGTATGTGGGTGTGTGTGTGAGTGTTTCGTCTCACCTGCGATCCTGAGCGCTGCCTCCACATGCACGTGTTTGTTCTCTCCATACTGAGCCACACACTTATACACACCTGTGTTGCGCTGCTTCACCTGAGTGATGTGCAGTGTGCCGTTAGCATACACCACAACCCTGCACACACACACACACACACACACACACACACACACACACACACACACACACACAGGTTAGTCACAGGTGAGTTGTTCTTAGGAGTAAAATAACTGTAAAATAACTGTAACTGTACAGAACTCAGCAACATGACAAATTGTTTATTCTATTAATAACTAGAATATGAACAATTCTGCCAAAAGCGAGTAATTAGTGTAACTGTAGTTTTTACTGTTGCTAAGCAACATCACAACACACACACACAGAATGTGGGTCACGGGTGTGTTTTTATGGCATCAGACGCGGCTCTTCCAGGCAGAATCTGTTTGATAGTCAGGGGGCCAATTCTGAAAAGGGCTTCCGTTAAGACTTTTGCGGACATGTTTTGGTACAAGCTGTCACCCTATTTTTTTAGTTAGAAGACACCCATAGGTAAGATATTAGGGTGGTTGTCAAGCTGAATTTTTTTTTTGTGACTTGTACAAGCAATTTCAGGCCAATTTTTTGGTTTCCTGCTCAACACGACATGCCAACAGTAAATGTTGAATATCTCCACAACCACAAGGACCATATTCATAAAAATGGTATCAAATAAAAGCCAACACTCATGGGATGTCTGCTGAAGTGTCAGAATGAACATTTATTGTACAGTGTAAGAGACAACAGAACTAGAACATGAAAAAAACTATCTCCGCCTAAAGAGAACCAGTTTTCAAAGTGAATATCAGCTTGGAAACATAACCTAGTATCCCAAAACCTCTATCAATCAGTACCCATATCTATGGGAATGAGTCAAGCCAAGTTTAAAGCTTGTAGGGAGAGACAGTGCAATGCTGCACAAGTTATAATACTTTAATGTTAAGGCGGAAATTTAGAACTGTAGATGATGGTCTATGGTGCTATTTGACTTAATTAGTGTACCAGGTTGTAACACAAATTATATTACATTCACATATCACTATAGTTATTAATTCCATCCTAACAAAACTGCTCTCTCACTTCTTTAGGGTTGGGGGTTAGTAACTAGTTAGTAGTAATAACTATGTAATAGTCGTATGGCAAAGGTATGTTTTTCCCCATCAAAGCAGTGGCTCTCAGGTTGGCAGAGGTTGGCTCTCAGGTTGTCAGTCTCATCCCTTTGAGACTGAATGGATTGAATAAGCAAGGTCAAGCTAAGCGCAATGCAAATAATGGTGTGTGTCTATTATATTGCAAAAATATTGCACAATATTATACTACAATAATCTCCAGAAAGAGCACAAAGACACCACTTCCTGAAAAATCACTTCAATCAAAGGGCTTTATCTTGGCTGTATTTTCCATATTTGTCTTGACAAATGAAACATTGTTCCCAATCAATATCTCTTCCTATTTGTTTTTCTTTGGACGCTAGGCTTACAGCTTCCTCTGGATCCATGTTATCTCATCTGAAGGCAAATACATTTTTCACTACACTAGTCTGATTGGTTTCTGAGTGGATCACTACAATGTCCTCTGACATAAGCTGAGGGCTTTGCTATCTAACAAGCTTATTAACGCTTTTAGCTATAGCAGACTGTAAAATAGGCTGCTGTGCAGCAAATAAATTAAAAACAATATTTCCATTACACATCTGCCCAAAACTTAATTTACCTATTAGTAAGTAAGCTAGTAATTATGAAAGTAAATTAGCCTAGCTATACACTCACCTAAAGGATTATTAGGAACACCTATTCAATTTCTCATTAATGCAATTATCTAATCAACCAATCACATGGCAGTTGCTTCAATGCATTTAGGGGTGTGGTCCTGGTCAAGACAATCTCCTGAACTCCAAACTGAATGTCAGAATGGGAAAGAAAGGTGATAAGCAATTTTGAACGTGGCATGGTTGTTGGTGCCAGACGGGCCGGTCTGAGTATTTCACAATCTGCTCAGTTACTGGGATTTTCATGCACAACCATTTCTAGGGTTTAAAAAGAATGGTGTGAAAAGGGAAAAACATCCAGTATGCGGCAGTCCTGTGGGGGCGAAAATGCCTTGTTGATGCTAGAGGTCAGAGGAGGATGGGCCGACTGATTCAAGCTGATAGAAGAGCAACTTTGACTGAAATAACCACTCGTTACAACCGAGGTATGCAGCAAAGCATTTGTGAAGCCACAACACGCACAACCTTGAGGCGGATGGGCTACAACAGCAGAAGACCCCACCAGGTACCACTCATCTCCACTACAAATAGGAAAAAGAGGCTACAATTTGCACGAGCTCACCAAAATTGGACAGTTGAAGACTGGAAAAATGTTGCCTGGTCTGATGAGTCTCGATTTCTGTTGAGACATTCAGATGGTAGAGTCAGAATTTGGTGTAAACAGAATGAGAACATGGATCCATCATGCCTTGTTACCACTGTGCAGGCTGGTGGTGGTGGTGTAATGGTGTGGGGGGTGTTTTCTTGGCACACTTTAGGCCCCTTAGTGCCAATTGGACATCGTTTAAATGCCACGGCCTACCTGAGCATTGTTTCTGACCATGTCCATCCCTTTATGACCACCATGTACCCATCCTCTGATGGCTACTTCCAGCAGGATAATGCACCATGTCACAAAGTTCGAATCATTTCAAATTGGTTTCTTGAACATGACAATGAGTTCACTGTACTAAAATGGCCCCCACAGTCACCAGATCTCAACCCAATAGAGCATCTTTGGGATGTGGTGGAACGGGAGCTTCGTGCCCTGGATGTGCATCCCACAAATCTCCATCAACTGCAAGATGCTATCCTATCAATATGGGCCAACATTTCTAAAGAATAAGGGTGTCACGATTTCGATTTTAAATCGAAATCGATCGAAATTAATGCTCAATCTCGATTATCGAATCAAAAAATGGAATCGTCGATGCTGCCACGCCCCCATGTCACGGCAGCCTGGCTTGCCTGTAATAGGTAAAACTCCTTTTCTAGAGAATATTGAAGCCTTTATTTTAAAACACATTGCAGCTGCACAGCGAGAGCATCATATCTCGTCTGAGCGAGCTGATTGTCTGTGCTGCGGCAACTGCACGAACCTATGGCGAGTTAGCAGTGCCGTACGGTCCAATGGGAGCGCATGGCGCCCTCCCAACCTCGAGCGCGCCAATTTGGACGTGGCTGGAGAGTATAATTCATAAAAAACTCGCCAAAGGATTTTAGGTTTAAATCGACTGAAGCAAAGTTCCTGATATGAGCGAAATAGCACGGCAAGGCAAAGCAGTACTCGTTCCCTTATCTCTAAGGGAACCGAGGTTACGCAAGTAACCAAGTAGCCTACGTTCCCTTACGAGAACGTTCTCTCGTACTGCGTTGCAAACGCTGTGGGAACCCAATTTAAAACGCTGTGCTATTCGCCTGTGACTGCTCTGAGGAGTCCAGGGAGCCAGGTAATAGGTTATATTGTTTAAGTTTCCAATTGACTGAAGATATAAGTTATTGTTACATTATGTTGTTAATAAACGTTTTAAATTTGACAATGTAGTGTGTGGTATTGCGAACAAAGGTCAGATATTATTATATTGCATAAAAGTCTTAAAATGGCATAGCTTGTGCTTTCAATTTATTTTTTTAAAATCGAGAATCGAATCGAACCGTGACTTTAGAATCGAAAATGTAATCGAATCGAGGATTTGGAGAATTGTGACACCCTTACTAAAGAATGCTTTCAGCACCTTGTTGAATCAATGCCACATAGAATTAAGGCAGTTCTGAAGGCGAAAGGGGGTCAAACACAGTATTAGTATGGTGTTCCTAATAATCCTTTAGGTGAGTGTATGTCTGGTAAGTATATAGCTAGTTGGAAAACAGTTTAGCTTACCTGTTTCTGGCAACATTTGATGGTAGAATGGTAGAATCTTGAGGTAAATGTTTGTGTAGACAAATAGATCAAGTTAATCTGTTATGTGATTGTGTGATTCACTCCTTTATAAAGTTTTGTTCAGACTGTACTGTTGACACCTGCTGTGATCATCTTCTCTGGATCTGCTGCCTCAATCTGCTGCCAAATCACAGCTGCGCTGACACAACAGTGCCCCTTGTGGTGTGATACTCTTGTGGTATTTATTGATTATTATTTTTTAATGATCATGCTTGCACATAAGTTGGATTATATTGCACATTTGCCCAAAATTACAATAGGCAACATGGAAGAAAATGGAAGCACTTTGGGGGAAAAAATCCGCTTTTACCACTTTTAAGAATATAGTGTTAAAATGGACAAAAAAACATTTTCTAAGCTGACAACCTGACTAGAACACATGTTGAGGGGATAAATATTAATACTGGATAGGTTGTATACTTGTACCAAAAAGTGTCCGACAAAGTTTTAATATCAGTTTTGGCCCCCTGACTATGATCAAACATTCAGACTCACAGTCAAAACAGACTGAAGAGAGACAGAGAATCCTCTGTGTGTGTGTGTGTGTGTGTGTGTGTGTGTGTTAGTGCTGCACGATGTACCGGTACTAGGAAGGTATTGCGATACCCTGCTATTAAAAACGATACGATATAAACTTTCATTAGTACCGGTACTTTAAGAGTGACAGTAAATAATAAGAGCAGTATTTCTTAATTTGCGTAGCTGTGTGACAGCAGGAGTCAGGACGTGTACATTCACTACTAAACAGCGGAACAGTAAAATATATACGCGCGGCACTTGACTAAGAAACCTGCATGCATGAGAAGATAAAGTGCGGGACGTGCTCGCGCTGCCGGACTCAGACCTGAAGCGCACACACACACGCCGCTCAGACAGTGTACGATCGCGACTTCAGTTCTCTTTCGCAGACTATTAGGTTTGAATAGTCAAAATGACATGTAAAAATGCACGTCCTGGCGAGTATTCACGTAAACACAGTCGGGTTTGTCTTTAGTGAACGTAAACCGTTTGTAAAAAGAAATCGTAGGACTATGTATTGGATACGTGCAGGTCTTAAAGGGCCGGACCGGCAGCGCAATATTCTGTGTGATTAATGTTAATCCAACAACAAAAGAAAATAGACAGTCACCCAATGCTTGACTGAATAAATTTAATCTATTTATTAAGAATCAGTCTATAGTTAATTTATAGAGTGAAGACCTTATTGTTTCAGCCACAGAAGGTCTATTTAGCTTTCAAAAAAGAAATGAAGCACTGTTTATTTTATTTGTCTCTTATAGTATTTGTCATATTGTTTGTAATTTGCTTTTTTGCTTATTTTTAATTACAAAGATACAATTAAATTAAATATCTATATTATAATTATAAAATTACATTTAAAAAATATTAAATGACTCGTATCATGAAATAAGATTTTGGTCATCCCAACCTGTTCAGAGTTGTGAAAGGTTTGTAAATGTTAGCATGATTGATAATAATGTGAATGTTGCAAACATCTTGGTAAGGACGTTCACACTGACATGTAATTATTATTATTATTATTTTTAATAAAGGGGAGGGAATGGTCGTAAAGCAGGGCAGGATCATACTGGTCATGTGAGTTTTTAGCTTTTTTAAAATTAATTTATAAAACAATGATTAAGTTCTGTCATATTTTTCAATTACTTTTACTGTTTTAGTTTTTTTGCCGTGGTATCGATTCAGTATCGGTGTCGAGGTATTGTGGTCTGGTATCGTATCGAAGTCAAAATTTTGGTATCGTGACAACACTAGTGTGTGTGTGTGTGGGTTTCTTCAGCACGTTCACAGCTGAAGATGTTTCTATTAACACTTTTCAAGCTGACTAACAGCTGAACGCATGAGTCACAGGAGATGAGAATCAAACCGTGACTGAGAGAAACAGGCAGATCAAATAAGATGAAGATTATGAAGATGATTCTGGTGAGATCTGCAGTGTGTGTTGACGTGTTGAGATTAGCACAGGATGTTATTAGTGCATTAAACATCATCAAAGCAGAACATCACTGCTGAACGTGCCCAAACATTCACTGGACTACCCATAATGCACCAGTCAAACACTCACTGGCATGCTGGATCATTTATCAGTGGGTGGTCTGACACGCTTTAAGGCCCTGATATGCGCAGGATACACAAGTTCTTCACTAAGTAAAAGTTGGAAGTCATTATCAGCGATATACTGTTAGCGAACATCCCAGCGCCGCCCTCATGTTTTTACTCGCGTCTGACCTCGACTGAGCAGGAGAAATGAAGCGGAGGAGATCCAGACCTCAGAGAAGGCGGAGCCTCAGAGCCACGCCCACCTCCTGAAACACACTCTAAATCAACTTTGTTTCATTTATGGATTTCGCTGGAAGTATATCGGGCCGTTACTCTCGTCGCTCGCACAGTTCAAGCGCACATGCTCTCAACCTCAGTCAGTACCTGTGACATATTATGCACCTTTTCACTATGGAAGCATATGGGTAGCAATGTTCAATTTGAAATGTAATATGCAAAATGACAATGCATTTCTGTATTTAGATGTACATTTTCAATTACATTTGTGAAACGTTTGGTGCAAAATGAAAATGAAAAATCAATTATATAATTTACATTTGATTTATACATTACATTTTTACTTTATACATGTTCAAGCAAAAACTGTAGCAAAATGATAATTTAAGTATTATTTTTCTTAAAGGTATAGCGGAGGATGTTTTACTTCCTGGTGGGTAACCTATACTATTGGTCCTCCTAATTGTCAATCATTCTGGTGAATCAATCAAACTTTTCAAAAAGTGGAGAGGGCGGGTCTTATCTAAAATTTGGAAAGATCCTCCGCTATACCTTTAACTGCATTTACACTCACAGTTAGGACACCTGCGATTGCATTTTCATTAAATGTCCCGAAATGAAGGTTGCAAAAATAAATGTTTGCTACAGACAATAGTGTTCAGTGCTCGTCTGTGCTCGACCACAGAACAGCTTCAGGCTGGATCTTCATCATTGCGTTAGAACTGGTCTCTGTTGTCGCGTGCGAAACCAAATGTCGTGCCGTGTGTGTAAACGTGCAGATTAAGGGCCGGGAATATAATAATAAGATCCTCTTCATACAGCAGAAGGAGAGCGAAACCTGATCGGATTATTTTTTGTCATGCTAGCAGAGAAAGACTCACCAACACAAAGCTACTGGGTTTCACTTCTCATGTTGTCTGTGCTGGTAGAAGCAGCGGATTACAGCTCTTACACACGGAGGAAGTCAGATGTTCATGATATGTCTGCTTTAAAGGACTCACTGGTCTAATGTAAAAACTAAGCACTGGAGACCTGGAGCTTGTTTGGTGTGGTCGCCCGAGTGATGAAGTGTCTCACCGTGATGTGTTGACGACGGGTTCTGTGTCGTGGAACCACTGGAGAACCGGCGGAGGCTTGGCTCTGAACCCACAGTGAAACACAGCGTCCTCGTTACGCAGAACCACCTGATCCACTGGAGCCACCAGCACACGGGGGACAGTCTTATCTGCACACACACACACACACACACACACACACACACACACACACACACAGAGAGAGAGAGAGAGAGAGAGAGAGAGAGAGAAGAGTAAGGTTCTGATCTTATTAATATATACACACACACACACACACACACACACACACACACACACACACTAGGGGTGTAACGATGCCCTCATGTCATGATTCGATACATATCACGATACTGAACTCACGATACGATGTTATTGCGATACTCCAAGACACATGATCAAAGGTTAACATAAAAATGTGCTGTTGATTAAAATGCTATATGTAGTATTACATTGTGTGTGTAAATGAATAGTCTTGGACTTGGTGCTGAAACCCAAAGCAGGATGATAGAGACACCAGAATAACAATATTCATGATTCTGAAGCTGAAAGTACAGATTTATTTCAGATGAATATGCTTGAACTCTGACACTGACTAGATACATTTAAGGGGGGGGGGGGGGGGGGAGAAAATGCTATTTCATGCATACTGAGTTGCTAAACATGGACAAAGTTTCAAAAATTAAGTTGTACGTTTGATGGAGTATTTCTGTACCAAAAATACTCCTTCCGGTTTGTCACAAGTTTCGGAAAGTTTTTTTCGAGTATGGGCCTGTGTGACGTCAGATGGGGCGGAATTTCCTTATACGGGTCCGGAAGGGCGCGCGCGCACCCGTAGACCAGAGCGAGAGAGCGAAAGCAGTACGCCCATCAAAGCGCTGTACTCGCTGCAGTCACAGGACTTTGTTTGTTCCCTGCATTTCGACGATGATTGTTTTATAAACAAGGCCCAGTTCGACGCCGGATTTGCAGATCGTCTAATGCTTAAGGATGGAGCAGTCCCAACGATAAAGGCTCACGGTCGTGCGTTGGAACCGTGAGTAAAACTGCTTCAAATGTCTGTGTTGTTAGCTATCGGCGCGTAAGCTCCGCCCACACGGCACGCCTCCAGCCGCTCGTTTTTTTCCGGAAAGACTCGGTACAGCCTATCTTTCTTTTATAAATATAATAAAACTAAAGACTTTTTGGAGATAAGAAGGATGCAATACTACTCTATAGGTACTCAAGATTAACATGAGATTGACTGAAACTGAGTGTTTCACCCCCCCTTTAAAATAATGTCGGCCAGTCTTTACTGGTAACATCAGACACTTGGCATTATCAGGACACACACATATCCCCCCATTGCATTATTATACATTACATTCAACATTGTATATAGTAGTTTAATGTAGTACTGACACTAAAACTCTGATAACTTTAATTTTTTCTCACAGTAATTTTTATTTTGGGTGAACTATCCATTATACATATTATTGCATTTTTGTACTGCAATATATTGTGACACAATATTTTGTTACAGCCCTAACACACACACACACACACACACACACACACACACACACACACACACACACACACACACACACACACACACACACACACACACACACACACAGAAAAGAGTTACGCTCTGATCTTAATAATATACAGACACACACTTGTATAATTATTCTGTATATATAAATACACACACATGCATTTATATATTTAAGATTTTTTATTTATTTATATATAAAATATTTATATTTATATATAATATAAATGATATAAATATAAACAGTATATACATGCAAATATTTTTCAAATATATACATGCATGTGTGTTTATTTATATATACAAAATAATTATACACAGTACACACACACATATAATATGTAAACACAAACTTTTATTTTGGATGTGATTAATCGCGATTAATAAATAATAAAGTACACAACATGTGGAGCCGGTCGCTGTGACCTGTGTGAATGATTGGATATTACATGCATATGCATTTTAAGATCATACTGATCTACTTTTTAATATGAATCAATATTTTTTAGATTTGCAATACAATTCGAATGAAGGCAGAATAAAATTACAAGATGCAACAGTCACGTTCAGAGATCATCAGATGACGGACACGCTCGTGCAAGCGTTTACTCTCCTCTATTCTTCTGCTAAATCTCCTCTTCCTCTCTCCTTTCATTTGTAATTTTCATGCTCTGGCTGATCTCTCTATTCTTCAGCGGGGCTTTTCTTCTGTCTGCAGGTGTGTGTGTGTGTGTGTGTGTCTGTGTGTGTGAGTGTGAGCAGCACAGGTGGCTGATGGGAAGGCTGGCCGGGGTGTTGGGTTACGCTTTATACATTTCTGCTTTGCTTTGCACATGAGGTGACAAACATAACAGAGCGCATGAAAACATCTGCAGTCGCACGCGATAAACCAGACAACATCTTCATCCCTAAACCTGCTCGCGCTGACTCTCTAATGCTGGCGTTTTACACCTGGGAAAAATGTAAAACTAATACTATTTCACGATTATTTATACTATTCACTTTCATAGTATAAATTTGGTCTTTATGCCTTTAAATGTTAGGATGGGGGGTCTGAGAGATCGGAAACCCCTGATCTAATATAATCTACAAATCACATCCAGTCTAACAGCTGCCAAACAAAGAACCCGTCTGCTTAACCCTTGTTCATCTTGTTCATCAATTAAGAAAAGTTACACACAGATCCATAGTGGACAAAAATGTCCGTGTCCAAAAACTGTCAGAGCTCAGACTTTAGTTTGGTCTCATTTTAAAGATTTTTGTTGAAGTAAAAAAAGTTTAAAAAAAAAGGTAAAACAGAGTTTTAGAGGTTTACCTAACCCTAACCCACACACACACACAATTATCGCTGCATAATTTATCCGATTGGCTCTATAATATGCAGAAGCAGAAAACAGGAATAAAGCGAGTATTTGCTTTATGAGCCAAACCTGAGAAAATGGCACATCTGGTAAAACATAGTAAACATTTTAATTTTGAAGCCTTGCCAACAGAATGAAAGCCTCTTTACAAATACTGCATCATATTATAGTTAAATGGCCCTGAGATTAAATATTAATGGGTTTTAATGGGTTTCAATGGGGACATTTTTGTCCTTAAGGTCCTGAGAGGAACTATTTTGTGTTACTGGTGTAAAATAGATTTATTAAAGGATATGGGGGTGAAATCATAAAATTCCAATAAAAATACACACCTGTGCCAATATTTATGCAGTTGGCATTAACACAGGCAAAACCATACTGAAAGATACAGAAATGTCCATAAGGGGTCGCACAAGGGTTAAAGCTCATAGTCTTACCGATGATGTTGAGCGTGATGTTGTGGTTACTGCACACTTGTCCTGCTGCGTTTCGAGCACAGCAGTAGTATATCCCAGAATCCCCTGGGCTGAGGTCGCTCAGCGTGAGGTTCCGGTCCTTCCCGACCAGCGGTTCTCCATCTTTGAACCATTTACTGCTCGGCCTGTACGGGTCACACACATCTTCAGAATCAGCATCTACATCACTCACAGCTGGTCTTTAGTCATGTGATGCGTTTAGTGCAGGGATCAACATTAACGGGCAAGTGAAAATGAATACTTGCCCGACCGGACAACTAGCCTGATTAAAACGTCAAGAACAAAAAATAACTAGGGAATCACCAAAACACGAGAATGATTCTGCATTCATTTAGTGTGAGCGGCGATTGATAGTGCATAAGAATATAATATATAATGTACTGATGGAAGCAAGGTTGTGCTGCTGCTGAGGAACAAATGAGCGCAGCACACACAGAAACTCAGCTAACATACTGCGGTAAAAAAACAAAATGTGTAGTTTTTATATTTATAACATAAGATACAGAAAGGAACATCACATGACCAGGAGTGCTGAATACCCTCAAGATTGAAAATGTGACACTGATTTCATATGACAGTTCAATAAACAAGTAATTAATATTAAGTCACTTACATTTTAGACGCAATATTGATGTAAATAGTTCCACATATCCCAGCAGAACCACAGCGCATCTCCCAGTAACACACAACCGTGTTTCATTACTGAATGATTCAGAGTTTTCAACGAATCGGTTGAGTCAAAGATTCAATGACTCATTCATAAACAACAGCCTCATCCCTGAACGAATCAGACGTTTGAACGAATCGTTTGAATAAATGACTCAATGACTCGCTCATTAAGACGGTCACCTGCCGAGTGAGCATCAGACGTGTTTGACTCACCGTGGATGTCCATCAATGTGACACTGCAACACGATTCGCTCAGCCTCCTCTAGCTCCGCCTCTGAGGCGGGATCCTTCATGCTGACCGGCCCCCTCTCCAGCCCTGAGACACATAACAACCATCACAATCAGGCGCGTCGTTAGACATGGGCATCCGGGGCTTCAGCCCCTGATGTTTTTTTATAGCCCCGGATCTCAAAAAAATTAATTTATTGATAATTATTATTATTTTTTAATAATTTTGTATTTATTTAAAAAAATTGACCGGGTCTTTTAAACTATCCTTCGGAATCAATCATGTATTAAAGACGATTAAAATGTGTTCAAGCAGATCAAAGTTACCATGGTTACTCTCACACAGAGACGCAACACTTGAGCGATTTAGCTATCCAAGT
>NC_138241.1:37123550-37136050 GCF_964197995.2 Scardinius erythrophthalmus
CTCTCTGCAGTCCGGATGAAGACTCGTGCCAAAAGTTTGTGCCGTTCATCGGGGTAAGGCTGCAGATGTCACATGATGATGTATGAGTGTGTGAGCAGAGGCTAACGGTTGTTGCGCTCCGTCAGGTGGTGAAGGTGGGGATCGTGGAGCACAGTCTGTCCACATCGGGTGAGTTCAGATCCTCAGAGCATTCTGGGTCCACCCTCATGTTTGGTTACGTTTGAAATATGTAGTGACTGATTTTATAAAATCTCAATCTTTTCGCATTGAATTTTGGTTTTGGCCAGTTATTTTATACATAAATGCAGAATTTTTTTTCTTTAACTCCTTCAAACTTAGGCCACGTCTACATTAATCCGGATACATTTGATAACGGCGTCTTCGTTTATAAACGCTCTCCGTCTACATGAGTGTTTTCAGGCGTTCCAAACGTTTCTCATCCACACTGAAACGTCGGAAAACGCTAAATTCACTTTAAAACACGTGCGTAAACCCTCACAAAAGCTCACTGAGATGATGCAGATGGAAAAATAAATAATAAAGTTATTGCGCAATTCTTCTGACAGGATGATTATATTCAGCAGAGTATCTCCTCATTCCCTGATCGCCCAGGTCGCTCTCACTCATTATATGTGTGTGGTCTAAAACTGTGACATGAAGAGTGTGTGAAGTGACATGTTTTAGCAACAGTGGGAAAGTGAATATAACAGGCACAACACCGCTATAAACATCAATATCTGTGGGTACAATATGCGTCACATGACTCATCGCTTTTAAATACCTCCGTTTCCCAGTCCACACTACTCCGGGAAAACAGCGCTAAGGGCCGTTCTCATCAGCAGAGGCCCGTCTCAGTGTCGACAGAAGGACGAGGCGGAGAGGAAAGATGCGTTTAGTGTATTAGTGTGGACAAGGCCCTAACCCATCACAGTAAAGCCCTTAATCTGTGTCATCTTTCGCCGATTAATCAAATGAAACTGACTTCCACGCAGTTGTCAGCAGTGCTGCTCCTTCTGTGCGCTGATGTCATCAGTCAGCCGGTCCTGGGCCTCAGGAAATGAGGTCACATCTGCTCTACGCTCTCAGTCACAGAAATAGATTTCCCAGCGAGAGGCATTTACAGTCGGGCAGCAGCGCAGCGACTCTCTGCCTGTATGTGGGTCAGATGCAGGTCCTCACACACTCCCAGGGTGCATCAGTGCAGGAGTGTGTGAACCACAGCGGCCCGCCGACGCTGCAAGTGTGTGTTCACCTGTGTGTGTTCGCAGTGGACTCTGATGATGCCATGAATGCGGGTGTCGTGTCCTCGCCCGCGCCCTACGGGAAGGAGACGTGTGTGACTCCGCCCCCCTCTCCCTCCACATGTGCCGTTTTCTCCGGAGTGGGGTATGACATCATCACATCACATGACATGATCAACACGTGTGTGTTTGAGTGAATCTGGGTCACATGACACGCCAAAATCAGCATACTGGACCAGAGACTCACTATGTGTGTGTGTGTGTATACACGATTATGCATGTATGTGTGTGTGTGTGTGTGTGTGTGTGTGTGTGTGTACAGGTGTATGCGTGTGTTCACACCTGTGTGTGTGTGTGTGTGTGTACAGGTGTGTGCGTGTGTTCACACCTGTGTGTGTGTGTGTGTGTGTGTGTGTACAGGTGTGTGCGTGTGTGTGTGTGTACAGGTGTGTGCGTGTGTTCACACCTGTGTGTGTGTGTGCAGTTCCCCGTGCACCGGCGGAGAGCTGATGGGGCTGCAGGTGGACTACTGGACGTGGCCGAGCGGAGAGAAGAGGCGCGAGTGTGAGAAGCGAGACGTGAAGAACACACTGAAGAGCAACTTCCGCTCGCTGCAGGTCAGCCGCTTGCCCAGCGGGGGCGACACCAGCCCCACACACTGCATGGCCATGACCGTCGTCACCCGAGAGAAGAACAAGAAAGGTTCTGATCCACACACACACACACACACACACACACACCGTTTCTCTCAGGTTCTGTCCATCAGGATCAGTGTGTGTTTTCTTGCGTGTGTTGCAGTGATTTTCCTCAGTAAGAAGCTGAAGGAGAAGGATGTGGACTCTAAGAGTCAGGTGATCGACGGCATCAGCCGGCTCATCTGTACGGCCAAACACCAGCACACCATGCTGAGAGGTGCCGCTTCACACACACACACACACACACACCAGCACACCATGCTGAGAGGTGCCGCTTCACACACACACACACACACACACACACCAGCACACCATGCTGAGAGGTGCCGCTTCACACACACACACACACACACACACACACACACACACACACACACACACACACCATGCTGAGAGGTGCCGCTTCACACACACACACACACACACACACACACACAGGTGTGAACAGACGCACACACCTGTACACACAGACACACACACACACACACACACACACACACACACATAATTTCACCAGCTAATGGAAGTTTCATCAGAAAACTAACCAGAGAGAATCACTGTAAGCTTCTGAGATGGCCGAACGAACATGATGAAAGCGGCCGTTTGCTGACAGTTCTGATGTTTACTTAAAGATTTAAAACCCAAGCATAGATGTTTTAACACAGTTTATACATTGATCATAATGAATTAATTTGTGTCAATATTGCACATTAGTCACAGAAATAAAGTGGTATTTACTGTTTAATCACAGAAGAAAGAGGACAGGTGCTTACTTCGGTTTATGTGCAGTCGCAGGACCGTGTGTTTACATCACATTTAGAAAGAGTGATCATTTCTACAAATATTGTAAATAAATTCAAATTCAGACGTTTGCTACAGTTCCACCTTCAGGAGTTGACCTCCGTGTGTGTGTTGAAGGTCAGTGACAGTGAATGTGTGTGTGTTTCAGTCTCGATCGACGGCGTGGAGTGGAACGATGTGAAGTTCTTCCAGCTGGCCGCCCAGTGGCCGACTCACGTCAAGCACTTCCCCGTCGGGGTGTTCGGCTACAGCAAACCCATGTGACGTCCTGCAGGCGTGTGTGTGAGTGTGTGTGAGTGTGTGCTGAAGGAGAAAAGCCACCGCGGCGTTCAGTGACGAGTTTCCCATGGAAACCGGACTGTCTTCAGTTCACTTCTATCGTGTGTGTGTTCAGTTGCTGTTTCTGACTCTACATGAACAGCACTCGTGAAGTTTTATATGAATATATATATTTTTAGGTCATGATGAACTACGGCGACGGCAAACGTCAAGCACTTTCTGTTGTTTTCGCTACTTTATCATTTCTGTGAAATCCTGTGTAGAATGTTGCATGATGGGACGGATCCTGAGCACGTGTGTGTGTCGAGAGGTCGTGTGGAGGTGTTTTGCTGTGAATTTAAATGGATGTTTTTTTACCCCAAATGTAAAAGCTGTTTTGTGTCTTTGTGATATTTTGTAGTTACACGCTGAATCTGAAACGCTAAACTGAACCTGCCTTTTCGAAGCACACACACTCTGGACAGACGGAGCGTTCCCGGCACTTTACTGATACCTCTGTGTGTGTGTGTAAGTGTTTGAAGAGCGTTAGCATGACTGTCACATGACACACGCCGAGCGCAACGGCCACACCAGGTCGAGTCAGCTTTATTATACAGGACAGATTCACATTCATCTCTACAGAAGAGCCATTATTCAGCTAATTATAATGTAGTTAAATCAGTAATATTAGTGAATATTAAGTGCATTTTAAACACAAACTGAGTGAGCCAAGGACGAAAAGCATAACGTTAATATTCGCTCTAACTCAGTAAGAATCACAGCTATAACAATAACGACACAGTAGAACGATCACTTTCAGAGTGATTTTATTCCAGCGTATGAACCATAAAAACACTGACAGCCAATCAGAATCCTGCTTTCAGACCTCGAGCATTTAAAGCGACAGACGACAAACTGCAGCGCTTATGATCAACAGAAGGATATCATCTAATATACAGTGAGGAAAATAAGTATTTGAACACCCTGCTATTTTGCAAGTTCTCCCACTTAGAAATCATGGAGGGGTCTGAAATTGTCATCGTAGGTGCATGTCCACTGTGAGAGACATAATCTAAAAAAAAAATCCAGAAATCACAATGTATGATTTTTTAACTATTTATTTGTGTGATGCAGCTGCAAATAAGTATTTGAACACCTGAGAAAATCAATGTTAATATTTGGTACAGTAGCCTTTGTTTGCAATTACAGAGGTCAAACGTTTCCTGTAGTTTTTCACCAGGTTTGCACACACTGCAGGAGGGATTTTGGCCCACTCCTCCACACAGATCTTCTCTAGATCAGTCAGGTTTCTGGGCTGTCGCTGAGAAACACGGAGTTTGAGCTCCCTCCAAAGATTCTCTATTGGGTTTAGGTCTGGAGACTGGCTAGGCCACGCCAGAACCTTGATATGCTTCTTACAGAGCCACTCCTTGGTTATCCTGGCTGTGTGCTTCGGGTCATTGTCATGTTGGAAGACCCAGCCTCGACCCATCTTCAATGCTCTAACTGAGGGAAGGAGGTTGTTCCCCAAAATCTCGCAATACATGGCCCCGGTCATCCTCTCCTTAATACAGTGCAGTCGCCCTGTCCCATGTGCAGACAAACACCCCCAAAGCATGATGCTACCCCCCCCCATGCTTCACAGTAGGGATGGTGTTCTTGGGATGGTACTCATCATTCTTCTTCCTCCAAACACGTTTAGTGGAATTATGAACAAAAAGTTCTATTTTGGTCTCATCTGACCACATGACTTTCTCCCATGACTCCTCTGGATCATCCAAATGGTCATTGGCAAACTTAAGACGGGCCTTGACATGTGCTGGTTTAAGCAGGGGAACCTTCCGTGCCATGCATGATTTCAAACCATGACGTCTCAGTGTATTACCAACAGTAACCTTGGAAACGGTGGTCCCAGCTCTTTTCAGGTCATTGACCAGCTCCTCCCGTGTAGTTCTGGGCTGATTTCTCACCTTTCTTAGGATCATTGAGACCCCACGAGGTGAGATCTTGCATGGAGCCCCAGTCCGAGGGAGATTGACAGTCATGTTTAGCTTCTTCCATTTTCTAATGATTGCTCCAACAGTGGACCTTTTTTCACCAAGCTGCTTGGCAATTTCCCCGTAGCCCTTTACAGCCTTGTGGAGGTGGACAATTTTGTCTCTAGTGTCTTTGGACAGCTCTTTGGTCTTGGCCATGTTAGTACTGATTGTATGGTGTGGACAGGTGTCTTTATGCAGCTAACGACCTCAAACAGGTGCATCTAATTTAGGATAATAAATGGAGTGGAGGTGGACATTTTAAAGGCAGACTAACAGGTCTTTGAGGGTCAGAATTCTAGCTGATAGACAGGTGTTCAAATACTTATTTGCAGCTGTATCATACAAATAAATAGTTAAAAAATCATACATTGTGATTTCTGGATTTTTTTTTTAGATTATGTCTCTCACAGTGGACATGCACCTACGATGACAATTTCAGACCCCTCCATGATTTCCAAGTGGGAGAACTTGCAAAATAGCAGGGTGTTCAAATACTTATTTTCCTCACTGTAGTTATCATTCTTGGTGTGAACGTGGACCTTTACAGATGCGCTTCTGTTGTCCATCATACAGCGCACACACACTCATGTGTGACCAGTGAAGCTGTGGTCATGTGATCATGGACGTCAGTCAGAGTAAAACGCACATTAGTCTGACGTGATTGAAAGCCAGTGCAGTTTTGACAAGCCATATTTCGCAGTTTCGTAACAGCACAAGCTGCAGGCGCTCACGTCACTGTCCTGTTCAGGAGTGGCAGGAACGAACTGAGGCATCATGGGAGATTGAGTGTCTGAGCTTCAGTCTGAACCTCTTTCAACACTGGGTTTTAGTATTAAATCAGTTTTCTTCAGTCCTTCACTCAGTTTAGCAGCAGCTGATCTGACAACCGTTTCATTCATTACATGCTGAACTAATCAGTGTGTTCATCTGGACTGTTTGAGTTGGTGTGTGTGTGTTGAATGTTCAGTGGTGTGTGTGTTGAATGTTCAATGGTGTGTGTGTGTTGAATGTTCAGTGGTGCTTCTCATGTGATTGTTTCGATGGCGACCCTCATTTAGTCATTTTTGCTGATGAATGTATTGAAATGCTCAGTACCTTCTGTTTTTACTCCCAGAATGACCACTTAAAATACCGAAAGACTCCGGTTCATGAAAGCTGCTTCATCAACAGCAGATCCACACGCAGTATTTGCACTTTTACTACGGTAAACTGAGCTCTGGAGATATGAACACTTAGATTTAAAGTCCCTCCCAAACCTGAAACACTGGCTTTCTTCTATGGAACAAAGCCTCAGTGTTTATTTGTCCATATAATGAAAGTCAATGGGGTCCAATGTTGTTTGGTTCCCAGCGTTCTTCGAAATATCATCTTTTGAGTGTCACAGGAGAGGTCTGGGTGTTCCGAGTAAATAATGACAGAATGATGAATTATTGCTTTAAGAAGCACTATGAGCTCTTTCCACCGGTGCGTTTACATCATTTCCTGAAGGGATTCTGTGTACGTCTGTTAGACGGGAGTGACCTGAACTCTTCAGTATTAATCATATTAATCGCATGTCTCCATAACTGCACAGCACATTAATGACGACTGCGTTTCCTACAGTGTTTGTGACGCTGAGCGCAGCACTTTTGCACAAGACCTCATTTTTACACACGACAGACTTTTGAAAACTCGATTTTACCGTTGCATGTTTTACATTTGGAGTATGAAATGTAATTTTATAACGCTGCTGCTTTCCATGCTTACACATGCAGTCGTGTTCAATAAAGGGTTTTTAACCACACAAGATGTTGTTTGTGTGTCTTTGTGTGTGTGTGTGTGTGTGTGTGTGTGTGTGTGTGTGTGTGTGTGAACAGACGTGACAGGCGTGTTGTGTGTGTGTGTGTGTGTGTGTGTGTGAGAACAGACGTGACGCACAAGTGTTTTGTGTGTGAACAGACGTGACCCGTGACACAGGCGTGTTGTGTGTGTGTGTGAACAGGCGTGTTGTGTGTGTGTGAACAGGCGTGTTGTGTGTGTGAACAGATGTGACCCGTGACACAGGCGTGTTGTGTGTGTGTGTGTGTGTGTGTGTGTGAACAGGCGTGTTGTGTGTGTGAACAGACGTGACCCGTGACACAGGCGTGTTGTGTGTGAACAGACTGTGTGTGTGTAAACAGACGTGACCCGTGACACAGGCGTGTTGTGTGTGAACAGACGTGACCCGTGACACAGGCGTGTTGTGTGTGAACAGACTGTGTGTGTGTGAACAGACGTGACCCGTGACACAGGCGTGTTGTGTGTGTGTGCGTGTGTGAACAGACGTGACCCGTGACACAGGCGTGTTGTGTGTGAACAGACTGTGTGTGTGTGAACAGACGTGACCCGTGACACAGGCGTGTTGTGTGTGTGTGTGTGTGTGTGTGTGTGTGAACAGACGTGACCCGTGACACAGGCGTGTTGTGTGTGAACAGACGTGACCCGTGACACAGGCGTGTTGTGTGTTGTGTGTGTGTGTGTGTGAACAGACGTGACCCGTGACACAGGCGTGTTGTGTGTGAACAGACTGTGTGTGTGTGAACAGACGTGATCCGTGACACAGGCGTGTTGTGTGTGAACAGACTGTGTGTGTGTGTGAACAGACGTGACCCGTGACACAGGCATGTTGTGTGTGTGAACAGACGTGACCCGTGACACAGGCGTGTTGTGTGTGAACAGACTGTGTGTGTGTGTGAACAGACGTGACCCGTGACACAGGCGTGTTGTGTGTGAACAGACTGTGTGTGTGTGTGTGAACAGACGTGACCCGTGACACAGGCGTGTTGTGTGTGAACAGACTGTGTGTGTGTGTGTGAACAGACGTGATCCGTGACACAGGCGTGTTGTGTGTGAACAGACTGTGTGTGTGTGAACAGACGTGACCCGTGACACAGGCGTGTTGTGTGTGAACAGACTGTGTGTGTGTGAACAGACGTGATCCGTGACACAGGCGTGTTGTGTGTGAACAGACTGTGTGTGTGTGAACAGACGTGATCCGTGACACAGGCGTGTTGTGTGTGAACAGACTGTGTGTGTGTGTGAACAGACGTGACCCGTGACACAGGCGTGTTGTGTGTGAACAGACTGTGTGTGTGTGAACAGACGTGACCCGTGACACAGGCGTGTTATTGCGAGGCTCAGTTTATTGCGCGGGTGTGACAAAGCTCTTGATGGGCGGCAGACGTCTGATCTTGCGACCCGCCCAGCCGCCCTTCCTCTGCCAGCGGCCGCTCGAGGGCCGGATGCCCAGCCAGCGGTTTCGACCCGCCTTCCCGATGATGCGCTTGTTGTGATCCACGTTAGACACTCGGCCCACTGTAGCCACACACGTCTCCAACACCTGAGAGAGCACACGCTTTACAACACCTGGAGCATTCACACTCCGCTTACACTGACCACAAACAAACTCTAGATAAAGCCTGAACAGAAAGTTTGAAGTAGTTTATTTTCTTTTATCACTCCATAAATCTGAAAATACTGTCAACAAATAATTTTCACTGTTTGTAGACGTAAAATGTTGTATAATGATATATGAATAATTTGGTGTGTGTGTCAAGCTGCTGAAGTGGAGATTGAGATTTAAATCTACAGATGCTAATAGATCAAAAGCACTGAAATAAACACTTAAATGTGAATTGTGGAGGTTTTCTCCTTTACTAGTCGGAGAGCTCAATGAAAAAACTGTTTTGGGAAAACCTTAAATCTGTGACAGGAAGTTGCGAGTGTTTCCTCACCTGAATCTGGTGTTTGGACGGCAGCTGAACGATGGCTGTGCCGTTGACCTTCCTCAGCAACACTCCACAGGTTCCTGCACACGGGAGAGTCTGTCAGGAACAACTCACTGAGAGTGTGTGTGTCATGCGGTGTGTGTGTCGGACCTGCGGCGCGGATATACTGCGCTCCTTTCCCGGGGAGCAGCTCCAGGTTGTTGATGAGTGTGCCGATGGGAAGAGCTCCGAGCGGATGGGAGTCTCCCTCTTTGGCCAGAACCGCCATGCGTCCGATGGTACTGGATGACCGGATCACGTCTCCCGCCTCCATGGTCTCCGTGGCGATGATCCAGCGCTTGCGGCTGCCGCCGGCGACCAGCGCAATGTCAGCTGATCTGTGTGCACAAGGACACGTGTGAAGAGGGGCGAGGACACGAGAACGAGCGTGAGGAGGGGCGAGAACATGAGGACCAGGGTGAGGAGGGGCGAGAACATGAGGACGAGTGTGAAGGGGCGAGGACACGAGGACCAGGGTGAGGAGGGGCGAGGACATGAGGACGAGTGTGAAGGGGCGAGGACACAAGGACCAGGGTGAGGAGGGGCGAGGACATGAGGACGAGTGTGAAGGGGAGAGGACACAAGGACCAGGGTGAAGAGGAGCGAGGACGAGTGTGAGGAGGGGCGAGGACACAAGGACGAGGGTGAAGAGGAGCGAGGACGAGTGTGAGGAGGGGCGAGGACACGAGGACGAGCGTGAGGAGGGGCGAGAACATGAGGACCAGGGTGAAGAGGAGCGAGGACGAGTGTGAGGAGGGGCGAGGACGAGTGTGAGGAGGGGCGAGGACACAAGGACGAGGGTGAAGAGGAGCGAGGACGAGTGTGAGGAGGGGCGAGGACACGAGGACGAGCGTGAGGAGGGGCGAGAACATGAGGACCAGGGTGAGGAGCGAGGACGAGTGTGAAGAGGAGCGAGGACGAGTGTGAGGAGGGGCGAGGACACAAGGACGAGGGTGAAGAGGAGCGAGAACGAGTGTGAGGAGGGGCGAGGACACAAGGACGAGGGTGAAGAGGAGCGAGGACGAGTGTGAGGAGGGGCGAGGACACGAGGACGAGCGTGAGGAGGGGCGAGAACATGAGGACGAGTGTGAAGGGGCGAGGACACAAGGACCAGGGTGAAGAGGAGCGAGGACGAGTGTGAGGAGGGGCGAGGACACAAGGACGAGGGTGAAGAGGAGCGAGGACGAGTGTGAGGAGGGGCGAGGACACGAGGACGAGCGTGAGGAGGGGCGAGAACATGAGGACCAGGGTGAAGAGGAGCGAGGACGAGTGTGAGGAGGGGCGAGGACGAGTGTGAGGAGGGGCGAGGACACAAGGACGAGGGTGAAGAGGAGCGAGGACGAGTGTGAGGAGGGGCGAGGACACGAGGACGAGCGTGAGGAGGGGCGAGAACATGAGGACCAGGGTGAGGAGGAGCGAGGACGAGTATGAAGAGGAGCGAGGACGAGTGTGAGGAGGGGCGAGGACACAAGGACGAGGGTGAAGAGGAGCGAGGACGAGTGTGAGGAGGGGCGAGGACGAGTGTGAGGAGGGGCGAGAACATGAGGACCAGGGTGAGGAGGGGCGAGAACATGAGGACGAGTGTGAAGGGGCGAGGACACAAGGACGAGTGTGAGGAGGGGCGAGGACACAAGGACGAGGGTGAAGAGGAGCGAGGACGAGTGTGAAGAGGAGCGAGGACGAGTGTGAAGAGGAGCGAGGACGAGTGTGAGGAGGGGCGAGAACACGAGGACGAGTGTGAGGAGGGGCGAGGACACAAGGACGAGTGGGAGGAGGGGCGACGACACAAGGACGAGGGTGAAGAGGAGCGAGGACGAGTGTGAGGAGGGGCGAGGACACGAGGACGAGCGTGAGGAGGGGCGAGAACATGAGGACCAGGGTGAAGAGGAGCGAGGACGAGTGTGAGGAGGGGCGAGGACGAGTGTGAGGAGGGGCGACGACACAAGGACGAGGGTGAAGAGGAGCGAGGACGAGTGTGAGGAGGGGCGAGGACACGAGGACCAGGGTGAGGAGGGGCGAGGACATGAGGACCAGGGTGAGGAGGGGCGAGGACATGAGGACGAGTGTGAAGGGGCGAGGACACAAGGACCAGGGTGAGGAGGGGCGAGAACATGAGGACGAGTGTGAAGGGGCGAGGACACAAGGACGAGTGTGAGGAGGGGCGAGGACACAAGGACGAGTGTGAGGAGGGGCGAGGACACAAGGACGAGGGTGAAGAGGAGCGAGGACGAGTGTGAGGAGGAGCGAGGACGAGTGTGAGGAGGGGCGAGAACATGAGGACGAGTGTGAGGAGGGGCGAGGACGAGTGTGAGGAGGGGCGAGAACACGAGGACGAGGGTGAGGAGGGGCGAGGGGTGACCATGAGGGGGGACACACACACACACACACACACACACACACTGACCTGCAGGGGTCATACCGCACCTCCACCACCTTCTCCACGATGGGCTGGTCCTCTCGGCCCGGCTCGTAGCGCAGACGCTGGAAGTCGATCATACGGTAGCGCTGCTTGTGTCCGCCGCCGATACCGTGAGTCACGATCCTCCCTGCAGCACAAACACTGTCAGTGAGTGAGTGAGTGAGTGTGTGTGTGTGTGTGTGTGTGTGTGTGTGTGTGTGTGTGCGACGATCCTCCCTGCAGCACAAACACTGTCAGTGTGTGTGTGTGTGTGTGTGTGTGTGTGTGTGTGACGATCCTCCCTGCAGCTCAAACACTGTCAGTGAGTGAGTGAGTGTGTGTGTGTGTGTGTGTGTGTGTGTGTGTGACGATCCTCCCTGCAGCACAAACACTGTCAGTGTGTGTGTGTGTGTGTGTGTGTGTGTGTGTGTGTGTGACGATCCTCCCTGCAGCTCAAACACTGTCAGTGAGTGAGTGTGTGTGTGTGTGTGTGAAAGAAAGAGTGAGTGAGTGAGTGAGTGAGTGAGTGAGTGAGTGAGTGAGTGAGTCTTAGTGAGTGAGTGTGTGTGAGACCTGTGTAATCTCGTCCCCCGGTCTTCTTCATGCCGATCGGTCGCACGGTGTATTTCTCTCTCTGTTTCCACAGGCTCCGGTTCTGACACCCACACGCGCTCGTCATGAACCCGCGACTTCCGGTCAGAGCCGCGGACACACCGGACACACTCGCGATCTGAGAGACAACACGTGGTTAACGATCACCTGAAGTGATGATGACAGGTAATGTGCGATGAAGAGGAGGGTGAAGTGGAGGATGAAGGTCTGACCTGAGGTGAGACGGCGCGCGACACAGAGAGCGCGCTCAGTGCGCGTGACAGCAGACCGACGCTCATCCTCTGAACACACGCCGCAGAGAGAAGAAAAAAGTCATCAGTGAATATCAACTCACATGTTTAGCCTACTGTACTGTACTGTACTGCACATATAAGGAACACATATTTGGTTGAATGCAGTTTGCCTTTTAGCACTATTGTTTACTTTTCTTGGGTTAAATTCAGTATTTTCTTGCATTCATTGCTTGTGTGCTTATACGAGTTTCATTAAAATATACTAAGTTACAAATTATTAACTTTTTTAAATGAATAAGTTGAAAAATCTAGTGTATGATCATGTCTAAATATTTATTAAAATGCAAAACCTGAAAAATAAGTGAGCTGTTATGACCTGCAATACTCCTGAGCAACTACACTAGCGGACACGTGTGTGTTATAGCGCCACACGGACAC
>NC_138241.1:37143550-37156050 GCF_964197995.2 Scardinius erythrophthalmus
GAGGCACAGGTGAGGGCAGGGGTCAGGGGCTGGGAGAGGCACAGGTGAGGTCAGGGGTCAGGGGCTGGGAGAGGCACAGGTGAGGGCAGGGGTCAGGGGCTGGGAGAGGCACAGGTGAGGGCAGGGGTCAGGGGCTGGGAGAGGCACAGGTGAGGTCAGGGGTCAGGGGCTGGGAGAGGCACAGGTGAGGTCAGGGGTCAGGGGCTGGGAGAGGCACAGGTGAGGTCAGGGGTCAGGGGCTGGGAGAGGCACAGGTGAGGTCAGGGGCTGGGAGAGGCACAGGTGAGGGCAGGGGTCAGGGGCTGGGAGAGGCACAGGTGAGGGCAGGGGTCAGGGGCTGGGAGAGGCACAGGTGAGGGCAGGGGTCAGGGGCTGGGAGAGGCACAGGTGAGGGCAGGGGTCAGGGGCTGGGAGAGGCACAGGTGAGGTCAGGGGCTGGGAGAGGCACAGGTGAGGGCAGGGGTCAGGGGCTGGGAGAGGCACAGGTGAGGGCAGGGGTCAGGGGCTGGGAGGGGCACAGGTGAGGGCAGGGGTCAGGGGCTGGGAGAGGCACAGGTGAGGGCAGGGGTCAGGGGCTGGGAGAGGCACAGGTGAGGGCAGGGGTCAGGGAGAGGCACAGGTGAGGTCAGGGGTCAGGGGCTGGGAGAGGCACAGGTGAGGGCAGGGGTCAGGGGCTGGGAGAGGCACAGGTGAGGGCAGGGGTCAGGGGCTGGGAGAGGCACAGGTGAGGGCAGGGGTCAGGGGCTGGGAGAGGCACAGGTGAGGGCAAGGGTCAGGGGCTGGGAGAGGCACAGGTGAGGTCAGGGGCTGGGAGAGGCACAGGTGAGGGCAGGGGTCAGGGGCTGGGAGAGGCACAGGTGAGGGCAGGGGTCAGGGGCTGGGAGAGGCACAGGTGAGGTCAGGGGCTGGGAGAGGCACAGGTGAGGGCAGGGGTCAGGGGCTGGGAGAGGCACAGGTGAGGTCAGGGGCTGGGAGAGGCACAGGTGAGGGCAGGGGTCAGGGGCTGGGAGAGGCACAGGTGAGGGCAGGGGTCAGGGGCTGGGAGAGGCACAGGTGAGGGCAGGGGTCAGGGGCTGGGAGAGGCACAGGTGAGGGCAGGGGTCAGGGGCTGGGAGAGGCACAGGTGAGGGCAGGGGTCAGGGGTCAAGTGTTTCATTCACTCACTCTTAAAGGAGTAGTTCACTGCAGAATTAAAATGTCCTGATAGTTTACTCTCCCCTCGTCATCCAAGATGTTCATGTCTTTCTTTCTTCAGTGGAAAAGAAATGAAGTTTTTGAGGAAAACACTCCAGGATTTTCTCCATATAGTGTCTTCAATGGGGTCCAACGGGTCGAAGGTCCAGATGTGAGTCACTATATGGAGAAAATCTTTGAAAGAAACACATGAACATCTCGGAGGGCGAGGGCAGAGTTAGGGCCCCGATGGGTTCAGAATCACAGCTTCAGTTTCTGCTTTAAAGCAACAATGTCAGATATCAGAGAGTAAAAAAAACTCGACTGTTGAACATGAATTAGTGAACTCTATTTATTTTTATGTGTTTGATGTGTATGAATATTCTGTGTAATTGTTTTAAAGGTGGTATCAGTGATTTCAGGCCCAAAAATATTTTTATCACATTCATCTAACCCTTTCCTAACGATCCGCTAGCTAGCATCAGAAGCATGCCGTCAAAAAAACGCGTCTCTGTAGGCAGCCTAGGCTCTGAGATCTGCACACAAAAACAAATGGTTTAACCAAACACTCAAAACCCAAACAAATAGTGTTCAACCAATCACCGACAGGGGGAGGGTGTTGTGGGGTTTTGAGCCAGCTTTTTCTTCAGCTCTGACTTCGCGTGCAGCCGTGCACGAGCACAAAACCTCACAACACCCTCCCCCTGTCGGTGATTGGTTGGAACACTATTTGTTTGGGTTTAGAGTGTTTGGCTAAACCATTTGTTTTTGTGTGCAGATCTCAGAGCCTAGGCTGCCTACAGAGACGCGTTTTTTTGACGGCATGCGTATGGGGCGATTTCCCTATCAGGAACAATAAAGTATATTTAATTTTATTTTATATGTCAGTCACATGAACTGAATCCCGTTTCATACTGACTTCAGAGAGTGAACCAGTGTGTGTGTCCCAGTGCTTGTTCTGGCTGAATGACGTGTGCTTCTGTGCCCAGGTGATGATGGCTCTGTCGAACCACCTGACCGCGGTGGAGTCCGAGAAGCAGAAGCTGCGAGCTCAGGTGCGCCGGCTCTGCCAGGAGAACCAGTGGCTGCGGGACGAGCTGGCCAACACTCAGCAGAAGCTGCAGAAGAGCGAGCAGAGCGTGGCCCAGCTGGAGGAGGAGAAGAAGCACCTGGAGTTCATGAACCAGCTCAAGAAGTACGACGAGGACGTGTCTCCCTCGGTGAGCTGGTGCATTACTGACGCGCATTACTCAATCCAGCGACCCGCTCAGATGTGCTAGCGACGGCTTTCGCACCGCAGGAACTAGGAACTATTTTAGCTCTAGGAACTCCTTTTGGAGAAACGAATTTACTCCTCCTCCAGAGTCGGTCTACACCAGCGCTTTAGGAACTACAGTGACGGTAGTGTTCGCTGATTGGCTGAACACCAGCACCCGCCATTTTTAAAAAGGCTGTGTAAACACACCGATTATAGCCTATATATTTAGTCCAGAAACTAACTCCACGAACATGTAAAACAGTGATAGATGGAGCTCTCAATCTTTACACTGAGCAGAAAATCCAACACGACTTTGAGGGAGCAAGAGAAACATGATTATGTGTTGTGTTGATGTCCAACACTGGACATCAACACACGGCAAACGCTAATAACTCTTCATTACTGTCGACTTTCTATGTTTAACAGTATCTAATATCGTGTTAGACAGATTGTAAACTAATGAACAGGAGAATGTGAGCACTGTTTATTTGCTCAGGCTATGGCGTTCTCAGAGCCGTCAAAATAAAAGTCTCAACCACAAGCGCGGCATACGTCACTTCAGAGTTCCGACTAGCGGTGCGAACGCAACCAGGAAAACGCTCCTAGGGGAATCGGCCTGGTGGCTAGAGATCCTAGAACTACCGGTGCGAAGCCCCCAGTATTACAGTAGAGTGTGTGAGTGCAGCGTTTGTGCGAATGATTCCTCAGATCGAGTGTTTCGTGCGGTCTGACGTCAGATCTGCTAACCAGAAACCCCTGAGATCTGCATTCTCACGCTGGGAAACTCTTCAGCCCGTTGTGCATCAATTAAAAGTTACACACAGATCCAAGTTTGACACACAGTGTCAAAAAACTGTCATCAACATTTGAAGCTTGGGAGCGCAGACTTAAGTTTTCTCATTTTAAAGAAACCATTGGCAGATTATTGTTGAAGTAAAAAAAGTTTAAAAAGTAAAACATACAAAAATAGTTATATAGGTTTAAGTTTATGAAAATGATTTATGAACACTATTTTATATAAAATTTATATTTTATGAAACGTGTTAAACTCTAAAACTGCTAGAAAATCAAAGTCATAAATCTAAACAATTTCTGTTCCAAATTTGAGGTTAATATCTGATATATGAAAAAATGAGCTTTCAGTGAGAGTTTGTTTGGGCGCTATTATTACACACACAATTTTTATTATTATTATTATTATTATTATTATACGCATACAAACCACACTATGACATCCATACCAACACACACACACACACACACACACACAATTATCGCTGCATAATTTATCCGATTGGCTCTATAATCTGCAGAAGCAGAAAACAGGAATAAAGCGAGTATAAACCTGAGAAAATGGCACATCTGGTAAAACATAGTAAACATTTTAATTTTGAAGCCTTGCCAACAGAATGAAAGCCTCTTTACAAATACTGCATCATATTATAGTTAAATGGCCCTGAGATTAAATATTGCAGTTTTAATGGGGACATTTTTGTCCTTAAGGTCCTGAGAGGAACTATTTTGTGTTACTGGTGTAAAATAGATTTATTAAAGGATATGGGGGTGAAATCGTAAAATTCCAATAAAAATACACACCTGTGCCAATATTTATGCAGTTGGCATTAACACAGGCAAAACAATCAAAGAGACAAAAATGTCTAAAGGTCACACAAGGGTTAAACGCTGCAAGACACGAAAGGGCTGAGAACGGGCTCCTGTAATAATCACTGTAACCAGTGTCGCATTTAATGCTGAACTATACTCATCAATCAAGTTACTGGGAATTTCAACATTTACTTTGAAAATCAAAAGTTGCATTTGTTAATATTACTTAATAAACTATGAATAGCAAAAAACAGCATATTTATCAGTAACTGGATCTGCTGTGTGCAGGAGGAGAAGGACGGAGAGCCGCCCAAGGACTCTCTGGACGACCTCTTCCCCAACGACGAGGAGGAACACACTCAAGGAAGTACGTGAACCCTCACACACACACACGCGCTCGTGTCCCGTCACATTAACCCTGAGTAGAGTTCTGCACGGGCTTTAAACTGAGCCAGGACCCGACCCGACCATTACGGTTATATTTCAGGCCAGAACCCGAGGTCTGTTTCTCACAGTGAATACCTTTTTTATTTTTTCGCAATACGGACTTACCAATTACCTTTTCTGTGGTTGAACAGGCGAAACAGTCACACATTCCTCTGGAACTCACATTAAACTTAAGACCTCTGTAAGCCTGTGACCCCTGACCTCTGTAAGCCTGTGACCTCTGACCTCTGTAAGCCTGTGACCCCAGACCTCTGTAAGCCTGTGACCTCTGACCTCTGTAAGCCTGTAACCCCAGACCTCTGTAAGCCTGTGACCCCAGACCTCTCTAAGCCTGTGACCCCAGACCTCTGTAAGCCTGTAACCCCAGACCTCTGTAAGCCTGTGACCCCTGACCTCTGTAAGCCTGTGACCTCTGACCTCTGTAAGCCTGTGACCCCAGACCTCTCTAAGCCTGTGACCCCAGACCTCTGTAAGCCTGTGACCCCAGACCTCTGTAAGCCTGTGACCCCAGACCTCTGTAAGCCTGTGACCCCAGACCTCTCTAAGCCTGTGACCCCAGACCTCTGTAAGCCTGTGACCCCTGACCGCTGTAAGCCTGTGACCCCTGACCTCTGTAAGCCTGTAACCCCAGACCTCTGTAAGCCTGTGACCCCAGACCTCTGTAAGCCTGTGACCCCTGACCTCTGTAAGCCTGTGACCCCTGACCTCTGTAAGCCTGTGACCCCAGACCTCTGTAAGCCTGTGACCCCTGACCTCTGTAAGCCTGTGACCCCTGACCTCTGTAAGCCTGTGACCCCAGACCTCTGTAAGCCTGTGACCCCTGACCTCTGTAAGCCTGTGACCCCAGACCTCTGTAAGCCTGTGACCCCAGACCTCTGTAAGCCTGTGACCCCTGACCTCTGTAAGCCTGTGACCCCAGACCTCTGTAAGCCTGTGACCCCTGACCTCTGTGAGCCTGTGACCCCTGACCTCTGTAAGCCTGTGACCCCTGACCTCTGTAAGCCTGTGACTCCAGACCGGTGACCCCAGACCTCTGTAAGCCTGTGACCCCTGACCTCTGTGAGCCTGTGACCCCTGACCTCTGTAAGCCTGTGACCCCTGACCTCTGTAAGCCTGTGACTCCAGACCGGTGACCCCAGACCTCTGTAAGCCTGTGACCCCTGACCTCTGTAAGCCTGTGACCCCTGACCGCTGTAAGCCTGTAACCCCAGACCTCTGTAAGCCTGTGACCCCAGACCTCTGTGAGCCTGTGACCCCTGACCGCTGTAAGCCTGTAACCCCAGACCTCTGTAAGCCTGTGACCCCAGACCTCTGTGAGCCTGTGACCCCTGACCTCTGTAAGCCTGTGACCCCTGACCTCTGTAAGCCTGTGACTCCAGACCGGTGACCCCAGACCTCTGTAAGCCTGTGACCCCTGACCTCTGTAAGCCTGTGACCCCTGACCGCTGTAAGCCTGTGACCCCTGACCTCTGTAAGCCTGTAACCCCAGACCTCTGTAAGCCTGTGACCCCAGACCTCTGTAAGCCTGTAACCCCAGACCTCTGTAAGCCTGTGACCTCTGACCTCTGTAAGCCTGTAACCCCAGACCTCTGTAAGCCTGTGACCCCAGACCTCTCTAAGCCTGTGACCCCAGACCTCTGTAAGCCTGTGACCCCAGACCTCTCTAAGCCTGTGACCCCTGACCTCTGTAAGCCTGTGACCCCTGACCGCTGTAAGCCTGTGACCCCTGACCTCTGTAAGCCTGTGACCCCAGACCTCTGTAAGCCTGTGACCCCTGACCTCTGTAAGCCTGTGACCCCAGACCTCTGTAAGCCTGTGACCCCAGACCTCTGTAAGCCTGTGACCCCTGACCTCTGTAAGCCTGTGACCCCAGACCTCTGTAAGCCTGTGACCCCAGACCTCTGTAAGCCTGTGACCCCTGACCTCTGTGAGCCTGTGACCCCTGACCTCTGTAAGCCTGTGACCCCTGACCTCTGTAAGCCTGTGACTCCAGACCGGTGACCCCAGACCTCTGTAAGCCTGTGACCCCTGACCTCTGTAAGCCTGTGACCCCTGACCGCTGTAAGCCTGTAACCCCAGACCTCTGTAAGCCTGTGACCCCAGACCTCTGTGAGCCTGTGACCCCTGACCTCTGTAAGCCTGTGACCCCTGACCTCTGTAAGCCTGTGACTCCAGACCGGTGACCCCAGACCTCTGTAAGCCTGTGACCCCTGACCTCTGTAAGCCTGTGACCCCTGACCGCTGTAAGCCTGTGACCCCTGACCTCTGTAAGCCTGTAACCCCAGACCTCTGTAAGCCTGTGACCCCAGACCTCTGTAAGCCTGTAACCCCAGACCTCTGTAAGCCTGTGACCTCTGACCTCTGTAAGCCTGTAACCCCAGACCTCTGTAAGCCTGTGACCCCAGACCTCTCTAAGCCTGTGACCCCAGACCTCTGTAAGCCTGTGACCCCAGACCTCTCTAAGCCTGTGACCCCAGACCTCTGTAAGCCTGTGACCCCTGACCGCTGTAAGCCTGTGACCCCTGACCTCTGTAAGCCTGTAACCCCAGACCTCTGTAAGCCTGTGACCCCAGACCTCTGTAAGCCTGTGACCCCTGACCTCTGTAAGCCTGTGACCCCTGACCTCTGTAAGCCTGTGACCCCTGACCTCTGTAAGCCTGTGACCCCAGACCTCTGTAAGCCTGTGACCCCTGACCTCTGTAAGCCTGTGACCCCTGACCTCTGTAAGCCTGTGACCCCAGACCTCTGTAAGCCTGTGACCCCTGACCTCTGTAAGCCTGTGACCCCAGACCTCTGTAAGCCTGTGACCCCAGACCTCTGTAAGCCTGTGACCCCTGACCTCTGTAAGCCTGTGACCCCAGACCTCTGTAAGCCTGTGACCCCAGACCTCTGTAAGCCTGTGACCCCTGACCTCTGTGAGCCTGTGACCCCTGACCTCTGTAAGCCTGTGACCCCTGACCTCTGTAAGCCTGTGACTCCAGACCGGTGACCCCAGACCTCTGTAAGCCTGTGACCCCAGACCGGTGACCCCAGACCTCTGTAAGCCTGTGACCCTAGACCGGTGACCCCAGACCTCTGTAAGCCTGTGACCCCAGACCGGTGACCCCAGACCTCTGTAAGCCTGTGACCCCTGACCTCTGTAAGCCTGTGACCCCTGACCTCTGTAAGCCTGTGACCCCTGACCTCTGTAAGCCTGTGACCCCTGACCTCTGTAAGCCTGTGACCCCTGACCTCTGTAAGCCTGTGACCCCTGACCTCTGTAAACCTGTGACCCCTGACCTCTGTAAGCCTGTGACCCCTGACCTCTGTAAGCCTGTGACCCCTGACCTCTGCAGGTCAGCACCAGCACAACAGCGCGGCGGTAGCGGCGGCTCAGCAGGGCGGCTACGAGATCCCGGCGCGGCTCCGGACCCTCCACAACCTGGTGATCCAGTACGCGTCTCAGGGCCGCTACGAGGTGGCGGTGCCGCTCTGCAAGCAGGCTCTGGAGGACCTGGAGAAGACCTCGGGTCACGACCACCCCGACGTGGCCACCATGCTCAACATCCTGGCGCTGGTGTACAGGTGAGAGACCCGCCGAGAGCCGCGTCAGAACCGCGTCTGAACCGTGTCTGATGACATCATCCTCTGTGTGTGTGTGTCAGGGACCAGAACAAGTATAAGGAGGCCGCGCACCTGCTGAACGACGCGCTGTCCATCAGGGAGAAGACGCTGGGGAAGGACCATCCCGCTGTGAGTCTCACGCTGCTCCTCTCATACGCCGTCGTCATCTCGTCTTCATCTCGTCTTCATCTCGTCTTCATCTCGTCTTCATCTGTCGTCAGTGTGGAGCGCTGCTGTTAGAGCGCGGAAACGCTTTCTATATTCTGTTCAATTCACTTTTATTTGCTTTTCACAACACACCTCGTTCCACAGAGAGTGCACGAGTCCACATTACAGCTCACTGTGATCTCATATCAGAGGACACTGTTAGTCATGTATTTCAGAAATGCACATATACAAAATCACAGTTAGCAAAAAAGGTACTAATTTAAACAATGTAATAATTAAATGCAGAAACTATGAGCTCATTGAAGTAATGAATACTTGTTTGTTAACAAATGATCATGACATTTAGAGAAATGTGGCACTGGTGTGTGTTGATTCAGAGTTTGCATCATCTGAACTCTAGAT
The DNA here is from genome assembly GCF_964197995.2 of Scardinius erythrophthalmus. Lineage (NCBI taxonomy): Eukaryota > Metazoa > Chordata > Actinopteri > Cypriniformes > Leuciscidae > Scardinius > Scardinius erythrophthalmus. Next base: position 37,152,207 of record NC_138241.1, read on the forward strand.
ATATCAGTATATTAGAGTCAGTGTTCCTGAACTCCTGAAACGCCTCCACTGTATCTTGAGTTTCTTCCGGGAACGAACACGTCACAATTTTCCTCATTATAATAATTCATGCGCAGAATAAAGGGGCGGGGCCTGGTTGACTGAGTTAGTAGTGTGTTAAACTGACGGTTATGGTAATGAGGGGACTATCAGTTATTAGTGCATCACATGATCAGCTGGTGTGGCTCATGCACGTGTGTGTGTGTGTGTGTTTCAGGTCGCAGCCACTCTGAATAATCTGGCGGTGCTGTACGGGAAGAGAGGCAAGTATAAGGAGGCCGAGCCGCTGTGTAAACGAGCGCTGGAGATCCGGGAGAAGGTCAGTGACATCACCGCTCCTCAGCGCTCCTCAACCCCTGCATTAGAGCACAGTCTCAGTGACCTGTGTGTGTGTGTGTGTGTGTGTGTCAGGTGCTGGGGAAGGATCACCCTGACGTGGCGAAGCAGCTGAATAACCTGGCGCTGTTGTGCCAGAACCAGGGCAAGTACGAGGAGGTGGAGTATTATTACTGCCGCGCGCTGGAGATCTACGAGTGCCGGCTCGGGCCCGACGACCCCAACGTGGCCAAGACCAAGAACAACCTGGTGAGTGTGTGTGTGTGTGTGTGTGTGTGTGTGTCAAACTGCAGTTCTGCTGGTTTTATACAACTCCAGACACTATCAAACACACACTCAATATTTGCATTTTCCTCGTTATGCAAATGTGAGCAGACGTCAGTGACGCTCATCTGTGAAGGTGAAAGAGCAAAACTCGAAAGCATGCAGATGTGACCCTGATTCAGATTCAGCAACCTTGCCGCTGGTGCCACTTCACTTCACTTCACACACACACACACACACACACACACACACACACACACACACACACACACACACACACACACACACACACACACACACTCGTCTCCAGGGATGGGCAGTATTTCAGATACATGTATTTAAAATACATATTTGAAATACAAAATACTATTTTGTATTTTGTATTTTAAAGCCTTTGGAAAAATCAAATGTAATTTGTATTTAAATACATTTAAGATGAGTATTTTTGTATTTTCAAAATACATAAAATACTTTTTGCCAGTCAACCTCTTTATCAGGGAACTGATTTTGTGCATCAACTAGTTCAGTCATTCACTATAGCTCAACACTGGATCAGCGATTTTTTTCTTGGAATAAGGTGAGAACGTCATGATCAATTCTACTTGTTGATTAAAGTTAAAATAATGCATTATTAACATGAAGAATAAAAGAGCACAGACAAGTGGGAAAATAGCGTTAGCCAATCAGTCTTGACCGGTTGATGATTTTTATCAACTAGCTTGTCAAATGTGTTTAAAGCATTACTGCATGTTAGGGCTGGGTGATGTGACACTACATATCATAGCGATGATATAATGTTTAAATTGATGGAACTTTTTCTAAATCGTTTACATAGATGGGCCTATTTGTGGAGTAAGCAAATATCCGTGCAGCTTTTAGTGGGCAGGAATTACTGGAACGTTGGAGTGGAAAAAGAAGCACTGATGAATGATACTCCACAAACATCTTCAGCTTTTAGTTTTATTGTACATAAAAAATAATAATAAAAAGGGGTAAATAGTGTCAAATGAGTTAAATTAATTCTAATTTTAAATGTTAGATTACTTACTGTACTTTGCCCTCCACCCCTCCCGGGGTATGGGCCGCCAAAGGTAGACCTCCAGAGATTTCTGTCCTGGGCCATTCTTTCTGGTTGACTCCAGTGGAAGCCCATCCGTGTGACGTCTGCGTCGAGTTCGCGTCGCCATGTGCTTCTTGGGCGCTTGCCTTGAGGGCTCCAGCTGAGAGCCTGCCTGGTGATGTTTGTTGGCGGTTTGCGAAGGGTGTGCCCTATCCAGCCCCATCTTCTCTTCCAGATTTCTACCTCCACTGGAAGTTGGCAGGTCCTTTCCCACAGATTGGTGTTACTGATAGTGTCAGGCCAAAGAATGTGGAGAATCCTTCTGGAACAGGTGTTGATGAAGGTTTGGATTTTACTGTTGGTGGCTTTGGTTGTCCTCCAGGTTTCAGCGCCGTACAGCAGTGCTGATCTCACGTTGGAGTTGAACAGTCGGATCTTGGTGGTCAAGGTCAGCTCTCTGGAAGCCCAGATGTTCTTGAGCTGGATGAAGGCGCCTCTTGTTTTACCAATCCTTGCCTTGACATCTGCTTCTGGTCCACCATGCTGGCCGAGGATGCTGCCCAGGTAGGTGAATGACTGCACTTCTTCCAGAGGACTTCCGCTCAGTGTGATTGGGTTGATGTTGCTGGAGTTGGTTTTAAAGATCTTGGTCTTCTCTTTGTGGATAATGAGTCCAACTTGTGCTGATGTGGCTGCCAACACACTGGTCTTCTCTTGCATCTGTTGCTGGCTGTGGGAGAGAAGTGCGAGGTCGTCGGCGAAGTCTAAGTCATCGAGTTGATTCCATAAGGTCCACTGAATCTCATTTCTGCGTTCGCTGGTAGAAGTCTTCATGATCCAGTCGATGGCGATGAGGAAAAGGAACGGGGATAACAAGCATCCTTGTCGGACTCACCCGGAAGCTGTTGGTGAGCTGTCCTGCGTGGATCACCTGACAGGTCATGCCTTCGTTTGAGCTCTTTATCAGGTTTACCAGCTTGGATGGGGTGCCGTAGTACCGGAGGAGCTTCCGTAGGACCTCTCGATCCACACTGTCAAAGGCCTTCTCGTAGTTGAGGATCAACAGAGTCTTTCATTCGCTCCAGGAGGATCCGATTGAAGACCTTGCCTGGCACTGACAGGAGTGTGATGCCTCTGTAATTGCTGAGGTCGCCTTTCTTTGGAAGCTTGATTAGATAACCCTCCTTCCAGTCAGCCGGTATCTCTTCGTTCTCCCAGATCTTGAGAATTGTGAAACCATGGTATTGTTACTGTGAAGTAAAATTGAGATTTTGTCAATATCGCCCGTCCATATTCTTTGCTAGATAGCAGAAAAGGTTCCCACAGTTTTACCTACAGTATGAAGTTTTTAATAGTGTTCACCATAAGTAATAGACTATATTGTAACCAGAAATAAGTATATAAATGGCTGCTATTTTGCATAAGTTTATTTGTAATTGCCAGAAAGAAAGAGAGAGAGGGCAGAGATGAGGTTAGCAATGATAAGTCAGTCGGCCTGTGTAGTTTCTTCACTCACTGTGACCAGTCCCTGCACTGGACGGCCAATTTCACATGTATTTAGTGTATTTTCAATACAAAATACTGTATTTGTATTTTAAATACATTTCCATGTATTTATGCCCATCTGTGCTCGTCTCACAGTGTGTGTCTCTCCGCAGGCGTCCTGCTTCCTCAAACAGGGTAAATATAAGGAAGCCGAGGTTCTGTATAAAGAGATTCTGACCCGCGCTCACGAGAAGGAGTTCGGATCGGTGGACGGTGAGACTCACACACTCACACACACTCACACACACACACACTTACACACACACTCACACACACTCACACACGTGTGTGTTATTCACACTGATCCTTACAGGAACAGCACAGCAAACTCAGCTTTTCAGGTGCAAGTTAAAGGAAAAACTGAATAATAAGAGAATAAATAACTCAAATAAACGTGCAGATCCGCAGACGTGTGTGCAGTAAACACCATACGCACACTATAGGCTGTGTCTGATGTGCGTCTCAGTAAACCCACCGGAGACACAGTCATACTGAGCTTTAGCCAGAGAGCATCATGGGTAACCTGTGTCTCCTGTGTGTGTGTTTGCAGCTGAAAACAAGCCCATCTGGATGCACGCGGAGGAGAGAGAGGAGATGAGC
>NC_138241.1:37161050-37163550 GCF_964197995.2 Scardinius erythrophthalmus
TAGTCAATCATTTTACCCTTAAAACCATAGACTGTTATAACATGTGTGTGTAGTGTGTGTGATGTCACCCGTAGTGTTTCTGAAGAGCGTTTTTGAAGCCCAAAGTGGGCGGAGCCAGCCGTCGCCATCTTGTTTGCGCGTCACATTAATGAAAATGTGCAGCGAGGATTAGCTGAGGTGATGTGACGCTAACGCTAGCAGACAAACGGCTAGTAGTGACATCAGCGACAATCCACCTGTCACTCAAGTGGCCACGCCCTTAATTATGCAGAACTTTAAGGCTTAATATAATTTAAACGGATGAGTTATAAAAATATTCACCCCCTCACAGTCGTCTTGAAGAGCAACGTTAGCTATATAGACCAAAACCACTTTTTGCACCAGACTGTAAACAAGTTTATTTCTGCTGTAAAGGTCTATGGGATTGACTCTCTTCTGTCTCTAGTGGCCAGTGGATGAACTGCGGTTTAATCACTTCAGTGTTGATTCAAGAGAGAGATCGGAGAGTTGCCGCTTGCTCAAACTCATCTCTGATCACCAAAATTACATATTTAAACGTTTTTCCTTGAAAAAAAAATGTCTTTGTGTCTTAAAATATCTTGACTGTAACTCGACACCCTTGCCTCATTTAGTATGCGCGGTTCTATGAATATGCAAATGAGCCCCGCCTCCACTCACTCACTCAGCTCAGAGATCCACTGGTTGACGATCACACGTTGATCTGATTGGTTACAAGGTAGTTTGTGACGTCAGAAACACCAGCGATTTCAAAGCGTGTGTTTGAGACTGTCTTTGGTTCACTGCAGTTTTAAGGAGGAAATACTCAGCAATGCTGTCGACTTATGAATTTACACATGGTTTGTCTTAAAGCAGATTAAAAACACCACATAGACACATAAACAACATTAAAAGCTGGATTTACACCACAGGGGGACTTTAAGCATTTCATTTTGATGCATTTCTCATTAAACAAGACTTAATATCTTCAGTGATTTTGCTTCTCCAGTAAATGTGTCTTGATTTAAGAATTTTTAGATATTTTTACTGTAAAACGAGACGGAAACACTGAGGAAGAAGAAGATTTCTTGCCGTGTGTCTGATCTCGACGGTCTCCTGTCGAGCGCCTGCTCTTCTCAAGGTCTTTATGAGCTGATTGTGTGTCCTGGCATGTTTGTGCTGATTTAACATGCTTGTGTGTGTGTGTGTGTGTATGAACGTGTGTGTGAGCATCTCTGAAACACACATATCCTCAGCAGAACACGGCCAGGTCACATGACCCGAGATCATCAAGCTCATGTTATTGTTGTGATTTCGGGCTGACATGTGACCTGCCCGTGTCCTCGTGTGGTTCAGTCACATGATGCTCGGTCTGATGTCATATCCTGCATGTGAAGCCTCATGCGTTCGGTCATTAACACCAGCTAGTGTGTGGAATGATATAATAATCATAATCATGATGACATGAAGCTGTGAACGCGCCACTAAAGCACTCGCGCCCTCTTGCCCTTCACCGCTTCTTACACACGGACTTGCCTTGACTAGTTTTGAGTGTGTGTGTGTGTTTAACACAAGCTAAAACGTGTGGAAGAATCTGTCAGAACAAACACACACTCACTAAACTAGGCTGAATGTCACATGCAGTGTTGTGTCTTTTGTTTCTGGATTATTAGATATTTGAACTGTAACATGAGCTGAAACACATCAGGTGTGTGTGTGTGTGTTGTGACGGTGTGTGTTTCTGTGTGATTCCTCAGGCCGTGCGCGTAAGACTGTGGATGTGAAGATGACATTCATACCCAGAATAAATCAATCTTGCATTCTCAGATTGTTTGTGTCTCATGACGATCTCACACACTCATTAGTGTTGACGTGACGCTCGCGTGTGTGTGCATGAGACCTGCATGAGTCTGTTTGCTCAACATCATTTCCTGTTACTAACCTGCCACGCCATCACAGTTGTTGCCATGACAACCAATCAGCCAATCAGGGGCCGCCTTTCCCAACAGCGTCGCTAGTCGCTAGTTAGCGATTTCAGCTCTACTCACGAGGCTTCTGGGAAATGCAACCGTGATCAGTTTTCCCGACACAGTGGATTGTGGGATTGTGCTCTTCCCTTCTCCGGTCTTTCATCACATCCAGAGACACTCAACATCAATTTTAGACGTTTAAATCAAGATTGTTTTAATGTTTCTGAAAGAGACTCTTCTGCTCATTGATCAAAAATACAGTAAAAATAGTGAAATATTATTCCAATGTAAATCAGCTGTTTTCTGTGTGAATATACATTCATCCATCCGTCCTCTTCCGCTTACCCGGGGCCGGGTCGCGGGGGCAGCAGTCTAAGCAGGGATGCCCAGACTTCCCCCTCCCTAGACACTTCCTCCAGCTCTTCCGGGGGGACACCGAGGCGTTCCCAGGCCAGCCGGGAGTCCCTCCAGCGTGTCCTAGGTCTTCCTCGGGGTCTCCTCTCGGTGGGACGTGCCCGGAACACCTTCCCGGG
>NC_138241.1:37168550-37171050 GCF_964197995.2 Scardinius erythrophthalmus
TTTTGCTGAAGTGTGTTGTCTTTAATTGCTAATGCTCTTTTTACACACAGACTGAACACAATGAAGCATTGCTTGGTGATTGGTTGAGCTAAACTGGTATTATCTAATTGTGTAGTTAAATTTAACAGCTGACAGATATTCAACATAATTCATGTGTGAGACAGTCTAACAGAAGGACGGACAAAACCAGTCAAACATCAGCTGAGTTCTGCTCATATTTCATTACCGTTCTCTAAACTATAGCGGATAAACTGTCTGAATAAATGTTGGTTTGACTGTATATACATGTGTGTGTGTGTTTATATATACAACATAATTATATTATGTTATATTAATACACACACATATATTATGTAAACACAAACTTTTATTTTGGATGCGATAAATCGCAAATAATTGTTGCACAGCCCTATTACACACACACACACTCACTTACTCTCTCACACACACACACACACACACACACTCACACTCACTTACTCTCTCACTCTCTCACACACACACACACACACACACACACACACACACACACTCTCTCACACGTACACACACACACACACTCACACTCACTTACTCTCTCACACACACACACACACACACACACACTCACACTCACTTACTCTCTCACTCTCTCACACACACACACACACTCACTTACTCTCTCACACACACACACACACACACACACACACACACACACACACACACACACACACACACTCTCTCACACGTACGTACACACACACACACACACACACACACACACACACGCGCACTCACACACTCTCACACACACACACACACTCACTTACTCTCTCACACACACACACGCGCACTCACACACTCTCACACACACACACACACTCACTTACTCTCTCACACACACACACACACACACACACACACACACACACACACACACACACACACACACACTCTCTCACACGTACACACACACACACACACACACACACACGCGCACTCACACACTCTCACACACACACATTAAAACATTTCTCCGGTTCTCTCGATAACTGGTGTGTGTGTATGAGTGTGTCGTGGAGTTCTGCTTATTTATTGACGCTCCTCTTCTGATGTGTGTGTTCTTCACAGCGTTTGTTCTTCTATAGTGAGTAGATCTGCTAATAAATAATAAATATATATGACGTATTACTCCACTGCATTGTGATGTTTGTTGATATCTTCAATAAAGTTTCATTTCTGAACTTTCTCATGTTCTATATCAGTGTATGTTTAAATATTTGATCTGTTTTCATATTGAGATCAAGTGTTTTGAATGTTATTTAATAAATAATGAAAGAGTTTAATGATGTACGTCTGAGTTGTGTTCAGTGTTCCTGCATATAAAGAGTTCATGTGTTTCCTAATATACAAGAATCAATCCTGATTAAAGCTGGAACTGCACACAAACAAAATAACGATCTTCTTCATCGTGATGACGATATATCGGCGATATATGATCATTTATAATGTTATCGGCCCGATAAGAACATGTGTCTGATATATTAAAGCCGATAATAATGTGTTATTTCCTCCAGCTGAGACGCTTCAGATGCGACTGATCATCATGATGGCTTTGAATTGATTGGAATCAGTTTAAAAAGTAAATCACAGTTCAGTGCCACACGTCTGTCATATCGGCTTCATAACATCATCATGAGAACATCATAAATGTGTGTTTGGGTCGAGGCTGTTAATGATGACACTTGTGTTTTTATAATCAGGCTCTCAAATATTATATACAAATTTGGATTTAGATTTATCACCAATAATCAGCTTTCAAATATAAAGAATTATCGGTATCGGCCAAAATGTTAATATCAGTGCGTCCCATCTTCTTCTTCTTCTCAGTGTCTGTCCTGTTCTCCATCTCTAATATCTAAACATTCATAAATCAAGAGACATTTACTGGAGAAGCAGAACGACTGAAGATATTCAGACTAGTTTACTGAGAAATGTCTAAAAGTGAGTGAGTTTGTGTTTAAAACAAGAACAAATATCAGCCGATGGAGTCAGAAAAATAATCATGTTTTCCCTTTTGAATATTTCTCAGTAAACAAGTCTTCATATCTTCAGTCGTTCTGCTTCTCCAGTAACTGTCTGATTTATGAATGTTTAGATATTAGAGATGGAGAACACTGAGAAGAAGAAGAAGAGTTCTGCAGTGTGTGCATGTTCAGTACATTAGACCCAGCAGAGTGTGTGTGTGTGTGTGTGTGTGTTGTGCAGTGCAGTGTAATGAGAGTGTGTGCGTGTGTGTGTGTGTGTAGGACGGCAGCGGTGTGCTCCAGCGCAGCGGCTCCATCGGGCGGCTCAGAGACGTGTTGCGCAGGAGCAGCGAGAGACTGGTGAAGAAACTACAGGGCAGCGGACCGGCAGACACACACAACAACACGTATGAACACACACACCACATATATGAACACACACAACAACACGTATGAACACACACACACCACATATATGAACACACACAACA
>NC_138241.1:37176050-37181050 GCF_964197995.2 Scardinius erythrophthalmus
ATCACAGAACACACTGATCATCACAGAACACACTGATGATCACAGAACACACTGATCATTCTCATTCTGATCTATTCATTGAACATCATCAGTTTGATGAAACCGCTGTTAGGGTTAGGGTTCTAGGGTTAAGGTTATAGGGCTTGTGCTGTATTTTATAAAGCGATTAAGACATTTTACTGCGGTAACTCACGACACGAGTGCCAATTAAACTCGAGGCTCCAGTTCCAGATGTCCAGTCTCGCTGACACTAACTCCGCCATGTTGCGTTGCACTTTATCCCAGTTATAGAAGTGTTCATTTTGACAGCAAATTTTGATTTAGTTTTAGTCAGTCTTTTGAGTAAAATGCCATTTAGTTTTAGTCATATTTTAGTAATCTGAATTGTTTTAGTTTTAGTCAACGAAATCTACAGTGGATTTACTCAACTAAAATCTAATGGGTTTAGTTCAATTCTAATGCATTCATTTATTTAAATTTTATTTATTCGTCAACGAAATGAACAATGATTCATAGTATTATAAATATGTTGTCTTTGAATATGTACAGTGTTTGGTGTGAAACCAGAGCCCATCAGTGGAGTCGATGTTGATTTCAGACGAAGGTTCATGGTTTCATCTCTCGCTTTGTGTGTTTTGTGTTCAGACTCTGAGCGGCAGACGACTGAGAGACAGCCGAGGTCTGAGCTCCAGCTATGCGGATCTCTACAACAGCAGCTAAACCTGTCCTGACCACACACACACACACACACACACACACACACACACACACACAGACGACTGAGAGACAGCCGAGGTCTGAGCTCGTTATGCGGATCTGTACAACAGCAGCTAAACCTGTCCTGACCACACACACACACACACACACACACACACACTCTCATGTAAAGCCATAAACCCTAGTGAGGGACGACCCTGGTGGACATTAATGGTCTAGAAGTGGACTCTTCTGGTCAGAGGAACTGATGCTGCTCTGGTGAAAATGAACCAGAAACCGTAAAACACTAGAGTTACAGTAGAGTTACAGTAGAGTTACGGTAGAGTTACGGTAGAGATGTGTTGTTGTTTACATGGACGCCTGTTCAGAGCTTCACTGGAGATGATGTTTCATGATCTGCTGATATCTGAGTCTCTCAGAGGGTTCTCAGATTCCTTTAATCTGTTTATAGGGGGTTTGAGACTCATTCAGGAAAGCTGACTGTAAGAGAATTAGCAGTGCTGAAATAATGAAGATCACACATGATGATCAGCGGCGCTTTAGTTCTGTGCGGAGGTGTTTAAAACGCCGTCTGTTCTCAGGACACACACACTCACACGGCGCTGCGTCTCAGAAAGGTCAATATAGCATAAATAATCAGTTCATATTTGTATAATGTGCAGCACAGATATGAGGTTATATCTACAGAAACTAAATATCGGGGTAATACTGTGTGAAAATGCTGCAAGACTGCACACTAAACCACTGAATGATGTCACCTTGAATCATGCTTTGCTATTTATATTTCCAGATGCTTTACGCAGGGCATCATTATAACACTTCACTGTACACACAGTTGGTATCAGGGTTTTCTATATATTTGAGTAAGTGGGTTATTGCATGAATATTATCTCTATATATATCAACTCATTCAGGTTATTGTACTAATGTTGTCAGTCAAGTGCTTGAATAATGAAACATGAGTCCAAAATCACTGAGTTATCATCAGTCTGTCGTTACTGGACCTCATGCTGACATATGAATGTTTATGGGTTACAATATGTTTTGGGTGTAAATATTATGGATGATCCTCTCAGTTTGTAAATCTATTTTAGAAAGAGCAAAAGAAAAACATTGAGGATCCTGCTGATTTTATATCTGTGTTTTACTGGTAAACGAATCCAAGCGTTCTCAGGCGAGGAAGAAGATTCTGGGAGAAAATGCCTTTGTTACTTTGATATGATCATGAGATTATGATGATGATGATGATATAAGTGTCTCTTTGCCATCAAACCACTTTTTTGTTGTTGAAAATGTCGACCAAAGCTGCCATCCGCTTGAGGATGAGAAATTATGCTCTTTGAGATTATATTTCTGATGTATATTTGTGTCTGATCTGAGGTCATATTGGTTCTTGAGGAGGTTGTTTATCTGTAATCTTAGTTTCCGTTAAAGTTATTTGTTTCTGTAACACCCAAAATGGTCAAGAAAATAATGTTCTCAAGCCAATAATAAATTGTGCCAATTTTTACAGTCCTGTCGAAGATTATTTTAATTCCTTTAAAACATTTATCATTGTAAAAATTACAGTTTTTAGAAGGTAATTCAAATCTGCAGCTCAGTTGGAGTAGCTTATTATTCTGTGGTTAGACTATATATTTAATTTTAATATGATATCACGCATATTTATTTCAGTATCAATGCAGTCGAATACAGTGCAGTGCGCACGCGCTTCCCGCCTAAACAGGTACGTCACCTGCCGCCACAAAAAAGCGCGCGCTGCTACCATCATTCAAAAACTAATGGCAGTTAAACTGACATTACACAGATAGAAGAACCGCGAAACTGTTTACTGACTCAGATGGAGAGGAGCAGAGATGCCTTCAAAAGCGAACAGTATGAGGTGTGAAATTAATTTTGATTAGTTCAGCATAGTTAAAGTTAACTGTAGATAAGGGCGCGGATTCCACGGTTATACAGTTACAGGCAATTTTAACCTATTAAAATATATATACTGAATGACTAAAACAATCGTTGTCATAAAATTCACTTGCTTGCTCACAGTTTGAACGCTCTATTTCCTTTGATTTATTTTCAAGATCTAAGGTGAATTATCGGCTATAAAGGTAACGGAAAAATTATATTCAAACTCCCACAATGTATTATTTTAACATTAAATAACGCATATAAACAGTCCCTGAGATGATAGTCATAGTTTGTATGTTGTTTTCCAGCCGCTGCTGGTTCGACAAAAACTCTGATTAATATTGAAAATATGCCTTTTATTGCCTGCGCGTTTAGGTCAATGTTTGGCCTTAATAGCTAAACTTAAGGGATTTATAAGCATTGGACACCTCAACATCAAGCGTAAATTCAAACAGTTGTTTTGTGAAGAGAAAGAGATAAATCTGTTCAGAAATGTGGTCGTTGTTTCCCGGTGCTGCCAGCGGGATGCAGCATTGACCGCTTCCCGATCATGAGCGAGAGAGCCGAAACCGGAAGCTGGAGAGAGAGAGAGAGAGAGAGAGAGAGAGAGAGAGAGAGAGAAATAACCTGGGACCGAGGAAAGTGACCCGCAGTTTCTCACGGACTACAGGCGGATCCCGTGAGGAGAACCGAGACTCGTACCGAGACTCCTCAGGAATACAGCGATCCTTCACCGGACTCTTCTAATGTCACCGAACTCATAGCGCGCTTCATTTACATCTCAGTGTGTGGAGAAGGAGAATAACCGTCATTTCTGCGCACTTTGTGAACGCGTCTGACCTGCGCGTCTGCACCTGCGCGCCCCGGAAAACATGGACGGATCACCGGGGACCGACAGCGAGAGGAGCTCCAGAACAACAACACGCCGGAGACGGAGACCCGACGGGAGTCCGCGAGCCTTCTTCATCATGTGTTTCAAAGGTAACATCGTTTCACCTGGACACACACACACACACACACACACACACACACACACACACACACACACACACACACAGTAGGTGAAGCATCAAGCTTTACTTGACTGTAGTTACCTGAGTCAGTCTGGAACGCATGGAAGCCCATTTCCGCCACATGAGGAAACAAATCATGCTTTGGTGGTAAATCATAATTATTAAATTAATTATAAGTCGAAATTATGACATACTAATGACTTAATATGTTCATTATTCTGACTTGGTATGTCATAATTAAGATGATATCATTTTTAAAATGTAAAAACAAATTGGTTACACTTTATTTTAAGTTGACATTGTTACAGTGTAATTGCACAAACAAGTGCCAGTATTATTAATTGACTACATGTCTTTGCTATAGTTAGTTAGGGTTAAGGGTTAAGGCTTGGTTTAGGGTTAACGTTAGTTACTTGTAATTATGCATAATTTACTGTTATTGCTAGGTACATGTAACGTGTAACTACGTAAGCTTAAAATTGTTAGCAAAAAATTAAGCGATTTAAATTATTCGAAATTTTGAGATAAAAAGGTGAAATTATGACTGTTTTTTTAAGTCATAATTTTGACTTTTAATATCAGTTTCAACTTAGTATGTTATAAATTTCAACTTTTTATCTGATAAATGGCAATATATGTATAATTTAGATTTTTTTTATGATTTAAAAAAGCATGATTTTGTTCTTATGTGACATGGGCTTCTATAATAACTAGGGTTGGGTACCGAGACCCGGTTCCAATAGGGAACCGGTTCCGACGTAAACGGTAGTAACCAGACCGAATAAGAACGAAACTTTCGGTGCCTGATTTCGGTGCCTGACGTTTTTTTACCGCCCCCTATAAAACATCTCGCGGCACGAATGATCCAATAATAAAACATCTCCAGTAAACCAGCAGAGCGAGCATTAATTTAGTTCGTTTGTTAAATAAGAGGCGATCTAGCGCTAAAATGCGTTTTTTAAATCAAGTGATCAAAGTGCTCGTTGCCGCTGCGATCAGTGGCGCGGATACAGTGCTTTCTCTTGTGGCGCGCGCACACCGCACTGTCACTCGGACGCGCGCTTCGTTGCGGAGATCGATCTATTTATGAGGCGCCGTCTATATGATTATGTGCGCGTAGAGTTTGTGTGTGTGTGTGTGTGTGCTCGCGTCTCAGATGAGTATGCGCGGAGAGTTCCGCGCGTCTCGTGTGTGTGTGTAGAGTTTGTGCGTGAGCGACTTTAGATGTGATGTTGAGCATTTCATATTAGTTTGAGCATTCAGCAGTATACATGTATGACTACTTAGTAGGCCTATATGTGTATGCAAGGGTTTCATATGTGCGTGAATGAAGTTTGATTTAAAGGGATACTCCACTTTAAAATG
>NC_138241.1:37186050-37188550 GCF_964197995.2 Scardinius erythrophthalmus
GATCTCCATCCATACGTTCACTCCCTCCCGTGTGTGTGTGTGTGTGTGTGTATGTTGTAACCCATATTCCATATCTGCGCTACAGCTGCCCCCCCACACACTCTTCTCACGCAACGGCTCTCCATCCCACAGCACACACTCTTGTTAGATTCCCGTGCTCGCTCAACACGGATTATAGTTGGACAGCTTTATAATGCAGGGCAGATTTAGGCGACCTGTGACTGAGACGGATGATCTCGCTCTGGCTCAGCTCTGAGTAGCGATGCTCCGATGCTTCGGCCAATAAAAGCCATTCTTTTGTTTTCACTATCGACCATTGTTTGAAACAGCCAATGATCAGGGCCGATTCTATCCCGTCAGTCATACGGGGGGCAGGAGACGTGTGTGAAGAAAGTGTCTGGTGTTGCTCACGTCCTTCAGAATATCTTTTGTGTTCAGCAGAAGAGACAGACTCAGGTGCGGAGCATAGTGAGGGAGAGTAAACGATGACAGTAACGGCCCCTTTAATAACGCTGGTATTCTCAGTGTCTCGACTCTGTAACACTCAGCCTGTCATTGAGGAGCTCAACACACACACACATGATTTCTTTATTTGCAGCTCTCTGTGTGCCGTACTCGTGCTGTCAGACTGCCATCGCTCTCGTGTGTGTGTCCTGAGATCAGCCGGCTCTGGTGGATAGAAGAGAGTGTGTGTGTGTGTTTGACAGTGAGTTCAGTGAGACTCGTGTGTGTGTGTGTGTGTGTGTGTGTGTGTGTGACAGATTCAGCTGAGAACACCAGCTCCGTTACATTTCACTGATTCTACTCTTCATTTACTGCCATTCCTCACTCTCATCTTGTCACTCTCGACTGTTTTCATTTCTCCATCCTTTCATTTTCACTTTTTGCTAAATACACATTAATTGTGCAGATATTAACATAAATAAATACATAATCTCTGTATTACATACATAATACATTACATACATAGTCTCCAATGCCATCTCTCTCATGTTCGTCCATCCTCGGGATTCTTCTTCGTGCGACCCCCCCCCCCCACTACTTCAGCTGACCTTTAAGGAACCGGGGTTAAGTAATCTTAACCAATGAAATTAGCTGCAGGGCGGGATTTCTGCTTAACTGGTTTGCGCCCAGTGGGATTTTTTTACATTTGTTATAGAAAGATTAAAAATACGGGAGAAATACGGGAAAATATTTTAACGTGATGATAGCGGGATAGCAAGGTAAAATACGGGAGAATCCCGAGAACAACGGGAGGGTTGACAGGTATGGTGTGTGTGTGTGTGTGTGTGTGTGTGTGTGTGTGTGTGTGTGTGTGTGTGTGTGTGTGTGTGAAATGGGTAGGTTTAGGGGTCGGGTTAGTGTGTGTGTGTGTATGTGTGTGATGGGTAGGTTTAGGGGTAGGGTTTAGGGTAGGGTTTAGGTTAGGGTTAGTTTATTTAAGTTTAAACATATTTGACAACGTATTACCTACACAATAACAAGTAAATCAACTAATGGCCAAGACCGCAGACCTCACTCTCGCTCACTCGCTCACTCTCGCTCGCAGGCACTCTTTCTCTCTCTCGCCCTCACACTCTCTGCGCATAACGGTTTAGATGAACAGCAACAATAAGCAAATGTTGAGTGCTGATCAAGAGTTTTGTGCAAGCAATTTAAGGTCAGGACTCTTGTCCAAAATATAGCAGGCTTCATTCAGTGATTGAAACAAATATTATTAACATTAATTGAAGTTTTACAGCATATAGAACCGACACTGAGCGCTCCGAGCGAGCTGTGCTGTGGTAAACATGGAACTTCTCCTTGACATGAAACGGTAAATAATCAAACCAGTGGAAGCCTGCAGTGCATGAAGCTGCTGTATCTAACCTACCTTATCCATGCGATATCTATTCAGTCAGTACAGTAGCCTACACTTCAGTAATGTTTAGTAATGACTAAGGTTGCAAAGGGGCGGAAAATTTCCGGTAAATTTCCATGGGAAGTTAAGCTGGGGAATTTTGGAAATATTCATTACCACGGCAACCGCTTGTGCGTCCACTCTGAAAGTAACTGTACACATAAGAGACGGATAGATACATTATTTAAGGTTATTTCTATTCATTAGATATATGAACTTGTTGTCAAGTAAGCCCCGTTGCGAGCATGTGCGTCTCTCTAAACTTTCAGTGTGCTGCACTGCTCTAGTTGACTTCTGCGCCTTCCCCCCCGAAAATATCACGTTAATTTTGAAAACGTAATTCCTTTTGTGGATCCTCTTGGTCTTTCTTCATGTTTCTTTGACAAATATCAGTGTCTCAGTCTGCACGTGAGTTAACAGAATAAAAAAATCTGTTACGGTTGACATTTTCTTCAGCGGTAACGATATATACCGTCATACCGCCCAGCCCTACTTATGTGGTAAATAAAGTTATGCTAGCTTATTTAGCATCTAACTTATCAGCTTGCTATCTACTAGATGAATACATTTGTATGTGATATTTGCAATTTAAACATTTAA
>NC_138241.1:37196050-37211050 GCF_964197995.2 Scardinius erythrophthalmus
TGTGTGCAGTGTGTTCAGTGTGTTCAGTGTGTTCAGTGTGTGCAGTGTGTGCAGTGTGTTCAGTGTGTGCAGTGTGTTCAGTGTGTGCAGTGTGTGCAGTGTGTGCAGTGTGTTCAGTGTGTGCAGTGTGTTCAGTGTGTGCAGTGTGTGCAGTGTGTTCAGTGTGTGCAGTGTGTTCAGTGTGTGCAGTGTGTTCAGTGTGTTCAGTGTGTGCAGTGTGTGCAGTGTGTTCAGTGTGTTCAGTGTGTTCAGTGTGTGCAGTGTGTGCAGTGTGTGCAGTGTGTGCAGTGTGTTCAGTGTGTGCAGTGTGTTCAGTGTGTGCAGTGTGTGCAGTGTGTGCAGTGTGTGCAGTGTGTTCAGTGTGTTCAGTGTGTTCAGTGTGTTCAGTGTGTGCAGTGTGTTCAGTGTGTGCAGTGTGTTCAGTGTGTGCAGTGTGTTCAGTGTGTTCAGTGTGTGCAGTGTGTTCAGTGTGTTCAGTGTGTTCAGTGTGTTCAGTGTGTTCAGTGTGTGCAGTGTGTTCAGTGTGTGCAGTGTGTTCAGTGTGTGCAGTGTGTTCAGTGTGTTCAGTGTGTTCAGTGTGTTCAGTGTGTGCAGTGTGTGCAGTGTGTGCAGTGTGTGCAGTGTGTTCAGTGTGTGCAGTGTGTTCAGTGTGTGCAGTGTGTGCAGTGTGTGCAGTGTGTTCAGTGTGTGCAGTGTGTGCAGTGTGTGCAGTGTGTTCAGTGTGTTCAGTGTGTTCAGTGTGTGCAGTGTGTTCAGTGTGTGCAGTGTTCAGTGTGTGTTCAGTGTGTGCAGTGTGTTCAGTGTGTTCAGTGTGTGCAGTGTGTGCAGTGTGTTCAGTGTGTTCAGTGTGTGCAGTGTGTGCAGTGTGTGCAGTGTGTTCAGTGTGTTCAGTGTGTTCAGTGTGTGCAGTGTGTGCAGTGTGTTCAGTGTGTGCAGTGTGTGCAGTTTGTGCAGTGTGTTTAGTGTGTTCAGTGTGTGCAGTGTGTTCAGTGTGTGCAGTGTGTGCAGTGTGTGCAGTGTGTGCAGTGTGTGCAGTGTGTTCAGTGTGTGCAGTGTTCAGTGTGTGTTCAGTGTGTTCAGTGTGTTCAGTGTGTGCAGTGTGTTCAGTGTGTTCAGTGTGTGCAGTGTGTGCAGTGTGTTCAGTGTGTTCAGTGTGTGCAGTGTGTGCAGTGTGTGCAGTGTGTGCAGTGTGTTCAGTGTGTTCAGTGTGTGCAGTGTGTGCAGTGTGTGCAGTGTGTGCAGTGTGTTCAGTGTGTGCAGTGTGTGCAGTGTGTTCAGTGTGTGCAGTGTGTTCAGTGTGTTCAGTGTGTGCAGTGTGTGCAGTGTGTGCAGTGTGTGCAGTGTGTGCAGTGTGTTCAGTGTGTGCAGTGTGTTCAGTGTGTGCAGTGTGTGCAGTGTGTGCAGTGTGTGCAGTGTGTGCAGTGTGTTCAGTGTGTTCAGTGTGTGCAGTGTGTTCAGTGTGTTCAGTGTGTGCAGTGTGTGCAGTGTGTTCAGTGTGTGCAGTGTGTGCAGTGTGTGCAGTGTGTGCAGTGTGTTCAGTGTGTTCAGTGTGTTCAGTGTGTGCAGTGTGTGCAGTGTGTGCAGTGTGTTCAGTGTGTTCAGTGTGTTCAGTGTGTGCAGTGTGTTCAGTGTGTTCAGTGTGTGCAGTGTGTGCAGTGTGTGCAGTGTGTGCAGTGTGTGCAGTGTGTGCAGTGTGTTCAGTGTGTGCAGTGTGTTCAGTGTGTGCAGTGTGTGCAGTGTGTGCAGTGTGTTCAGTGTGTGCAGTGTGTTCAGTGTGTGCAGTGTGTGCAGTGTGTTCAGTGTGTTCAGTGTGTTCAGTGTGTGCAGTGTGTGCAGTGTGTGCAGTGTGTGCAGTGTGTGCAGTGTGTGCAGTGTGTGCAGTGTGTGCAGTGTGTTCAGTGTGTGCAGTGTGTGCAGTGTGTGCAGTGTGTTCAGTGTGTTCAGTGTGTGCAGTGTGTGCAGTGTGTTCAGTGTGTGCAGTGTGTGCAGTGTGTGCAGTGTTCAGTGTGTGCAGTGTGTGCAGTGTGTGCAGTGTGTGCAGTGTGTGCAGTGTGTTCAGTGTGTGCAGTGTGTGCAGTGTGTTCAGTGTGTGCAGTGTGTGCAGTGTGTGCAGTGTGTGCAGTGTTCAGTGTGTGCAGTGTGTTCAGTGTGTGCAGTGTGTGCAGTGTGTGCAGTGTGTGCAGTGTGTTCAGTGTGTGCAGTGTGTGCAGTGTGTTCAGTGTGTGCAGTGTGTGCAGTGTGTGCAGTGTGTGCAGTGTGTGCAGTGTTCAGTGTGTGCAGTGTGTTCAGTGTGTTCAGTGTGTTCAGTGTGTGCAGTGTGTTCAGTGTGTGCAGTGTGTGCAGTGTGTTCAGTGTGTGCAGTGTGTTCAGTGTGTTCAGTGTGTTCAGTGTGTGCAGTGTGTGCAGTGTGTTCAGTGTGTGCAGTGTGTGCAGTGTGTGCAGTGTGTGCAGTGTGTGCAGTGTGTGCAGTGTGTGCAGTGTGTGCAGTGTGTGCAGTGTGTGCAGTGTGTGCAGTGTGTTCAGTGTGTTCAGTGTGTTCAGTGTGTGCAGTGTGTTCAGTGTGTGCAGTGTGTTCAGTGTGTGCAGTGTGTTCAGTGTGTGCAGTGTGTTCAGTGTGTTCAGTGTGTGCAGTGTGTTCAGTGTGTGCAGTGTGTTCAGTGTGTGCAGTGTGTTCAGTGTGTGCAGTGTGTTCAGTGTGTTCAGTGTGTGCAGTGTGTGCAGTGTGTTCAGTGTGTTCAGTGTGTTCAGTGTGTTCAGTGTGTTCAGTGTGTGCAGTGTGTTCAGTGTGTGCAGTGTGTTCAGTGTGTTCAGTGTGTGCAGTGTGTTCAGTGTGTTCAGTGTGTTCAGTGTGTTCAGTGTGTGCAGTGTGTTCAGTGTGTGCAGTGTGTTCAGTGTGTGCAGTGTGTTCAGTGTGTGCAGTGTGTTCAGTGTGTTCAGTGTGTGCAGTGTGTTCAGTGTGTTCAGTGTGTGCAGTGTGTGCAGTGTGTGCAGTGTTCAGTGTGTGCAGTGTGTGCAGTGTGTTCAGTGTGTGCAGTGTGTGCAGTGTGTTCAGTGTGTGCAGTGTGTTCAGTGTGTGCAGTGTGTTCAGTGTGTGCAGTGTGTTCAGTGTGTTCAGTGTGTGCAGTGTGTGCAGTGTTCAGTGTGTGCAGTGTGTTCAGTGTGTGCAGTGTGTGCAGTGTGTGCAGTGTGTGCAGTGTGTTCAGTGTGTGCAGTGTGTGCAGTGTGTGCAGTGTGTGCAGTGTGCAGTGTGTGCAGTGTGTGCAGTGTGTGCAGTGTGTGCAGTGTGTGCAGTGTGTGCAGTGTGTTCAGTGTGTGCAGTGTGTTCAGTGTGTGCAGTGTGTGCAGTGTGTGCAGTGTGTGCAGTGTGTGCAGTGTGTGCAGTGTTCAGTGTGTGCAGTGTGTGCAGTGTGTGCAGTGTGTGCAGTGTTCAGTGTGTGCAGTGTGTTCAGTGTGTGCAGTGTGTGCAGTGTGTGCAGTGTGTGCAGTGTTCAGTGTGTGCAGTGTGTTCAGTGTGTGCAGTGTGTGCAGTGTGTGCAGTGTGTGCAGTGTGTTCAGTGTGTGCAGTGTGTGCAGTGTGTTCAGTGTGTGCAGTGTGTTCAGTGTGTGCAGTGTGTGCAGTGTGTGCAGTGTGTGCAGTGTTCAGTGTGTGCAGTGTGTGCAGTGTTCAGTGTGTGCAGTGTGTTCAGTGTGTGCAGTGTGTGCAGTGTGTGCAGTGTGTGCAGTGTGTGCAGTGTGTTCAGTGTGTGCAGTGTGTTCGTTCAGTACACAGAGACTGAAGGAAAGCACAGGCTGCTCAAAGTGCCTGAATTTGACTGAAATGTAAGTCCTGGAAAACCCTTGAAAACAGACATATTTATGAAAAGGTACTTGGAAAGCACATGAATTATAGAAAGACAATATATGTGAAATTAGTGTTTCATTTTATCGATAAAGCAATCTTTTCACACAAAATTAACACTGCAGCCCGTCTGATAAAGATATAGAGCCATTTCACATGAGGATGAGCGTAATATTGCTCATATAAATATCCAAGTATATGATACAGCTTTTTATTCTTCAGGTCAATCATATATTCACGGGGAACATCAGTTTGAATAAGGAACTGGGATTGCATTGATCCCAGGAAATTGCCGTAAAATTGCTATAGTGCCTTCTGTGTGAACGCAAACACGTCCCGGGGGCGATGCCGGGATGGGGAGCTAGTAACACTGCCGGGATCAGTCCCGGAACGTGCCCTGTGTGAACGAGAGCCAGGACCAGTGCCGTAAGGGGTGTTTGTTGCTCTTAGAAGAAAGTTTGTGTTCGTCTGCAAACTGGAATGAAGCCGAGACCAGGAGCTCCTGCTATCCTGGAGCTGGAAGCGCTCGCCAGCTTTGTGGAACGGTACGCGACGCGCTAGTGTACGACCGAAGCCGGAATAAGACGCTGGTGGTTCCTCGAGATCGAGAGCGCGGAGCATTAGTAAAGACGCTGCGTTAATAACTCCACCCAGAGCACGACTGCAGCGGACAGAGCCGTAGCGGAAGACTACACACGCCTTTCTACAACACATCCTGACGTCACGTGACTTACGGGATGTGTGTGAACACACTCCAGACTCCGGAAAACCACTGGCAGTGTGAACGAACCAAAATCAAATGATCCCGGGACACATTATCTGTGTATTTCCCGGAATCTCTGTGTGAAAGAGGCTCTAGTGTCCTTTCAGTGATTAAAGATGCCACAATCATTGCATCTTATGTGTACCGTTCTGTTTTATTGGTTTATTTTTTGTTTATCTATTTACCTTTTTTAGAATTTGAAAGGTAATAAAGATATTGTTTGATATGTGAGATCTCTGATTGAAGTCCTTGAAAACCAAAGAAGTAGATCTTGAAGTTCTCACACTGGCGGTGATTTCTGCTGTATTGTAATGATCTCTCAGACAGCATGCGGTCTGTAGTTTATGAGTGTGTGTGTGTGTGTGTGTGTGTGTGTGTGTGTGTGTGTGTGTGCTCATATCAACAGTAGCTGGAGTGAAACATGCCTCGGCGCGTCTCTCGAAGAGGAGAGGCCTGTGTGTGTGTCAGGAGCGCTTCAGCTTTACTTTCATACAAACACGATCACAGTAAATGTCAAATCTTTATTTCTTTCAAGTTTAAAGACAAATCACGAACACTTTGAACTTTTACATGACATAACACCAGGTTTATGTTGCCTGACTAACAGGTTTAAATGCTACAAAAACAGTAGCATCTGTAAACAAATGTAACAACCTAATTTTTATATGGTAAAATTTAAATATTCTGTTTGAGCTTTATTAAAATGAACCATTGGTCTTTCATAGTAACATATTTAGATCATGATAAACACAGTTTAAACCATTTAGCACCTTAACATCATGGTAAAGTGTAACTATAAGATTTATATGGTATTTGTATAAAACAGTATATTTAGTATAAATGCACAAATGCTATAGCTTAATCACAAAAAATACTGTAATAATATTCCATTACTCAACACACGTCTACATTAATATAATTCGCGGGAGAGTCAGATCTGCTGTCATTCGTGTGTTTATACGCACTGACTTTAGTTACTCGGAAACAATCCAATCCAATTTCAGTTTCTACAAGTTGTTTATACGAACCCTAAATGTGGCTATTGTCACGATCACTACATTTCCCATCATCCTCCCTGCCCTCACCTGCATTGTTCAGTTTCCAGTAGGGCTGTCAACTTTAGTCGTTTAGTCGACTAATCGGTCGATGCCGTCTTGGTCGACTGACATTCTCATTGGTCGACCAGTTTTTTTTTTTTTTTTCACCAATAAAGAAATTTTCAGTGATTTACTCCTTGATATTTATTCCTTTATAAGCAGTTATATATTACTGTATTCCAAATATAATTAGCCTATGTTTTAAATGCTTTAATTTAGGCTATTTTGTAACAGCGCCACAGTTTTGCGCACCACGTAGAACACTCGGGAACCGCACCTGTGGCTGCACTGCTGCTTCGCGCTCAGTAAGGAATATAGTAATCTCTATGTGTCTGTCTGTCCGTTTGCATTTTGATTATTTCGAGAACCGTTCATCCAATCGACTTCACAAGGGAGTGCAGTGTCGCATTTTGTGCAATATAGACAGACACGCGAGACGCCATACGTTCAGAATTAATAGTAAACTACAGAACAGCGCGAGCGGGAAGCGGCGCACCTCACGCGAGCAGGGCTTATTCTCCGAGAACGGACACTGCACTAGTGTTATAAAACGCACACAGTCTGTTAACTTAAGCAATACTTTTAAATCTAATATTTTTCTGACTAAGAAATTACTGACACAGTAAAAGGGTAGATTTAAATAAAGAAAAACAAAATTTAAATAAAGAAAAAAACGAAATTTAAATAAAGAAAAAACGAAATTTAAATACAGAAAAAAACGAAATTTAAATAAAGAAAAACGAAATTTAAATACAGAAAAAACAAAATTTAAATAAAGAAAAACGAAATTTAAATACAGAAAAAACGAAATTTAAATACAGAAAAACTAAATTTAAATAAAGAAAAACGAAATTAAGTTAGCCTAAATTAAAAACGGGATTCCAGGTGTCAATAAAAAACAAAACAAAAAAAAAACGTTTTTTCGTTGTTGTTTTATAAATGCTCTATGACAATTGTTTAATAAATGTTCAATCAAAATGCAAAACATAGCGTCTTTTTTTCTTTCTTTTTTGGATTTCTTTGGTTGACCACAGCCCTAGTTTCCAGCCACTCCTTCATTAGTTATTGTGGTTCAGCTTTGTGTTGTTAGTGTCTGTGGTTGCTGTCAGTTATTTTGCCCCAGCTGAGTCTCGTTTCCCTGACCTGTGTGTTTCTCCCTGTTCCTGGGCTTGGATCTTTTACTTTACGTTGATGTGTGGTGATGTTTCCTGGTCTTATTTCTGAAGTAAGGGTTAGGGTTAGTTACTGGTACCCGTAACGGCTCTCTAGTTCACAGATTCATTAACGTGTGCATTACATGTGTTTCGAACAAAACTTCAGCGCATGTCTGTTTAAAAAGCTAAAGCTACAGGAAGTTTGTCATTTTTGCTTGATGACGAAGAGCTGTTTATGTGAAGGAGAGTTATGTCACATCCACATGAGATAATATACACCTTCACAAACATGCTGATCACAGATACATACATTTGAGAATGTTTTTATTTTAATGATTTTTGTCATATTGATCAAATTATTTCAGGCTCAATCCGCTCTTCTTCATCACTTCTGCTCCTGAGTTTACCATCGAACATCGAGTAGAACAGTAAGATCATGACTGATTCACACTGAGTTTCAGAGACTTGAGCTAACGTGAGTATGTTGTTCCCGATGACAGATCCACACAGAAGCACGACTGCGCCAGGGTCTTGTGTGTGTGACGGGATGTTTTATGTATTTGGGTCAGTCACACACAGAAATACTGCACGATTTCTCAAGCTCCGAAGAGTGTTCAGTCAACCCATCTTCCCTTTTGAAATGTTAATATAGTGCAGCCTCAGAGATGTTGCGCTGTTATTCTGAGGACAGAAAGTTCTGCCTCCACAAATGAAGTGCATTTGATATGGATGTTTGTCTTCCAGAGCGACGCAGGGATCACGGTTCTCTCGCTCACACCGAGGCTGTGATTGACACACTAATAAACCGTTAAGAGGACGTTTTGTCAAGCGCCCAGAGCGACTTAATCCCGTGAATGAATGTCTTTCTCCTGTGGGATTAGAGAGGGCGGTGTTAGCGTGGGAGGAATGGGAACTTCTTCTGTTTAACCCTTTCCTTACTCACCCGGTTCCCATGAGCTCCAGTGATGATCACACGCTGGTAAACCTGTGTGTGTGATTACTCATGTAACGAGCGTGAGTGATCATCATGTGCTCCTCTAACGAGCCTGTTCGTCAGCCGGCTCTCGTTAGGCAGGATCAGCCTGTCCGTCTCCTCCGCATGTTCCGCTCAGTGAAGCGTCGCCCCTGGGCTTTTAGAACATTAGCATGGCGTTCGGGCTGTGATTAGCTCAGGTTATCTGGTGCTGTGATTTAACGAGCCTCTCGTTTGTTCCTCTGCTCTACGTCTGTCGGAGACTTCTGTGTTTTCATCACCGTCTGAAGATCTCACACACACTCTCACACACTCTCTTTCTCACTCTCACACACTCTCTTTCTCTCTCTCTCTCTCTCTCACACTCACACTCTCTCTCTCACTCTCACTCTGTCTCTTGCTCTCTCACACTCTCTCACACACTCTCACACACTGTCTTTCTCTCTCACTCTCTCTCACAATCACACTCTCACTCGCTCTCACTCTCTCTCTCACTCTCACTCTCTCTCTTGCTCTCTCACAATCACTATATGTATATTGTGTTAATAATATTATATCAACCAGTAAATTCCCAGTAGATGATGTAAGTTCCCCCTGAATGAATCGTGTGGGTGATGTGGAAGAGTAATGTGGTACAGTAAGTACAGTTTGATGATGAACACTGATCGCTCAGGGAAACGGGCGAGCGAGACTCATTGTTCGTCAGTGCGGTCGTCTGTGTTTTATTTTATTCATCTATAGTGTGTGTGTCTGAAAGCAGACGAGTGGAGAGATGTGATGTCGTCTGAAGAGTGTGTGTGTGTGTGTGTGTGTGTGTGTTCCTGCAGGCTGTCAGGTCCGATGTGTGTCCGCTCTCTGAATCTGAAGGAAGACAAAACGAGCAGTGTCCTGAAACGGCGTCTCTCTCGCTGTCCAGTCAAGCTCCAGTTAGCACTGCTGTTTAAGAGCTGCGCAGGTCGTGTGTGTCCAGCAGGAACGTGTGTGTGTGTGACCTGTGTCCAGCAGGAACTGTGGAAGAGTGCAGTTAAGTAGGGCATATTGTGATGTTTACTAGCATAAACCCACCGCTGGGACCGTTTATACTGTGAGGTTCTGCTAACAAAAATGTGTTCCAACAACGTTTTGCTAACCTTCTCATTATTAAATGTTCACAACATCCAGTTTTTTGTGCGTTTTGAATCTTCAAACATTATAGAAACGTTACTTTGAATGTTCTCTGAACATTCCGAAACCAGTTGTAACATTTTACAACCACTTGTTACATATGTTACTTGTAATTACCATAGTAATAACAGTAAAGTATGCATAATTCCACGCAACTAAAAAAATGTTCCATGAGTTATGTATTAGGGATGTAAACGGTTAATCGATTATCGATTAATTGTCGACAAGAATTTACTCGATTAAATAAAATTATTGTCGGTTAATTGAACATTGCGAACGTGCACGAGATTCTCGCGGGCGGCGAGAGACCCGACACAAACTTGAGGCGGCAAAAAAGAAACCAAACATGAGGCGGTCAAAACGGAGGGGAATGTGGGAGCATTTCAGAAACAGAGCTGCCAGCCCTCACGCATCACACCACACATCCATTATCTCATGCACAGAAAAATCGCGAAGCTAGACAGAGGCGGGGTGCGTTTCCCGAAAGCATCGTTGGCCAACTGGTCGCAAGTTCATCGCAATGTCCACTGAACTCTATTGGTAACGACGGAACTTGCGACCATATTTGGCCAACGATGCTTTCGGGAAACGCACCCCAGGTTAGCTATGATATATAAAAACTCAGCTCTCAGATTCTGTCAATTTTATTACGAAATTCAAACAATAAATACCGTTTTGGCGCTTGTAAATGTTATGTGACAGATCCCATAGCGCACGTGAACCGATCATCTCAAACGCTACTAGCTAATAGTAAAAAAATAACACGAACACTGTTGAAAGATACAGTACAACTTACCGAAATGTATATTTCTCATACATAATATCGATCAATCAGTGTTTTTCATCAGCGTGAATAGGTCAATAACATAGCTGGAGAACAATTATCTCACATTTACCTCAGGAAAGCCATTTAATGAACATAATATAGGCTATAGCACGTAGTTGGCAAGAAAAGAAATAGCTATAGAGAGTATTTTGCTAAATATGTGTTCTATATTACATATTTATACTTGTATCATTAAATAAAGTTATTATAATAAAAAACGCATCATATTTAATTATTTTTAACCTTAAATAATAGCCTTCTACCAGCTGATAGGGCTTTCTGTATGTTTACAGCATTAGGTGAGTTGTTTTTTTTTTCTTGAGAAAAATTAATGTCTATCTTGTGTAGCCTACCTAATATTTATCCAAACGAGTCAATATTAAATAAAATCACAATACCGGTAATTGAATTGAAATAATAAAAAAGCGTAGCTTACCAGAAATTGTACCATGTAAACATTGTAACATGTTGTCACTAAACCTAATAAAATTCAGTTTAGTTACTAAAATGTTAGTGACAATCACAATACACTTATTGTGATGCAATTTTTACAATTATTTTTATTTTTTTTTATGTATTTTAATTTTCTGTGCATAATTTATTTTGTTAAACTACATAAATTCCATTATCTGTACCGTATCCCAACTGTTACAATAAAACATCAGTTGAGCAATATAACATGCATTTTTATTCAGTATAAGCAATATTTTGCTTTTTATGTTAAAGACACTATTGATACCGTGAGAAATTTACATTCTCAGGAAAATAGCCGCTTATCAATTAATCGTTAATCGATCGATAAGGTCAATCAACTAATGATTAATGAATTAATCGATAATTTGCATCCCTATTATGTATAAATAATGAGGAATCTCGCCAGAACATTAGCCAATGGTTAATGTCACGGCTGATGGATTTACACTGAGATCAGCTGCTGTTTAATACTAGTTTTATTTCAGCAATACAGTAATCAAAGATTTAAAGCACTGGAGTATTATAAATATGATTGGCTGTTTCTCTAATGGAAGATTGTGGTCAACCGTTCTAACCACATCAGCGCTTTACACAACACAGACGGATTCAAGGCAGCTTCACAGAAATAAACCGCAAAATAGCAGTGTTAATGTTTCTAAACTCATCCATCCGCTGTAAAGCAGCTCTGCAGAAGACAGGAGTGCTATTATCCAGATCAATCCAGTGCATTAATTCACACTTGAGTTCAGTAACAGTGTTAAAGGTATTTGCTCATATAAATTAAACTTTTAAGCTTGTCATGTACAGTGGCATAGGGTTATACACGCGTGACCCTCGCTGGGTCTCAGCCTCGCTGTATGAGAACATGAGCGACACCCAGAGCCGCTCTGAGATCGTTATATCATTAACACATGGAGACTCAAAGTTCGGTTTAACTTGATAATATATTACTGTTGTACAGCAGAATTTAGATATCTCCATTTAATAATAATACTAACACTAATAATAATAAATCATCAAAATCACACTGTTTCTTCTATGTTGTAATTTTAACAGTATAAAGCTCAGTTGTGCCGCATGTTGTTTGACAAAAAAAGTTTAATTTCATATAAAAGATCAATTAAATTAATGTTTTACGTCTTCTTTAGATTACTAGAAAACTCACAACACAGAATTTGTGGAAAACAAAACATTTTATAGAATTTAATCTTTTTTTATTACTTAAATGGTTGTTTTTATTAATATTCAAGCATCCCAGAAAATGGCAGACAGTGGCCAAGGCAGCTCTGGCACAATGTCAGGAACACTTCTACTAATGACTGACAGTTTCTCCACAGTTATTGAGGAAAACACGGCTAAAGCCCCGGAGAAAGCTCGCGCTGGGGCCGGCACTGAATCTCAGGCTAAAATGTGAACAGAACCTTCTAGATGCCGTGAACAGTGTCATTCAGCACAACTGATCAGGGCTGCGTTTCCCTGCACACCGCTGGACGCTTCACTGGTCGGTCTCTCGTTCTCTCCGCTGGAGTGTGTGGTCGGTCTCTCGTTCTCTCCGCTGGAGTGTGTGGTCGGTCTCTCGTTCTCTCCGCTGGAGTGTGTGGTCGGTCTCTCGTTCTCTCCGCTGGAGTGTGTGGTCGGTCTCTCGTTCTCATCAGTGTGTGGTCGGTCTCGGGATTCCTCCCCTCGTTAGGCTTCGAGATGTTAATTCTCCATGACTAATCCGCTCTCTGTGTGTCTCTGCAAACTAGCAGCGGTGTGTGTAGCTCTACTAGCGGTGTGTGTAGCTCTATTAGCGGTGGGTTTAGCTCTATTAGCGGTGTGTATAGCTCTATTAGCAGTGGGTTTAGCTCTATTAGCGATGTGTGTATTGCTCTATTAGCGGTGTGTGTAGCTCTGTTAGCGGTGTGTGTAGCTCTATTAGCGGTGGGTGTAGCTCTATTAGCGGTGTGTATAGCTCTATTAGCGGTGTGTGTAGCTCTATTAGCGGTGTGTGTAGCTCTATTAGCGGTGTGTGTAGCTCTATTAGCGGTGTGTGTAGCTCTATTAGCGGTGTGTGTAGCTCTATTAGCGGTGTGTGTAGCTCTATTAGCGGTGTGTGTAGCTCTATTAGCGGTGTGTGTAGCTCTGTTAGCGGTGTGTGTAGCTCTATTAGCGGTGTGTGTAGCTCTGTTAGCGGTGTGTGTAGCTCTATTAGCGGTGTGTGTAGCTCTATTAGCGGTGTGTATAGCTCTATTAGCAGTGGGTTTAGCTCTAGCGGTGTGTGTAGCTCTATTAGCGGTGTGTGTAGCTCTGTTAGCGGTGTGTGTAGCTCTATTAGCGGTGTGTGTAGCTCTATTAGCGGTGTGTGTAGCTCTATTAGCGGTGTGTGTAGCTCTATTAGCGTTGTGTGTAGCTCTATTAGCGGTGGGTTTAGCTCTACTAGCGGTGGGTTTAGCTCTATTAGCGGTGTGTGTATAGCTCTATTAGCGGTGTGTATAGCTCTATTAGCGGTGTGTGTAGCTCTATTAGCGGTGTGTGTAGCTCTATTAGCGGTGGGTTTAGCTCTACTAGCGGTGGGTTTAGCTCTATTAGCGGTGTGTGTATAGCTCTATTAGCGGTGTGTGTAGCTCTGTTAGCGGCGTGTGTAGCTCTATTAGCAGTGTGTGTAGCTCTGTTAGCGGTGGGTTTAGCTCTATTAGCGGTGTGTGTAGCTCTGTTAGCGGTGGGTGTAGCTCTATTAGCGGTGTGTGTAGCTCTATTAGCTGTGGGTGTAGCTCTATTAGCGGTGTGTATAGCTCTATTAGCGGTGTGTGTAGCTCTGTTAGCGGTGGGTTTAGCTCTATTAGCGGTGGGTGTAGCTCTATAAGCGGTCTGTGTAGCTCTATTAGCGGTGGGTGTAGCTCTATTAGCGGTGTGTGTAGCTCTATTAGCGGTGGGTGTAGCTCTATTAGCGGTGGGTGTAGCTCTATTAGCGGTGTGTGTAGCTCTGTTAGCGGTGGGTTTAGCTCTATTAGCGGTGGGTGTAGCTCTATTAGCGGCCTGTGTAGCTCTATTAGCGGTGTGTGTAGCTCTATTAGCGGTGTGTGTAGCTCTATTAGCGGTGGGTGTAGCTCTATTAGCGGTGTGTATAGCTCTATTAGCAGTGGGTTTAGCTCTATTAGCGGTGGGTGTAGCTCTATTAGCAGTGTGTGTAGCTCTATTAGCGGTGTGTATAGCTCTATTAGCGGTGGGTGTAGCTCTATTAGCGGTGTGTGTAGCTCTGTTAGCGGTGGGTTTAGCTCTATTAGCGGTGTGTTTAGCTCTAGTAGCGGTGTGTGTAGCTCTGTTAGCGGTGGGTTTAGCTCTATTAGCGGTGTGTGTAGCTCTATTAGCGGTGGGTGTAGCTCTATTAGCGGTGTGTGTAGCTCTATTAGCGGTGTGTGTAGCTCTATTAGCGGTGGGTGTAGCTCTATTAGCGGTGGGTGTAGCTCTATTAGCGGTGTGTGTAGCTCTATTAGCGGTGTGTGTAGCTCTATTAGCGGTGTGTGTAGCTCTATTAGCGGTGGGTGTAGCTCTATTAGCGGTGTGTGTAGCTCTATTAGCGGTGGGTTTAGCTCTATTAGCGGTGTGTGTAGCTCTATTAGCGGTGGGTGTAGCTCTATTAGCGGTGTGTGTAGCTCTATTAGCGGTGTGTGTAGCTCTATTAGCGGTGTGTGTAGCTCTATTAGCGGTGTGTGTAGCTCTATTAGCGGTGGGTGTAGCTCTATTAGCGGTGTGTGTAGCTCTATTAGCGGTGTGTGTAGCTCTATTAGCGGTGGGTGTAGCTCTATTAGCGGTGTGTGTAGCTCTATTAGCGGTGGGTGTAGCTCTATTAGCGGTGTGTGTAGCTCTGTTAGCGGTGGGTTTAGCTCTATTAGCGGTGTGTTTAGCTCTAGTAGCGGTGTGTGTAGCTCTGTTAGCGGTGGGTTTAGCTCTATTAGCGGTGTGTGTAGCTCTGTTAGCAGTGTGTGTATGTGTGTGTAGCTCTATTAGCGGTGTGTGTAGCTCTGTTAGCGGTGTGTGTAGCTCTATTAGCGGTGTGTGTAGCTCTATTAGCGGTGTGTGTAGCTCTATTAGCGGTGTGTGTAGGTGTGTGTAGCTCTATTAGCGGTGTGTGTAGCACTATTAGTGGTGGGTTTAGTTTATTGTTCCTTTAAATATGGTGCGACCCTGAGTAAGCGATGACAGACGCTCTTGCGAACACAAACTCTGTCGTCATGTATTGGTTTTTTTGTGATTTTGCCTTTATTGGGACAGGACAGGACTAACTAGTCTCATCTGTAGGAGTAAAATGAGTTAGCGGGCCGCCATCTTTATCGCAGTAACTGCTCTGATTCTCTGGTGTTTCTCGTTCCTCAAGCGTCAGAGGCACAGATTAATAAAGCAGACTGGCTGATTAAGTCGTTACTGAGGAGAGGATGGATATGACACCGCTTTCAGCTTCATCCTGACCCAGATTCCTCCTCTCGCTGGGAAACCGCAGCACATCTACAGTTCCCGATGATCAGGCGTTGATGGGAGCTGGGACTGCCATCTGAAGATTAGACGACTGCACTTCAGGAGTTCAGTGATCAGCAGCTTTCTCTCGCATCTCTCCGGTCTTCATCTCAGGGTTTCTGCTTGAGTCAGCCATCAGTGTGTGTGTCAGACTGAGGGAACACACTCCTCACTCCTCGGCATTCGATGCCTGGATCCTGGCACACTTCTCTAGCCG
>NC_138241.1:37218550-37223550 GCF_964197995.2 Scardinius erythrophthalmus
TGAAGCACTGATGGCCCGGCGCTCTTCATCTCACTCCTCGCATGCTTTCCGTTCTCGTTTTTCAGAGCGCTACTTTAATCTCTTTCCCTCTTCATACAGAGCTGTCCATGTTTTGCTTGGATCATCTACATTTAAAGTGCTTTTCCTTTCACACTTGATTAATCGGAGAGGAAAGGGACGGCAGCTCTTATCGACTGCGGTCAGGAAGAGCCGGGTTTGATTCCTCTCAGCATTACTGTAGATCCGGCTCTGAATCCTTTGGAAAACCCGCCTGTGGATTGTTTTTGTTTGTTTTGTCTTTTGCGTCGAGTGATTAATAATGATTGTGTTTGAAAGGCTTTATTATCTGCATGTCTTTGTTCAGCAGAGGAAACAGTTTACTGGGATGTTTAAAGGAGGAGTTCACTTCAGAATTAAAATGTCCTGATAATTTACATGTCTTTCTTTCTTCAGTGGAAAAGAAATGAAGGTTTCTGAGGAAAACACTCCAGGATGTTCCTCCATATAGTGTCTTCAATGGGGTCCAACGGGTCGAAGGTCCAGATGTGAGTTTCAGTGCAGCTTCAAAGTCTCGACACGATCCAGCCGAGGAATAAGAGTCTCATCTAGACACACCAGCGGACATTTTATAACAAAATAAACATTTATATACTTTAACCACTAATGCTGGTCTTGCACGTCCACGACTTCACGCATTACGTCATCAGGTTGAAAGGTGGCGGTAATCTGATGTAGACGGGAAATGTAGAGTAGGGCGAAAAACTCCCTCTCATTTTCTCCTCCAGCTTCAGAATCGTCCGACATTGTTTTACCTTTTATTTATTTATGGTTTTTGTAAATCCTGTTTGACTCAGTCTTTGCACGTTCACTTTGTAAACACTAGGTCTGTTCTTACACCTACGTCACGCTTGACCTTTCAACCTGATTACATAATGTGTGTCGCATCACAGCGAGTGCAAGACCAGCATTAGTGGTTAAAAGTATATAAATGTTTATTTTGTTATAAAATGTCCGCTGGTGTGTCTAGATGAGACTCTTATTCCTCGGCTGGATCGTGTCGAGACTTTGAAGCTGCACTGAAACTCACATCTGGACCTTCGACCCGCTGGACCCCATTGAAGACACTATATGGAGGAACATCCTGGAGTGTTTCCCTCAGAAACCTTCATTTCTTTTCCACTGAAGAAAGAAAGACATGAACATCTCGGATGACGAGGGAAATTGTAATTCTGAAGTGAACTCCTGCTTTAATGGTTGTATGAAAAGCCAGGAAAAAAATGTTTAGAGTTTATTTGTAAGGGCTAGAATTGAAGTAATGTGTGTTTGTTGACATCTTGTAGTGTTCTATGTAATAAAGGTTGTATATTCGCCGCCATAAAGCGGTGTTCCAGGTTCATGTTGGAAAAACAGCAGCATCACATGTACGAATACGAAGAAACGCATACGTAGATTTCGGACCTTTAGCGATGGGAATATAGTCTTAACCTAATGGAGCGGGAGATTAAACTCTACAGGAAACACCTAATAATTGTTTAGTATTCGTGCCTTCGCTCAAACGTGTGTTTCATCCTGCCGTCGCCGCATGTGTGTTTGCACACTGAGCTTTAGAAGATGCTCTAGTTTGTCTGTGGAGAATTAGTGTTTGTTATTGGATGTTAATCGGAGAGACAGGCTGGGTGCTTTACATTTCCAACACTTCCAGATACTTAATTGCAAAATGCTGCTTCATTTAATTAGCATCACAGTGAAATAATGTCACTTCTGCTCACGTGGAACCGGTTTCCCATCAATCCCCATAATCCTCTAGGTCTGTGTTTGTGTTTTCATCCAGGATCTTACGCCTGTGATCCTGAGGAGATCATGAGGAGCTCATAAACTCATGAATGACAGTTCGCAGGAGGAACAATAGCGTCTCTATGCGTCTTCTCTGGCGTCCAGCCACAACATCTCTCAGTGTGTCGGCCCCGGGCCCAGGTGTGTTCTGGGTAATGAGGCGTAATATGAGATTCTGGGTGGTCGGCCCGGAACACCGTCTCACACACATTTACTGTAATGCTCTTAATGGTGGAAAGCTTTTAGTGGTGTCTCAGCATTTTACCGCATTTTTACCTCACTGTTGATTACAGTCGGTCACGGATCCCACACGTGACAATAGACGCCTGATTGCTGGAGACAAAGGGATTAAGTGCCTCTAACACGTCCTTAATGACAGAACGCAACATTTGTTTGGAGTTTTCTGAAGACGAGCGTGTTTAAACATGAGGAATAGTACATCAGGATCCCTGCAGAAGTGTCTGTCACACCTGTAGATCGTTTGCTTGGGTTACACTAACCCTAACCCTGTCCCAACTACATGTGAACACGTTTGGCGGGAGAGCGAGTGCAGATTGAGAGGCGTAACGAGTCAAGCTCATATCGACGTCATATAAGACACTCTGTTTTGCACATGATCTGACATGCTTGTCAGTGAATACACTAACCCAGTGCTTAACTAACCCATAAACAAGCATTGGGCTTTACATCACCGCATCTCTGGGACTGGAGCTTCGACCTGAGTTCAGATCGATTAGCAAACGCTCAGAAGACTCGTTCAAGGCAATGTCAGGTCACATATGAATGTGGAAGAAGTCCTGTGTCTGCGTCGATGTGAGTGTGACATTCAGACGCAAGAAGCTTTTGCTTCCTCATGCGTGAGTAATGAATGAAAGCTTGTAGTGGCCCACTTCAAGAGCATCATGGGATTACAAAGAAAAAATACAACAAATAAAATGTCATTGACATTCGATACGGGCAATTGATGTGTGTTGATATCGATGTCATGTAAGACACTCCGCTTTGCACATGATCTGTCATGCTTGTCAGTGAACACACACAAATAACTACACCATAAACAAACACTTAGCTAACCCAGAAACAACGTTTATACATCGATATGGATCTATGCGTCGATGAAACGTCTAACGATACGATGCATTGGTGCCACACGTAAAATATTGATATTACCTTTATTATAATACCTTTATTTTGACACTCTGAGTGAGTTAAGCGCTTGTTTTCCTTCCGGTAGTTTGACTGGTTTGATTGGCGCATAACTAAGCCATAAACAAACACTTAACTAACCCAGAAACAAGTCCTTAACTAACCCATAAACAAACACTTACAGGGATACTTCACCTCTGGAAAGATGAATGTGTATTTAAAATGGGTCATTTATGTAGAAGAAATGTGAAATTATTTTTTAATTTGGAGCTTTCTAGACAGAGAAATGCCAGAAAATGTATTTTTGGCTTATGTGGATGAAAGACAACAACTCCCACAATGCACTTGCTTCGCTGCTCTACGAGGCCACTCCCAAGCCACGCCTACCGGTAAGAGAGTGCAGTTAAACAACAAGGCTAAGCTACTAGTGAGTCTCCGTGGCGAGTCTGGCCGGGATTTCGAGATCGCCCAAAATGTCCGGGATTCGGCTTTTGCGTTCTACAGTCGCCATTCATCATGTTCACTGTGGCGAGCAGGACGAGGCTGAGGAAGAACGGCATCATGTTCACTGTGGCGAGCAGGACGAGGCTGAGGAAGAACGGCATCATGTTCACTGTGGCGAGCAGGACGAGGCTGAGGGAGAACGGCATCATGTTCACTGTGGCGAGCAGGACGAGGCTGAGGAAGAACGGCATCATGTTCACTGTGGCGAGCAGGACGAGGCTGAGGGAGAACGGCATCATGTTCACTGTGGCGAGCAGGACGAGGCTGAGGGAGAACGGCATCATGTTCACTGTGGCGAGCAGGACGAGGCTGAGGGAGAACGGCATCATGTTCACTGTGGCGAGCAGGACGAGGCTGAGGGAGAACGGCATCATGTTCACTGTGGCGAGCAGGACGAGGCTGAGGGAGAACGGCATCATGTTCACTGTGGCGAGCAGGACGAGGCTGAGGGAGAACGGCATCATGTTCACTGTGGCGAGCAGGACGAGGCTGAGGGAGAACGGCATCATGTTCACTGTGGCGAGCAGGACGAGGCTGAGGGAGAACGGCATCATGTTCACTGTGGCGAGCAGGACGAGGCTGAGGGAGAACGGCATCATGTTCACTGTGGCGAGCAGGACGAGGCTGAGGGAGAACGGCATCATGTTCACTGTGGCGAGCAGGACGAGGCTGAGGGAGAACGGCATCATGTTCACTGTGGCGAGCAGGACGAGGCTGAGGGAGAACGGCATCATGTTCACTGTGGCGAGCAGGACGAGGCTCAGGGAGAACGGCATCATGTTCACTGTGGCGAGCAGGACGAGGCTGAGGGAGAACGGCATCATGTTCACTGTGGGGAGCAGGACGAGGCTGAGGAAGAACGGCATCATGTTCACTGTGGCGAGCAGGACGAGGCTGAGGAAGAACGGCATCATGTTCACTGTGGCGAGCAGGACGAGGCTGAGGGAGAACGGCATCATGTTCACTGTGGCGAGCAGGACGAGGCTGAGGAAGAACGGCATCATGTTCACTGTGGCGAGCAGGACGAGGCTGAGGGAGAACGGCATCATGTTCACTGTGGCGAGCAGGACGAGGCTGAGGGAGAACGGCATCATGTTCACTGTGGCGAGCAGGACGAGGCTGAGGGAGAACGGCATCATGTTCACTGTGGCGAGCAGGACGAGGCTGAGGGAGAACGGCATCATGTTCACTGTGGCGAGCAGGACGAGGCTGAGGGAGAACGGCATCATGTTCACTGTGGCGAGCAGGACGAGGCTGAGGGAGAACGGCATCATGTTCACTGTGGCGAGCAGGACGAGGCTGAGGGAGAACGGCATCATGTTCACTGTGGCGAGCAGGACGAGGCTGAGGGAGAACGGCATCATGTTCACTGTGGCGAGCAGGACGAGGCTGAGGGAGAACGGCATCATGTTCACTGTGGCGAGCAGGACGAGGCTGAGGGAGAACGGCATCATGTTCACTGTGGCGAGCAGGACGAGGCTGAGGAAGAACGGCATCATGTTCACTGTGGCGAGCAG
>NC_138241.1:37228550-37251050 GCF_964197995.2 Scardinius erythrophthalmus
CAGAAATGCAATATCATATACATAACAATGTTGTCAGTGGTGTATAGAGAGCTTACATAATGAAGCGTTATGTGTTTATTAGCTTAGAATGAGGCGTTTCTCTACACACACCGCGGGTCCGCTTACATCCGCGTGTTTCTACGGTGGCCCTGAACGGACAAACGCGTTTCCTCACTATGTTGTTCTTCGTGTAAAGAAGCGAACTAAAGTCAGCGAATAAAACACTGACACAATGATGAACAAGTCACAATAATATTCGCAATAACATATCATTTTACTGAATAATCAAGTAAACATAATTTCTTAATTTATCTTTGTAAAGAAACCTCATTGCTTAACTGTCTTTTCTCTGCTGTCTCAGACGACGACATCACTTCCTGTCGGCCACCGTAACTTCTGTTGGGTGCAGTTCACAACCTCACCACTAGATGCTGCTAAAAATGTCATCATTAATAAACATGAGCACTGCACGTTTCACAGTCAGAACGCGGCGCGGCGTTTTATATGAATACATCTTTGAAGGAAACTGACTGTCTTTAGAAAAGTTTTGATGTTATTTTCATTTAATCTTTCTTTATCTTTCCTGATAGCGTTTATGATCACCGCTCTGCACCTGTTTGTAAACAGCATCATTTCGTGTGGTCTTGCAAACCTGTATTAATACTAGTGTGGAATTTCTCTACAATATTCACTCATGACAGTAAAATAGGGCATTATAACTCAATCTACTGCAGTATTTCCTCTCAATCAGTACAACGTGTGGTTAACACCCAGACATGCTTGGAAAAATAATAATAAATACCATCATATAACGTGAAACCAGTATAATTTTGAAAAATACCGTGATATAAATCTTTGGTCATACGGCCCAGCACTAGAAGAAAAGTGTGTCACAGGAAGCCTCTGGAAATGAGGTCACGTTTCATAGGATCTCTCTGTCATTGTTGAGTTCTGCTCAGACTCTCTCTCTCTCTCTCTCTCTCTCTCTCTCTCTCTCTCTCTCTCTCTCTCTCTCTCTCTCTCGCTCTCTCTCTCTCTCTCTCTCTCTCTCTCGCGTGTCAGATTGCGTCTCGCCCTCAGCCGTGTAATTATTCCTGTCGAGATGATCAGTGTTCCTGCCTTCGCCTTTGATTTTCCTGCCTAAATCTTTTGTAGTTTTCAAACACGTTCAGCTTGATTTCTCTGTTTCACAGCTCAGTTCTCATTCTCTCTGTCCTCTATAGTGTGTATTCAGATTTAAATTAACCAAACAACTTTGTGCATTTTGCCGGGAACACTGACATTCTGGACTCGGACGGCACAGACTAACCCCTGTTAGTGTCAGTATCACCTTACATCATCAGTACCGTTCGATCAGGGCTTACAGAGCACAAGCACATGAACTGGTTTTCTTTTATCCATTTCATGGTTTCACAAAAAAAAAATGTTTTAAAAATGACTCGCATACATATTCAAATGCACATATCTATAGACTGAACACATGATATGCATGTGCACGCCGTCACCGTTTACACAGATTCACGTTTTTGAAGTTTACACAGAGATGATCACGCTTTTCAACATGTTTTAAAACCTGTTTTAAAGTGTGTGTTCTCGAGCTCCAAACGTGTGTGAATGAACGGCCAGAACACATTAAAAGTTTCTGTTTTCTGTGAGAACGGTGTGTGTTAGCGTCCCCTAATAACTAATGATCTTTACAATGGAAGTGAATCAATCAAAACTACTATCTGGACAATAACTTTATTCTAGAGCTGCTGTGAAGCCTAAACACTCTCTGTTACTGTAATCTCCTGTTATCACTGTAAAGCCGCTGTGAAACATCTATATTGTTAAAGCGCTGTATAAATGAAGGAGACTAGACTGACTCGCATGTGTCTATGGTTTGTTGTATTCAGCGTATGATTGTGATCAGGGGCGTTTCTAGGTTTTAAAAACATCAGGGGCTGAGCCTGAAACATCAGGGGCTGGGGTGGGTAATAAGATAACGTGATTCGATACAGAGAATAATGTATATTTTAGGCCTATATATGCAGGGGTCAGAAAAAATTCAGTCCTGGTACTGTTGCCACACCAGCCCATATTACCACACACACACACACATTCAAATGTTAGGTAGTTAGGGGGGTTCGGGGGCATGCTCCCCCGAGAAAATTTGGATTTCTCGGACCTACATATGTGCATTTTAAGGTGTTTGAAGGCCAACATTTTATGATAACAATAGCGTTAAAAGCATGTCAGTGGGCAGTATACATAAATGATTTGTCAAGCAGATAACAGATTCTTAAACATGAGAATGAGGATAAATGTTGAAATGAATGATCCACACTAGAAAATGGAAATGCAAAATGTTTCTGCATAGTTGACAATACACAATCGCATATTCCAAACAGGAATGGCCTTAAATGATAACTTTTTCGAGGATTATTTTGCATAGATGTAAACTTTTTAGCATTAAAGTTTGGTTTCAGCAACTTGTTTCTTTCTTGAGTTAATCAATGTTTTTGGCACTATTAAATCAGTTAAATTAAATTTCAATTGTTCACTCATAAAGACAGTCACTTGTCACCACCTACTGGCTTAATGATGCAAATTGCGCAAACACAGACAAGCGGAGTGATACAAACTGTGAAAAGGCTGATGCTGACATATTCGAACACATTCGAGGACCTTATATATATAGGCTACATATCAGAGTTAAATAGGAATACATTGTTATAGTGTTAATCAAGCAGACTAAATCACACGACTGCGCAGCAATATTTAAGCTCATTATACAAATGAAATAATACAGATCTAGACTAATTGGGCTGCTTATAGTTAAAAGAATGTCATGAACGATCAAGATGTAGGCCTATTTTTCACATTTTTGGTCACAAAATATTTAGTCAGTTTTGATGACTTTGCAATATTGATAAAATATTAGAATATTAATAATGAAAAATGAGTAGGGCTATGCCAAAATGTGTAACATTTATGTAGCCTACAAAGGAATACAAAATCCCCAACATAGAGTTTTGATGCAGCTTTAATCTCCCTTTTGGTTATTTCAATACTTAATTGACGACAGAACACGAAGTTACATGCTAGTAGTTTATTTTGCGTGATACAGGGCGCGCCGCATTTGCGCGTGATTGAAGAGTGCGCGCCGCGAGCAAACGGCTGACACGACAGTAAGTTAGTTTTTCTGAGTTTTACTGACATAGCCTATAGCCTGACAACATCTGGTCTGACAGAAGACTGTGCGGCAGTGCTGACTGCGTCTTTTTTTTTTTTTTTTTTTGCTGTGAGATGTTAGCTGTTGCGCGCAAATCCTGGAGATGAACTTGGATAGCTAAATCGCTCAAGTGTTGCG
Source organism: Scardinius erythrophthalmus (assembly GCF_964197995.2). NCBI lineage: Eukaryota > Metazoa > Chordata > Actinopteri > Cypriniformes > Leuciscidae > Scardinius > Scardinius erythrophthalmus. Next base: position 37,231,903 of record NC_138241.1, read on the forward strand.
TCTCTGTGTGAGAGTAACCATGGTAACTTTGATCTGCTTGAACACATTTTAATCGTCTTTAATACATGATTGATTCCGAAGGATAGTTTAAAAGACCCGGTCAATTTTTTTAAATAAATACAAAATTATTAAAAAATAATAATAATTATCAATAAATTAATTTTTTTGAGATCCGGGGCTATAAAAAAACATCAGGGGCTGAAGCCCCGGATGCCCATGTCTAACGACGCGCCTGATTGTGATGGTTGTTATGTGTCTCAGGGCTGGAGAGGGGGCCGGTCAGCATGAAGGATCCCGCCTCAGAGGCGGAGCTAGAGGAGGCTGAGCGAATCGTGTTGCAGTGTCACATTGATGGACATCCACGGTGAGTCAAACACGTCTGATGCTCACTCGGCAGGTGACCGTCTTAATGAGCGAGTCATTGAGTCATTTATTCAAACGATTCGTTCAAACGTCTGATTCGTTCAGGGATGAGGCTGTTGTTTATGAATGAGTCATTGAATCTTTGACTCAACCGATTCGTTGAAAACTCTGAATCATTCAGTAATGAAACACGGTTGTGTGTTACTGGGAGATGCGCTGTGGTTCTGCTGGGATATGTGGAACTATTTACATCAATATTGCGTCTAAAATGTAAGTGACTTAATATTAATTACTTGTTTATTGAACTGTCATATGAAATCAGTGTCACATTTTCAATCTTGAGGGTATTCAGCACTCCTGGTCATGTGATGTTCCTTTCTGTATCTTATGTTATAAATATAAAAACTACACATTTTGTTTTTTTACCGCAGTATGTTAGCTGAGTTTCTGTGTGTGCTGCGCTCATTTGTTCCTCAGCAGCAGCACAACCTTGCTTCCATCAGTACATTATATATTATATTCTTATGCACTATCAATCGCCGCTCACACTAAATGAATGCAGAATCATTCTCGTGTTTTGGTGATTCCCTAGTTATTTTTTGTTCTTGACGTTTTAATCAGGCTAGTTGTCCGGTCGGGCAAGTATTCATTTTCACTTGCCCGTTAATGTTGATCCCTGCACTAAACGCATCACATGACTAAAGACCAGCTGTGAGTGATGTAGATGCTGATTCTGAAGATGTGTGTGACCCGTACAGGCCGAGCAGTAAATGGTTCAAAGATGGAGAACCGCTGGTCGGGAAGGACCGGAACCTCACGCTGAGCGACCTCAGCCCAGGGGATTCTGGGATATACTACTGCTGTGCTCGAAACGCAGCAGGACAAGTGTGCAGTAACCACAACATCACGCTCAACATCATCGGTAAGACTATGAGCTTTAACCCTTGTGCGACCCCTTATGGACATTTCTGTATCTTTCAGTATGGTTTTGCCTGTGTTAATGCCAACTGCATAAATATTGGCACAGGTGTGTATTTTTATTGGAATTTTATGATTTCACCCCCATATCCTTTAATAAATCTATTTTACACCAGTAACACAAAATAGTTCCTCTCAGGACCTTAAGGACAAAAATGTCCCCATTGAAACCCATTAAAACCCATTAATATTTAATCTCAGGGCCATTTAACTATAATATGATGCAGTATTTGTAAAGAGGCTTTCATTCTGTTGGCAAGGCTTCAAAATTAAAATGTTTACTATGTTTTACCAGATGTGCCATTTTCTCAGGTTTGGCTCATAAAGCAAATACTCGCTTTATTCCTGTTTTCTGCTTCTGCATATTATAGAGCCAATCGGATAAATTATGCAGCGATAATTGTGTGTGTGTGTGGGTTAGGGTTAGGTAAACCTCTAAAACTCTGTTTTACCTTTTTTTTTAAACTTTTTTTACTTCAACAAAAATCTTTAAAATGAGACCAAACTAAAGTCTGAGCTCTGACAGTTTTTGGACACGGACATTTTTGTCCACTATGGATCTGTGTGTAACTTTTCTTAATTGATGAACAAGATGAACAAGGGTTAAGCAGACGGGTTCTTTGTTTGGCAGCTGTTAGACTGGATGTGATTTGTAGATTATATTAGATCAGGGGTTTCCGATCTCTCAGACCCCCCATCCTAACATTTAAAGGCATAAAGACCAAATTTATACTATGAAAGTGAATAGTATAAATAATCGTGAAATAGTATTAGTTTTACATTTTTCCCAGGTGTAAAACGCCAGCATTAGAGAGTCAGCGCGAGCAGGTTTAGGGATGAAGATGTTGTCTGGTTTATCGCGTGCGACTGCAGATGTTTTCATGCGCTCTGTTATGTTTGTCACCTCATGTGCAAAGCAAAGCAGAAATGTATAAAGCGTAACCCAACACCCCGGCCAGCCTTCCCATCAGCCACCTGTGCTGCTCACACTCACACACACAGACACACACACACACACACACACCTGCAGACAGAAGAAAAGCCCCGCTGAAGAATAGAGAGATCAGCCAGAGCATGAAAATTACAAATGAAAGGAGAGAGGAAGAGGAGATTTAGCAGAAGAATAGAGGAGAGTAAACGCTTGCACGAGCGTGTCCGTCATCTGATGATCTCTGAACGTGACTGTTGCATCTTGTAATTTTATTCTGCCTTCATTCGAATTGTATTGCAAATCTAAAAAATATTGATTCATATTAAAAAGTAGATCAGTATGATCTTAAAATGCATATGCATGTAATATCCAATCATTCACACAGGTCACAGCGACCGGCTCCACATGTTGTGTACTTTATTATTTATTAATCGCGATTAATCACATCCAAAATAAAAGTTTGTGTTTACATATTATATGTGTGTGTGTACTGTGTATAATTATTTTGTATATATAAATAAACACACATGCATGTATATATTTGAAAAATATTTGCATGTATATACTGTTTATATTTATATCATTTATATTATATATAAATATAAATATTTTATATATAAATAAATAAAAAATCTTAAATATATAAATGCATGTGTGTGTATTTATATATACAGAATAATTATACAAGTGTGTGTCTGTATATTATTAAGATCAGAGCGTAACTCTTTTCTGTGTGTGTGTGTGTGTGTGTGTGTGTGTGTGTGTGTGTGTGTGTGTGTGTGTGTGTGTGTGTGTGTGTGTGTGTGTGTGTGTGTGTGTGTTAGGGCTGTAACAAAATATTGTGTCACAATATATTGCAGTACAAAAATGCAATAATATGTATAATGGATAGTTCACCCAAAATAAAAATTACTGTGAGAAAAAATTAAAGTTATCAGAGTTTTAGTGTCAGTACTACATTAAACTACTATATACAATGTTGAATGTAATGTATAATAATGCAATGGGGGGATATGTGTGTGTCCTGATAATGCCAAGTGTCTGATGTTACCAGTAAAGACTGGCCGACATTATTTTAAAGGGGGGGTGAAACACTCAGTTTCAGTCAATCTCATGTTAATCTTGAGTACCTATAGAGTAGTATTGCATCCTTCTTATCTCCAAAAAGTCTTTAGTTTTATTATATTTATAAAAGAAAGATAGGCTGTACCGAGTCTTTCCGGAAAAAAACGAGCGGCTGGAGGCGTGCCGTGTGGGCGGAGCTTACGCGCCGATAGCTAACAACACAGACATTTGAAGCAGTTTTACTCACGGTTCCAACGCACGACCGTGAGCCTTTATCGTTGGGACTGCTCCATCCTTAAGCATTAGACGATCTGCAAATCCGGCGTCGAACTGGGCCTTGTTTATAAAACAATCATCGTCGAAATGCAGGGAACAAACAAAGTCCTGTGACTGCAGCGAGTACAGCGCTTTGATGGGCGTACTGCTTTCGCTCTCTCGCTCTGGTCTACGGGTGCGCGCGCGCCCTTCCGGACCCGTATAAGGAAATTCCGCCCCATCTGACGTCACACAGGCCCATACTCGAAAAAAACTTTCCGAAACTTGTGACAAACCGGAAGGAGTATTTTTGGTACAGAAATACTCCATCAAACGTACAACTTAATTTTTGAAACTTTGTCCATGTTTAGCAACTCAGTATGCATGAAATAGCATTTTCTCCCCCCCCCCCCCCCCCCTTAAATGTATCTAGTCAGTGTCAGAGTTCAAGCATATTCATCTGAAATAAATCTGTACTTTCAGCTTCAGAATCATGAATATTGTTATTCTGGTGTCTCTATCATCCTGCTTTGGGTTTCAGCACCAAGTCCAAGACTATTCATTTACACACACAATGTAATACTACATATAGCATTTTAATCAACAGCACATTTTTATGTTAACCTTTGATCATGTGTCTTGGAGTATCGCAATAACATCGTATCGTGAGTTCAGTATCGTGATATGTATCGAATCATGACATGAGGGCATCGTTACACCCCTAGTGTGTGTGTGTGTGTGTGTGTGTGTGTGTGTGTGTGTGTGTATATATTAATAAGATCAGAACCTTACTCTTCTCTCTCTCTCTCTCTCTCTCTCTCTCTCTCTGTGTGTGTGTGTGTGTGTGTGTGTGTGTGTGTGTGTGTGTGTGTGCAGATAAGACTGTCCCCCGTGTGCTGGTGGCTCCAGTGGATCAGGTGGTTCTGCGTAACGAGGACGCTGTGTTTCACTGTGGGTTCAGAGCCAAGCCTCCGCCGGTTCTCCAGTGGTTCCACGACACAGAACCCGTCGTCAACACATCACGGTGAGACACTTCATCACTCGGGCGACCACACCAAACAAGCTCCAGGTCTCCAGTGCTTAGTTTTTACATTAGACCAGTGAGTCCTTTAAAGCAGACATATCATGAACATCTGACTTCCTCCGTGTGTAAGAGCTGTAATCCGCTGCTTCTACCAGCACAGACAACATGAGAAGTGAAACCCAGTAGCTTTGTGTTGGTGAGTCTTTCTCTGCTAGCATGACAAAAAATAATCCGATCAGGTTTCGCTCTCCTTCTGCTGTATGAAGAGGATCTTATTATTATATTCCCGGCCCTTAATCTGCACGTTTACACACACGGCACGACATTTGGTTTCGCACGCGACAACAGAGACCAGTTCTAACGCAATGATGAAGATCCAGCCTGAAGCTGTTCTGTGGTCGAGCACAGACGAGCACTGAACACTATTGTCTGTAGCAAACATTTATTTTTGCAACCTTCATTTCGGGACATTTAATGAAAATGCAATCGCAGGTGTCCTAACTGTGAGTGTAAATGCAGTTAAAGGTATAGCGGAGGATCTTTCCAAATTTTAGATAAGACCCGCCCTCTCCACTTTTTGAAAAGTTTGATTGATTCACCAGAATGATTGACAATTAGGAGGACCAATAGTATAGGTTACCCACCAGGAAGTAAAACATCCTCCGCTATACCTTTAAGAAAAATAATACTTAAATTATCATTTTGCTACAGTTTTTGCTTGAACATGTATAAAGTAAAAATGTAATGTATAAATCAAATGTAAATTATATAATTGATTTTTCATTTTCATTTTGCACCAAACGTTTCACAAATGTAATTGAAAATGTACATCTAAATACAGAAATGCATTGTCATTTTGCATATTACATTTCAAATTGAACATTGCTACCCATATGCTTCCATAGTGAAAAGGTGCATAATATGTCACAGGTACTGACTGAGGTTGAGAGCATGTGCGCTTGAACTGTGCGAGCGACGAGAGTAACGGCCCGATATACTTCCAGCGAAATCCATAAATGAAACAAAGTTGATTTAGAGTGTGTTTCAGGAGGTGGGCGTGGCTCTGAGGCTCCGCCTTCTCTGAGGTCTGGATCTCCTCCGCTTCATTTCTCCTGCTCAGTCGAGGTCAGACGCGAGTAAAAACATGAGGGCGGCGCTGGGATGTTCGCTAACAGTATATCGCTGATAATGACTTCCAACTTTTACTTAGTGAAGAACTTGTGTATCCTGCGCATATCAGGGCCTTAAAGCGTGTCAGACCACCCACTGATAAATGATCCAGCATGCCAGTGAGTGTTTGACTGGTGCATTATGGGTAGTCCAGTGAATGTTTGGGCACGTTCAGCAGTGATGTTCTGCTTTGATGATGTTTAATGCACTAATAACATCCTGTGCTAATCTCAACACGTCAACACACACTGCAGATCTCACCAGAATCATCTTCATAATCTTCATCTTATTTGATCTGCCTGTTTCTCTCAGTCACGGTTTGATTCTCATCTCCTGTGACTCATGCGTTCAGCTGTTAGTCAGCTTGAAAAGTGTTAATAGAAACATCTTCAGCTGTGAACGTGCTGAAGAAACCCACACACACACACACTAGTGTTGTCACGATACCAAAATTTTGACTTCGATACGATACCAGACCACAATACCTCGACACCGATACTGAATCGATACCACGGCAAAAAAACTAAAACAGTAAAAGTAATTGAAAAATATGACAGAACTTAATCATTGTTTTATAAATTAATTTTAAAAAAGCTAAAAACTCACATGACCAGTATGATCCTGCCCTGCTTTACGACCATTCCCTCCCCTTTATTAAAAATAATAATAATAATAATTACATGTCAGTGTGAACGTCCTTACCAAGATGTTTGCAACATTCACATTATTATCAATCATGCTAACATTTACAAACCTTTCACAACTCTGAACAGGTTGGGATGACCAAAATCTTATTTCATGATACGAGTCATTTAATATTTTTTAAATGTAATTTTATAATTATAATATAGATATTTAATTTAATTGTATCTTTGTAATTAAAAATAAGCAAAAAAGCAAATTACAAACAATATGACAAATACTATAAGAGACAAATAAAATAAACAGTGCTTCATTTCTTTTTTGAAAGCTAAATAGACCTTCTGTGGCTGAAACAATAAGGTCTTCACTCTATAAATTAACTATAGACTGATTCTTAATAAATAGATTAAATTTATTCAGTCAAGCATTGGGTGACTGTCTATTTTCTTTTGTTGTTGGATTAACATTAATCACACAGAATATTGCGCTGCCGGTCCGGCCCTTTAAGACCTGCACGTATCCAATACATAGTCCTACGATTTCTTTTTACAAACGGTTTACGTTCACTAAAGACAAACCCGACTGTGTTTACGTGAATACTCGCCAGGACGTGCATTTTTACATGTCATTTTGACTATTCAAACCTAATAGTCTGCGAAAGAGAACTGAAGTCGCGATCGTACACTGTCTGAGCGGCGTGTGTGTGTGCGCTTCAGGTCTGAGTCCGGCAGCGCGAGCACGTCCCGCACTTTATCTTCTCATGCATGCAGGTTTCTTAGTCAAGTGCCGCGCGTATATATTTTACTGTTCCGCTGTTTAGTAGTGAATGTACACGTCCTGACTCCTGCTGTCACACAGCTACGCAAATTAAGAAATACTGCTCTTATTATTTACTGTCACTCTTAAAGTACCGGTACTAATGAAAGTTTATATCGTATCGTTTTTAATAGCAGGGTATCGCAATACCTTCCTAGTACCGGTACATCGTGCAGCACTAACACACACACACACACACACACACACACACACAGAGGATTCTCTGTCTCTCTTCAGTCTGTTTTGACTGTGAGTCTGAATGTTTGATCATAGTCAGGGGGCCAAAACTGATATTAAAACTTTGTCGGACACTTTTTGGTACAAGTATACAACCTATCCAGTATTAATATTTATCCCCTCAACATGTGTTCTAGTCAGGTTGTCAGCTTAGAAAATGTTTTTTTGTCCATTTTAACACTATATTCTTAAAAGTGGTAAAAGCGGATTTTTTCCCCCAAAGTGCTTCCATTTTCTTCCATGTTGCCTATTGTAATTTTGGGCAAATGTGCAATATAATCCAACTTATGTGCAAGCATGATCATTAAAAAATAATAATCAATAAATACCACAAGAGTATCACACCACAAGGGGCACTGTTGTGTCAGCGCAGCTGTGATTTGGCAGCAGATTGAGGCAGCAGATCCAGAGAAGATGATCACAGCAGGTGTCAACAGTACAGTCTGAACAAAACTTTATAAAGGAGTGAATCACACAATCACATAACAGATTAACTTGATCTATTTGTCTACACAAACATTTACCTCAAGATTCTACCATTCTACCATCAAATGTTGCCAGAAACAGGTAAGCTAAACTGTTTTCCAACTAGCTATATACTTACCAGACATACACTCACCTAAAGGATTATTAGGAACACCATACTAATACTGTGTTTGACCCCCTTTCGCCTTCAGAACTGCCTTAATTCTATGTGGCATTGATTCAACAAGGTGCTGAAAGCATTCTTTAGTAAGGGTGTCACAATTCTCCAAATCCTCGATTCGATTACATTTTCGATTCTAAAGTCACGGTTCGATTCGATTCTCGATTTTAAAAAAATAAATTGAAAGCACAAGCTATGCCATTTTAAGACTTTTATGCAATATAATAATATCTGACCTTTGTTCGCAATACCACACACTACATTGTCAAATTTAAAACGTTTATTAACAACATAATGTAACAATAACTTATATCTTCAGTCAATTGGAAACTTAAACAATATAACCTATTACCTGGCTCCCTGGACTCCTCAGAGCAGTCACAGGCGAATAGCACAGCGTTTTAAATTGGGTTCCCACAGCGTTTGCAACGCAGTACGAGAGAACGTTCTCGTAAGGGAACGTAGGCTACTTGGTTACTTGCGTAACCTCGGTTCCCTTAGAGATAAGGGAACGAGTACTGCTTTGCCTTGCCGTGCTATTTCGCTCATATCAGGAACTTTGCTTCAGTCGATTTAAACCTAAAATCCTTTGGCGAGTTTTTTATGAATTATACTCTCCAGCCACGTCCAAATTGGCGCGCTCGAGGTTGGGAGGGCGCCATGCGCTCCCATTGGACCGTACGGCACTGCTAACTCGCCATAGGTTCGTGCAGTTGCCGCAGCACAGACAATCAGCTCGCTCAGACGAGATATGATGCTCTCGCTGTGCAGCTGCAATGTGTTTTAAAATAAAGGCTTCAATATTCTCTAGAAAAGGAGTTTTACCTATTACAGGCAAGCCAGGCTGCCGTGACATGGGGGCGTGGCAGCATCGACGATTCCATTTTTTGATTCGATAATCGAGATTGAGCATTAATTTCGATCGATTTCGATTTAAAATCGAAATCGTGACACCCTTATTCTTTAGAAATGTTGGCCCATATTGATAGGATAGCATCTTGCAGTTGATGGAGATTTGTGGGATGCACATCCAGGGCACGAAGCTCCCGTTCCACCACATCCCAAAGATGCTCTATTGGGTTGAGATCTGGTGACTGTGGGGGCCATTTTAGTACAGTGAACTCATTGTCATGTTCAAGAAACCAATTTGAAATGATTCGAACTTTGTGACATGGTGCATTATCCTGCTGGAAGTAGCCATCAGAGGATGGGTACATGGTGGTCATAAAGGGATGGACATGGTCAGAAACAATGCTCAGGTAGGCCGTGGCATTTAAACGATGTCCAATTGGCACTAAGGGGCCTAAAGTGTGCCAAGAAAACACCCCCCACACCATTACACCACCACCACCAGCCTGCACAGTGGTAACAAGGCATGATGGATCCATGTTCTCATTCTGTTTACACCAAATTCTGACTCTACCATCTGAATGTCTCAACAGAAATCGAGACTCATCAGACCAGGCAACATTTTTCCAGTCTTCAACTGTCCAATTTTGGTGAGCTCGTGCAAATTGTAGCCTCTTTTTCCTATTTGTAGTGGAGATGAGTGGTACCTGGTGGGGTCTTCTGCTGTTGTAGCCCATCCGCCTCAAGGTTGTGCGTGTTGTGGCTTCACAAATGCTTTGCTGCATACCTCGGTTGTAACGAGTGGTTATTTCAGTCAAAGTTGCTCTTCTATCAGCTTGAATCAGTCGGCCCATCCTCCTCTGACCTCTAGCATCAACAAGGCATTTTCGCCCCCACAGGACTGCCGCATACTGGATGTTTTTCCCTTTTCACACCATTCTTTTTAAACCCTAGAAATGGTTGTGCATGAAAATCCCAGTAACTGAGCAGATTGTGAAATACTCAGACCGGCCCGTCTGGCACCAACAACCATGCCACGTTCAAAATTGCTTATCACCTTTCTTTCCCATTCTGACATTCAGTTTGGAGTTCAGGAGATTGTCTTGACCAGGACCACACCCCTAAATGCATTGAAGCAACTGCCATGTGATTGGTTGATTAGATAATTGCATTAATGAGAAATTGAATAGGTGTTCCTAATAATCCTTTAGGTGAGTGTATAGCTAGGCTAATTTACTTTCATAATTACTAGCTTACTTACTAATAGGTAAATTAAGTTTTGGGCAGATGTGTAATGGAAATATTGTTTTTAATTTATTTGCTGCACAGCAGCCTATTTTACAGTCTGCTATAGCTAAAAGCGTTAATAAGCTTGTTAGATAGCAAAGCCCTCAGCTTATGTCAGAGGACATTGTAGTGATCCACTCAGAAACCAATCAGACTAGTGTAGTGAAAAATGTATTTGCCTTCAGATGAGATAACATGGATCCAGAGGAAGCTGTAAGCCTAGCGTCCAAAGAAAAACAAATAGGAAGAGATATTGATTGGGAACAATGTTTCATTTGTCAAGACAAATATGGAAAATACAGCCAAGATAAAGCCCTTTGATTGAAGTGATTTTTCAGGAAGTGGTGTCTTTGTGCTCTTTCTGGAGATTATTGTAGTATAATATTGTGCAATATTTTTGCAATATAATAGACACACACCATTATTTGCATTGCGCTTAGCTTGACCTTGCTTATTCAATCCATTCAGTCTCAAAGGGATGAGACTGACAACCTGAGAGCCAACCTCTGCCAACCTGAGAGCCACTGCTTTGATGGGGAAAAACATACCTTTGCCATACGACTATTACATAGTTATTACTACTAACTAGTTACTAACCCCCAACCCTAAAGAAGTGAGAGAGCAGTTTTGTTAGGATGGAATTAATAACTATAGTGATATGTGAATGTAATATAATTTGTGTTACAACCTGGTACACTAATTAAGTCAAATAGCACCATAGACCATCATCTACAGTTCTAAATTTCCGCCTTAACATTAAAGTATTATAACTTGTGCAGCATTGCACTGTCTCTCCCTACAAGCTTTAAACTTGGCTTGACTCATTCCCATAGATATGGGTACTGATTGATAGAGGTTTTGGGATACTAGGTTATGTTTCCAAGCTGATATTCACTTTGAAAACTGGTTCTCTTTAGGCGGAGATAGTTTTTTTCATGTTCTAGTTCTGTTGTCTCTTACACTGTACAATAAATGTTCATTCTGACACTTCAGCAGACATCCCATGAGTGTTGGCTTTTATTTGATACCATTTTTATGAATATGAGGAAACCAAAAAATTGGCCTGAAATTGCTTGTACAAGTCACAAAAAAAAAATTCAGCTTGACAACCACCCTAATATCTTACCTATGGGTGTCTTCTAACTAAAAAAATAGGGTGACAGCTTGTACCAAAACATGTCCGCAAAAGTCTTAACGGAAGCCCTTTTCAGAATTGGCCCCCTGACTATCAAACAGATTCTGCCTGGAAGAGCCGCGTCTGATGCCATAAAAACACACCCGTGACCCACATTCTGTGTGTGTGTGTTGTGATGTTGCTTAGCAACAGTAAAAACTACAGTTACACTAATTACTCGCTTTTGGCAGAATTGTTCATATTCTAGTTATTAATAGAATAAACAATTTGTCATGTTGCTGAGTTCTGTACAGTTACAGTTATTTTACAGTTATTTTACTCCTAAGAACAACTCACCTGTGACTAACCTGTGTGTGTGTGTGTGTGTGTGTGTGTGTGTGTGTGTGTGTGTGTGTGTGTGTGTGTGCAGGGTTGTGGTGTATGCTAACGGCACACTGCACATCACTCAGGTGAAGCAGCGCAACACAGGTGTGTATAAGTGTGTGGCTCAGTATGGAGAGAACAAACACGTGCATGTGGAGGCAGCGCTCAGGATCGCAGGTGAGACGAAACACTCACACACACACCCACATACACACTCACTTACACTCTCACACACAGACACACACCTCCACCTCCCTCCCCAGCTCCACCTCCCTCCCCAGCTCCACCTCCCTCCCCAGCTCCTCCCCAGCTCCTCCTCCCTCCCCAGCTCCTCCTCCCTCCCCAGCTCCTCCCCAGCTCCTCCTCCCTCCCCAGCTCCTCCCCAGATCCACCTCCCTCCCCAGCTCCTCCCCAGCTCCTCCTCCCTCCCCAGCTCCTCCCCAGCTCCTCCTCCCTCCCCAGCTCCTCCTCCCTCCCCAGCTCCTCCTCCCTCCCCAGCTCCTCCCCAGCTCCTCCTCCCTCCCCAGCTCCTCCCCAGCTCCTCCTCCCTCCCCAGCTCCTCCTCCCTCCCCAGCTCCTCCTCCCTCCCCAGATCCTCCTCCCTCCCCAGCTCCTCCCCAGCTCCTCCTCCCTCCCCAGCTCCTCCCCAGCTCCTCCTCCCTCCCCAGCTCCTCCTCCCTCCCCAGCTCCACCTCCCTCCCCAGCTCCACCTCCCTCCCCAGCTCCTCCCCAGCTCCTCCTCCCTCCCCAGCTCCTCCTTCCTCCCCAGCTCCTCCCCAGCTCCTCCTCCCTCCCCAGCTCCTCCTCCCTCCCCAGCTTCTCCTCCCTCCCCAGCTCCACCTCCCTCCCCAGCTCCTCCTCCCTCCCCAGCTCCTACTTCCTCCCCAGCTCCTCCTCCCTCCCCAGCTCCACCTCCCTCCCCAGCTCCTCCCCAGCTCCTCCTCCCTCCCCAGCTCCTCCTCCCTCCCCAGCTCCTCCTCCCTCCCCAGCTCCACCTCCCTCCCCAGCTCCTCCCCAGCTCCTCCTCCCTCCCCAGCTCCTCCTCCCTCCCCAGCTCCTCCTTCCTCCCCAGCTTCACCTCCCTCCCCAGCTCCTCCCCAGCTCCTCCTCCCTCCCCAGCTCCTCCTCCCTCCCCAGCTCCACCTCCCTCCCCAGCTCCTCCTCCCTCCCCAGCTCCTCCTCCCTCCCCAGCTCCACCTCCCTCCCCAGCTCCTCCTCCCTCCCCAGCTCCTCCTCCCTCCCCAGCTCCTCCTCCCTCCCCAGCTCCTCCTCCCTCCCCAGCTCCTCCTCCCTCCCCAGCTCCTACTTCCTCCCCAGCTCCTCCTCCCTCCCCAGCTCCTCCTCCCTCCCCAGCTCCTCCTCCCTCTCCAGCTCCTACTTCCTCCCCAGCTCCTCCTCCCTCCCCAGCTCCACCTCCCTCCCCAGCTCCTCCTCCCTCCCCAGCTCCTACTTCCTCCCCAGCTCCTCCTCCCTCCCTAGCTCCTCCTCCCTCCCCAGCTCCACCTCCCTCCACAGCTCCTCCTCCCTCCCCAGCTCCTACTTCCTCCCCAGCTCCTCCTCCCTCCCCAGCTCCTCCCCAGCTCCTCCTCCCTCCCCAGCTCCTCCTCCCTCCCCAGCTCCACCTCCCTCCCCAGCTCCTCCTCCCTCCCCAGCTCCTCCCCAGCTCCACCTCCCTCCCCAGCTCCTCCCAAGCTCCTCCTCCCTCCCCAGCTCCTCCTCCCTCCCCAGCTCCTCCCCAGCTCCAGCTCCACCTCCCTCCCCAGCTCCTCCCCAGCTCCTCCTCCCTCCCCAGCTCCTCCCCAGCTCCTCCTCCCTCCCCAGCTCCTCCCCAGCTCCTCCTCCCTCCCCAGCTCCTCCTCCCTCCCCAGCTCCTCCTCCCTCCCCAGCTCCTCCTCTTGAATTAATGACATCTGCAACACATTCATGTTGGTTCTGTTCTGTTCACCCTAAGGGGGGTTATTGCTGCTCTTATCCATGCTAGGCTGTTCTTGCCCAGAACTGAACCAGACCGCCAATGGGTTAGGGTTAGGTTAGGCTAGGGTTAGTAGGGTTACCCAAACTGTATGCTAATTGTCATTCGTATTTGACGATAGTGGTCCTGACAGAACAGGTGTTTATCTGCTGTGTGTGTGTGTGTGTGTGTGTGTGTGTGTGTAGAGATCAGCGAGATGGGCGAGCGCATGTCTCGGGTGTTCTCGTCCTCCATCAGGGCGAGTGTGAGCTGTGATCCTCCTCTGGGTCAGCCGGAGCCTCAGGTGTGGTGGGAGCGCGCTGGTGCTCGTGTGGCGTCTGAGGGTCGAGTCCACCAGCGCGACAGAGACCTGATCTTCAGCTCCACACACACCTCAGACTCGGGACTCTACACCTGCGTCGCTCACAACCGGGCCGGAACCAAGCAGCAGGAGCTCGAGGTCACTGTCGCCAGTGAGTCACACACTCATCTGACCCAACACACACTGATCTGACCAAACACACACTCATCTGACCAAACACACACTCATCTGACCCAACACACACTGATCTGACCCAACACACTCTCATCTGACCCAACACACACTCATCTGACCCAACACACTCTCATCTGACCCAACACACACTCATCTGACCCAACACACACTCATCTGACCCAACACACACTCATCTGACCCAACACAAACTCATCTGACCCAACACACACTCATCTGACCCAACACACACTCATCTGACCCAACACACACTCATCTGACCCAACACAAACTCATCTGACCCAACATACACTCATCTGACCCAACACACACTCATCTGACCCAACACACACTGATCTCAAAGTTGAGATGTTGTTGTCCAGAGAGAAAAACAGTATGTGGTGTAGGAGAAAAAGATGCACGAGAGACTGTGTATTTTCCCCGGGTTTAATAAAATTACTTAAACGTCACACTCATCCGCATACATCCGGATCATCCGGATTGAGTGAGAAAAAGCATACAAATAAACATTCAACTCTGGTCACAAATATAAAGGGAAATAAAAGAAAGTGTACAAAAGCTGGTTGAGCGGTTATCTCTTCTCCTCACCTGTCACATCTATTACTGACACTCTCTCTACACACATGTGCTGTTCTCTTTGTTCCTCGAACTACCATAAATGCTCTAAGTGACCATTACAGAGTGTGTGTGTGTGTGTGTGTGTGTTTTACAGCCTCTCCAGAGTGGATTGTGAGGCCGCAGGACACACACATCGAGGAGGGTCAGCCGGGTCTCCTGCACTGCCACGCTCAGGGCACACCTGAGCCACGGGTCACATGGTACCGCAAAAGCATCCCGATCAGTGAGGAGGTGAACACACTCATCATGGTCTGATCAGGTGACCTCGCGTCAGGTTTCTCACACACACACACTCTCTCTGCAGGGCTCTCGTTATAAGCTCTTCTCTAACGGGACTCTGAGGATCAACAGCGCTGAGGTGAACGATGGTCAGATGTTCAGCTGCACGTGTGTGTCGGAGGGAGGATCCATCAGCGCATACGCACGCGTTCACATACTGGGTGAGTGTGTGTGTGTGTGTGTGTGTGTGTGTGTGTGAGGGAGGATCCATCAGTGCACACGCACGCGTTCACATACTGGGTGAGTGTGTGTGTATGTATGTGTGTGTGTGTGTGTGTGTGTGTGTGTGTGTATGTATGTGTGTGTGTGTGTGTCAGAGGGAGGATCCATCAGTGCACACGCACACGTTCACATACTGGGTGAGTGTGTGTGTGTGTGTGTGTCAGAGGGAGGATCCATCAGCGCATACGCACGCGTTCACATACTGGGTGAGTGTGTGTGTGTGTGTATGTATGTATGTGTGTGTGTGTGTGTGTCAGAGGGAGGATCCATCAGTGCACACGCACACGTTCACATACTGGGTGAGTGTGTGTGTGTGTGTGTGTGTGTCAGAGGGAGGATCCATCAGTGCACACGCACATGTTCACATACTGGGTGAGTGTGTGTGTGTGTGTGTGTGTGTGTATGTATGTGTGTGTCAGAGGGAGGAGCCATCAGTGCACACGCACACGTTCACATACTGGGTGAGTGTGTGTGTGTGTGTGTGTGTGTGTGTGTGTGTGTGTCAGAGGGAGGATCCATCAGTGCACACGCACGCATTCACATACTGGGTGAGTTTGTGTGTGTGTGTGTGTGTGTGTGTGTGTGTGTGTGTGTAAACGCCCACTGCTGTGATTGGCTAACATCTTTGCATATGAAATTAAAACAATAATGTGGAACCCTCTCAAATAGTTTTATTACGTTTTTACTATTACTACTGTCGAGATTAACGAATCGTGAAAGTGTTGTTTATAGCATTATATTTAGATCTATTCCATCATATGAGAGGTTGCAGTGATGAGCATTGAGCTGATGACAGTCTGTTGATCGCGTGAATGAAGTGATCTCATCAGTGCAACGCAATTTCTGCTCTGTCACGAATGCTTTCACCAAATAACAATGCAAACACAATGTAAATACAGTAAGAGCTTCGTTGTGCAGCGTAACAGCGTCATTATAACGGGAGTTTTGGCAAGTGTCCAGATGACCTGTGTGATTGACAGCTTGGGCAATTGTAAAGGGAGCTTTCTTTGATCGCTTTTTGCATATCATTTAATCACAATTTAAATTACAGATTTTTTTCATGTTACTTAGAGAAACAATGTGAAGTTGATCGTTTAGTCACTGGCTTGATTTACTGATGCATAAACAGTATTGAACGATTTTGAGAAAAAGATAATTATCTGAACTTGAATAATTACACATCAGAAATCACTGATCACAGATCAGGCGTTAGAATAAACATGGTTAATTACATGTTTGTGGTGTTGCTGGCAAATCCATATAGTAAAAGTCTGTTTGCAAAGTCTGCGCCGAAATTGCGACTGATTTACCAAATAATCCACAGTGAAATGCACCGAATACAAACAAATAATGCACAGCTGAGACTTTCACAGTTGAAAAAAAACAACACTCTCCTAGCATTCTGATCGTTTGATCCTGTGTCGATCTTTACTCGTTCTCATGGAATATTCACTAACGCTCCAGTGGGCGGGGCCAAAGATGCGGTGATGTAGACGTAGGCGTTGATATTCTTCTGCTAAGGCGGTCTTTCGCTGCACTATTGCGACATAATTCCACACTTTTCAGATCCTGATGTTTTCTGGCCTTGATCTCAATAAAAGCTTTTTTTGAAATATCAATGAAGTTTTGGGTTTTGAAACCTACAGGATATTTTTATATTATAACGACCTCTTAAAGGTGCTCTAAGTGATGTTGGGTGAAGTCATTTCTTGTTGACGTTCGAAGTATTGTCAAACAAAACGGAGGCTAGCTAGACCCTCCCTCCTCCTCATCCGCGCACTAACCCCCCCCAAACCCCACCTCCAAATCCCTCTTGTCGGTTATTGGCTGGAACAGTTTGTTCTGTTTCGTGGTGCGGGTGAGCCCAGTTTGTTTTTCTTGCCGTTTGTGGAGCCTGGGCTGTCAACAGAGACCGTGTGTTTTTACAGTGTGTTCAGGGGACAGGCAGCGAGCGGATAGTGAGGAGGTGTTTGCTGTATGTGACAAACAATGTTTTGGCCTAAAAAACGCGTGACATCGCTTAGAGCACCTTTAACTGTCAAAAGATCAATGAAAGGTTTAATTTTCAGTTCATGACCCCTTTAAATCACGACAATCCACAGAAAGTCTCCAGTATAATAGAACGTGACGTGTGTGTTCGTGATTTGATCTGATGTTGTAAATGACATCAGGTGTTTGTTTTGTCTGTTTTGTTGTGGTTTGCGTGCCGTTACATCACGGCGTGTTTGAGTGCCAGCTTTACTCATGTGTGTGTGATGTGTCTCTCAGAGAAGTTAAAGTTCACGCCCGTCCCGCAGCCGTCGCAGTGTGTGCAGCTGGAGAGAGAGAGCAGCATCAGCTGTGTGGCGACCGGGCGAGAGACACCCACAATACACTGGAGCAGAGCAGGTCAGAGACCAACCCTAACTCTGACAATCATTTCATTTAAATCATTTAAATTCATTTGAAATTCACACAGCAACTAAAATGACTGCTGGTCACTAATATATCAAGATTAGATCACATGAGCTCTGCTGTCTGCTTTCCCATTGGTTGTCGCTGTATCGTGTCACTGCTTATTTGCATAGTCACATCACCCGTGCTGACTTAAACTGAATGACTTCCTGGTGTCAGTGTGAACATGCGTGTTTCTCTCGTGTGTGTGTGTCTTGTGTGTGTGTGTGTCACGTGTGTGTGTGTGTGCCAACAGACGGCGCTGATCTCCCGCCTCACGCGACTCAGATGAAAGGAGTTCTTCACTTCAGTACCGTGAGCCGATCCGACGGAGGAAACTACACGTGTGTGGCGTCCAGCAGCGCTCAGGGAGAGATACGAGCACACGTTCATCTCACTGTAGGAGGTGTGTGTGTGTGTCTGTGTGTGTGTGTGTTCTGGCTGAACGCTGTGGTTGATGACTCGTTCTTGTTCACCTGTGTGTGTGTGTGTGTGTGTGTGTGTGTGTGTGTGTGTGTTCTGATTGAAAGCTGTGGTTGATGACTCGTTCTTGTTCACCTGTGTGTGTGTGTGTGTGTGTGTGTGTGTGTGTGTGTGTTCTGATTGAAAGCTGTGGTTGATGACTCGTTCTTGTTCACCTGTGTGTGTGTGTGTGTGTGTGTGTGTGTGTGTGTGTGTGTTCTGATTGAACGCTGTGGTTGATGACTCGTTCTTGTTCACCTGTGTGTGTGTGTGTGTGTGTGTGTGTGTGTGTGTGTGTGTGTGTGTGTGTGTGTGTGTGTGTTCTGATTGAACGCTGTGGTTGATGACTCGTTCTTGTTCACCTGTGTGTGTGTGTGTGTGTGTGTGTGTGTGTGTGTGTGTGTGTTCTGATTGAAAGCTGTGGTTGATGACTCGTTCTTGTTCACCTGTGTGTGTGTGTGTGTGTGTGTGTGTGTGTGTGTGTGTGTTCTGATTGAACGCTGTGGTTGATGACTCGTTCTTGTTCACCTGTGTGTGTGTTGTCAGTTCTCGTGGAGTTTAAGCTGGAGCCGGAGCAGACGACGGTGTATCAGGGTCACACAGCCGTGCTTCACTGTCAGGCGTCAGGAGACCCTCAGCCCTACATCCAGTGGAGCATCAGAGACAGACTGCTCAGCAGCAGCTCCAGCAGGTCTCGCTGCACCCGCCTCGCTGCACCCGCCCGCCTCGCTAGACACCCGCCTCGCCGCACCCGCCTCGCCGCACCCGCCCGCCTCGCTAGACACCCGCCTCGCCGCACCCGCCTCGCCGCACCCGCCTCACTGCACCCGCCTCACTGCACCCGCCTCGCCGCACCCGCCTCACTGCACCCGCCTCACTGCACCCGCCTCACTGCACCCGCCTCGCCG
>NC_138241.1:37256050-37261238 GCF_964197995.2 Scardinius erythrophthalmus
TGTGTGTGTGTGTGTGTGTGTGTGTGTGTGTGTGTGTGTGTGTGTGTGTGATGGGTTGGGTTAGTGTAAGAAGAGAAAATATACAGTCTGTACAGTATAAAAACCATTACGCCTATGGAATTTCCCCATTTAGCCAAGTAAACGTGCGTGTGTGTGTGTGTGTGTGTGTGTGTGTGTGTGTGTGTGTGTGTGTGTGTGTGTGTGTGTGTGTGTGTGTGTACAGGGCGTGGCGTGTTCGGCGAGGTGTTTCTGGCTAAAGCGAGGGCTATAGAGGAGTCCGAGGACGAGACGCTGGTGTTGGTGAAGAGTTTACAGAGTCGAGATCAGGAGTCCGAGTTCAGACGAGAGATGCAGATGTTCAGCAAGCTCACACACACACACATCGTGAGGCTGCTGGGAGTCTGCAGAGAAGCTCACCCGCAATACATGATCCTGGAATACGTGGATCTGGTACAGCCACACACACACTCACACACACACTCACTCACACACACACACACACACACACACACACACACACACTCACACACACACACTCACACAGCCACACACACAGCCACACACACACTCACACAGCCACACACTCACACACACACACACTCACACAGCCACACACACACTCACACAGCCACACACACACACACACACACACACTCACACACACACACTCTCTCACTCACTCACACACACACACACACACACACTCTCTCTCACACTCACTGATGAACTCTTGTTTTCCAGGGTGATCTCAAACAGTTCCTCAGGATATCAAACAGCAGCGATGGGAAGCTCAAGCCTCATCCCATCAGCACGAAAACTAAAGTACGTTCCCATAACCTCATTCAGACTCACTCTTTCAGTGTGTTTAATAAGTCATGTGACTCTGTGTTGATCATGTGACTGCTCTGTGCAGCTCTCCATCTGTGCCCAGGTGGCTGATGGGATGCAGCATTTATCAAACCAGCGTTTCGTGCATAAAGACCTGGCGGCCAGGAACTGTCTGATCAGCGGACAGAGACTCGTCAAAGTGTCCTCGCTCGCTCTCTGCAGAGACGTGTATAGCAGGTACAGCTGACATCATCACCCCTCTCTGCAGGCGGTGATAAAGCTGTGTGTGAGTGTGAACGATCTGCAATGTTTCAAAGATCAAAGTTATTGTGAATGAAAGAAAAAAGAAAGAAGCGATTCTGAACTGAAACGAGTCGTCAGTAATTCAGTCTCACTTCCTGCGGATCCTGCGTGGGTTTGTAACTCATTTGCATAATGCCCGCCTCTGGTCTTGATTGGCTGAACAGCGTCTCTTAGCCCCGCCCTCAAACACTAGTGTATCTGAGACTGGAAGAGTTTGGCTCGTGTTGTTCGTGTGGAGAAGACGCTGTTTTCTGAGATTGATACGGTGAAACCCACGCCATCGTCACTGTTCGCATCTCTGAGATCAAGAGCTGAGATTCAGATATGATAATGAGCGTTTGCTTTCTGACCAATCACAGCAGAGCAGCTCTCAGAGAGGCGGAGCTTAGAGAGACTGAATCTTTGATGGAAGTGTTTCAGACGCTGAGGTCTCGTCCACACTAATACGTACAGTCTGAGAACGCATCTGTTCCTCTCCGCTTTGGCCCTCCGCACACTGAGACGCGGTTTTGGCAGAGAAAACTACGCTTTTTGAAAACGCGGTTTTCTCGTTGTAGTGTGGACGATGACGTAAGTTTATTGAACCCACAGATATTGATGTTTATAGCGGTGTTGTGTCTGTTATATTCACTTTCACACTGTTGCTAAAATGTTACTTCACACACTCTTCATGTCACAGTCCTGCACAGATGACAGGTTTGCTGTCCTGCGGTGAAACACGAGAACAGATGAGAAACACTAATGTAGACGGAGAGAGTTTTGAGACGAAAACTGTTTTCAGTCCCACAAAGGGCAATTATATTAGAGCAGTGGCATTACATCACACACACAAAACATACATTAAAAACAGTAAAAACCATCATATTCCACATACACATCTACATTTTACATTCCAATAAATTATCCAACATAATTTATCCGTCCGAATCTAAATAATTATCCTTTAAAATAGTATAATCTGAAAACTTGAGGTGCTTCTGGATCTGGTGCAGAGCTTCTGGGCATCACTGTTTACATGCATGAAGAGCGCCATCTAGTGTTGATGTCAGTCAGTCACAGCTGGTCTGGTGTGTGTGTGTGTGTGTGTTTGTGTGTGTGTGTGTGTGTGTGTGTGTGTGTGTGTGTGTGTGTGTGTGTGTGTGTGTGTGTGTGTGTGTGTGTGTGTGTGTGTGTGTGTGTGTGTGTGTGATGGGTAGGTTTAGGGGTCGGGTTTGTGTAAGGGGACAGAATATACAGTTTCTACAGCATAAAAACCATTACGTATGGAATGTCCCCATTTAAATAGCTAAGTAAACGTGTGTGTGTGTGTGTGTGCAGCGAGTACCACCTCTACAGGCAGGCCTGGCTTCCCCTGCGCTGGCTCCCGGCTGAGGCCGTGTTTGACAGTGAGTTCTCCAGTAAGTCGGACGTGTGGGCGTTCGCTGTGCTCATGTGGGAAGTGTTCAGTCTCGGAGAGATGCCGTACCATCAGCTCGATCATCAGCAGCTGCTCGAAGGTGAGCACGTCACATGACCACCGGCGTCACATGACCACCGGCGTCACATGACCACAGACATCACAGTACCACCGATATCACATGACCACAGACATCACATGACCACCGACATCACATGACCACCAACGTCACATGACCACCGACGTCACATGACCACCGGCGTCACATAACTACAGACGTCACATGACTACAGACGTCACATGACCACTGGCGTCACATGACTACAGACGTCACATGACCACCGGCGTCACATGACTACAGACGTCACATGTTTTGACATGTTCAGTTAGGGTGTACAGCTGTTTTGACAGTAATGTCTGTATGTTGAGTTATTGTCAGAGGACAGTAAATGTATTCTGCTGTACAAGCATTCACAACATATCCAAGTTTCATTTCTGTAGGATTGTCCCTTGAGTAGATATACCAAATGTTTGCTGAAGTCTGAGGGGTGTACTCACTTTTGTGAGATACTGTATATATATACAGGGATTAAAGTTCTCCGTCGCTACGACGGATTTCCGTTAATTGCAGCAAGTCTATGACGGATTTCCGTCAATTGCAGGGTTCCAGTCTGTCCTTAGTGTCTTAAATTCACGTTTCATAATTTTAAGGCCGTAAATAGGCTTTCATTTCTCAAATAGTGCAATAAATGTCTTAATTTTAGTTTGAATAGGTCTTAAATTAAGGAAAGACGAGGTGTATTCACCCTGCTGAGGGGGATGTGATCAAAGCCTGGAGTGGAGCAAAAGCACGTTCCTCTCTCCACTCTAAGCATTCTGTAATCACTTCGCTCATGGTCCACTCCGGGTTTTCAATTACAGCTCACGGAAAGTGCATGTCAGGCTACAGCTGAGCGCTGAGGTAGATATTTCAGTTACCATGGACAGGACATACTTATAATGCAGGTAGGGCGATATATCGATATATTTTTGAAATGCGATTTGGAATTAGACCACATCGCATATATCGATATAGTTCAAATTTGCTCTGTGATCCTTGCTCCCCGCTCCTCCTATTCCACTCTGCGCGTGTTTAGAGCATGTTATGAGAGGCGAATCATGACTAACGTTACTTCAGAAAACCCAGCACAATAGGAACTACCTGGCAGTGACATAAGTGTACGCTGAAATAAAGTTTTTCACCTCAGAAAAACGGACTTTCTTGTCCTGTCAGCCGTTATCCTGTTCTCGTAGCGCACACTCAATTGCACGCGCAAATGCAGCGGCGCGCGCTGTATCGCCTCACTGATCAAGTGCAAAAGAAACTACGAGCATGCAACGCCGTTACGTTGTAAATTACACGAAATAAAAGAAATGCAGGTGTGATTTTCATTCTATTCACCAGGAGCAGTTTCCATGTTTCATTAACAGTTATTGTTAATATTGTGTATTCACCATGGTAACTGTCGTTTCCATATTAACCCCAAAATGCCACTATTTTTTCTTTGTGTTATTTTTAATATTTTTAAATGACTATAGTGGCTCATACCACTTTAACAAAAACTAGTTTGGGACTGCTATTTAATAGCTTTAGCATAGGCCTAATGTTTATTTATTAGTACTAGTCTTTACTATTAGTCATATTCTTACAATTTATGTTAAGTAAAGGGGAAAAGTACTTGTGTGTGTTAACAAATTTTGTGTAAACGTGTTATAATTTGCCTATATATATAATAAATAAATATATATATAGGCAAATTATAACACGTTTACACAAAATTTGTTAACACACACAAGTACTTTTCCCCTTTACTTAACGAAAGTTTAAATGTGTTATAATTTGCCTATATATATATATGTATATGTGTGTGTGTGTATATATATATATATATATAAATATATATATATATATATATACTTATTGCGCCTACTGCCAATATTAAAGCGGTTTAAAACGTCTCCCCTTAAAACGCTATTGGTCTCGACTATTTAAAAAGACTTGGCCTAAAAAAAATTTCAGTCAGAGGAATTTTTTTCACTTTAATCCCTGTATATATATATATATATTGATTAAAACATGCCTTTAGTGTTTTAATCTTGTATCCTGTTTATTAAAGTATTTATTTTGAGATTGTAAAGACAGTATTTGTGCAGGTCTTAACTGTGATTATCTCTCACGGGGAGAGCGAGTCTCATGTGTGTGTGTGTGTGTGTGTGTGTGTGTGTGTGTGTGTGTGTGTGTGTGTGTCTCAGCTCTGCAGGCTGGTCATGTGACCCTGTCTCCTCCAGAAGGTTGTCCTGCTCACGTCTGCAGTTTGATGATGCGCTGCTGGGCGTCCAGTCCTAAAGATCGACCCTCCTTCAGCGAGATCGCTCAGACTCTGGCCCGTGTTCCTGCAGACGCTAAAGTCTAGCGCATCGCATCACTGCAGACACACACACACACACACTTCAGACGCGCTCAGGATCTGCAGGCACACACACACGCTCAGGATCAGGCCTTCACCCGCCTTAAACACACTCATCATCTGTCGTTCGGTCGAAGCCTCTTTCCTCAGGGATGCCAGAAGAGCTTCATGTCAGGGTGACCTTTGACCTCTGACCTCTAGACAATCACAGCTC
>NC_138241.1:37261438-37281438 GCF_964197995.2 Scardinius erythrophthalmus
TGGTGTCTGATAGCTGATTTTATCATTTGTTCTAGCCTGCATTTTCTGCTGTCTTCCCTTTGTCCTTGTCAAACTTGTGTTTTGTTTGAATGCTGTCCACGTCTGTAGCCTCTGCCTTGAAGTTACTCTTCAACAGGTCCTGTTGTTTTTTCACACTTTCGCTCTGACGTGCACGCATCACCGCTCTCTCCAGCGTTAGCTCCGAGTCCAGCTGCAGTTGCTCCGACAGTTTTTTATCGCGCAAGCCTACAACAAGTCTGTCCCGGACCATTTCGTCGTGCAAATGTCCATAGCCGCAGTGTTCTGACAAGCAGTGGAGTGCAGTGATAAAACTGTCTACTGTCTCTCCTTGTTCCTGCTGTCTCTGGTTGAATTTGGCACGCTCAAAATAACATTTCTCCTCACTACAAAATGTCCCTCTAGCTTCTCTTTGACGGTGTTATACACGCTTTCCTCCTCCTTCCGTCATACGAAGTGAAGTCACAATATCTTCCGCCTCATCCCCATAGTATATATTAAAGTGTTCACCTGGTTTTCATCTGGCTGTAATTCTAGACCCGATGCAATCCGGAATCTCTCAAACCTTCGAATCCACTTGGGCCACTCTTCTGGCTTTGTGAAGTCAAACTTGGGTGGGTGGGGGAATCTGGAATCGCTCCATTTTCTTTCCTTCTCGTCTGCAGCGAACGTTACGAGTCACGTTAGCTTTACAAGCTAGCTAAACTTCAGACTTAACTGACAAAAATATACGTGAGTTCTCTCCAGTTAATTCGGCAAAATAGCATCTCATGTTTACCCGACTTGGTAACTGAAGTCTTCTGACACCATGTTGAGTTAAGTGGTTCTAACTTAACAAATAAACACGGAGAGAGATTTCCAACGAGTGCTCTCAAAGCATGACTTTATTACCCTTCCTGGTTTACACACTCCCCTGCCTCACCACATGGGGGCAATGTCACATTATGTGTCCTATAAAACCCCTTAACACTACAATACCTGCCCTTGATAAATGGCGCGGCTGAAAACGAGCGTCATTAGAATAACACGCCCCTATATATTCAAGTCTCCGCTTCCCCCACGCCCTCATTTTACGCCATGGACACACGGAAGACGGCAAAGAAGAGAAACTTCTTTGAGAAGAGAAAGCGAAACCAGGAAAGTGGAAAGAAACAAAATTGATTTCTAGATTTTTATTATTAATGACGCTTATTGTTATTTAGAAGAATAATTTCGTTATTATTTGTATTATTATTTAAAATAAGAAGAATGGCATTTTTATTATTTTGTCAGTCTGAATTATTTTTTGGTCATTGAAAGCCTTTCATTACTAAACCCAGTCCGTGCACACCTGCCGGGCCTAACCCTGGCCTAACCATCGTTTCAAAGAATAGTACAACGGGGTCGAGTATAAACGCCTCGTCCGTTTGGGGAGGTGCGCGCGCAGTCTGCGGAGACTCGCGCTGCGGAGCCAGGCGAAAGTATAAACAAGGCTTGAAACGTCAGGTAAAGCGCACAGGCGCGCAACTTAAGGAATACATATGTCTACAATTCAAATGCTTTGGTAAATTCACACAAATTAAACATTGAAGTCCATGTTGCACAAAAATAAACACTGAAGTTTATAATTACTATGTTGTTGTTTTTTTACAGTGGGTCATAATATATTATATCTTTTAGTTTGTCAGTGCGTTTTGTGGTGTTAGGAATTGTTTTTCTGCGCATTCCCGCACTCAAAACGTGCGTACACCACCTCCTGAGCTGGCGTAGGATTTGAGCGTGCCGTACGCCAACGTCCATATTGATAAATCTCAAAGTCACCGTGGTTTTGGGTGTACGCCAGGTGTACGCTGGAAATTTGGTGTAAGCACTTTTGATAAATGAGGGCCACTCTCTCTCTCTCCCTCTCTCTCTCTCTCTCACACACACACACACACACTCACACACTCTCTCACACACACACACACTCACTCTCTCTCTCTCTCTCTCTCTCTCTCAAATTCAAATTCTAATTCTAATGAGCTTTATTGGCATGACTTGTACAGTATTGCCAAAGCATTGGCCATTACATAAATGGACATAAATTTCATAAATGGACATAAATTTCCTCTCTCTCTCTCTCTCTCTCTCTCTCTCTCTCTCTCTCTCTCTCTCTCTCTCTCTCTCTTCACACACACACATTCTCCCAAAACATTTAAAGGGGTGGTTGATTATGATTTGACTTTTCTAACTTTAGTTAGTGTGTAATGTTGAAGTTCCGACGCTCAAAGTTCAGAGCAAAGGGAGAGATTTGCTTTTACAGAAATCACTGTTTAAGAACTACAACAAACGGCTGGTAGAGACTACACCACATTCCTCCCGGGTTAGTGACATCACCAACCCTAGAATTTACATAAACCCCGCCCCCTGAACACGATTTATAGATTATCAAGACAGAATATGCTAATCAATGACTAGAAGATACACATAAACTTCATAAATTCATCAACAAACCGTTCAGAAATGTCCAGTTGCTTCTACATGTGGCCTCTTCTTCTTGAGTCTCTCCATCACTGACTAACTCCGGTTTGAACATAAAAGTCTAAAAGTTTTTTAAATTTTCAGTGTGAAGCTGCTAAGAACAAGCTGTTGTAGCTCCGCCCCCTGTGCTGGGAGCAGCAGCTCATTTGCATTTAAAGGGACACACACAAACCGATGTGTTTTTTGCTCACCCTCAAAAAGTGACAACTTTAACATGCTGTATAATAATATCTGTGGGGAATTTAGAGCTAAAACTTCACACACACACTCTGGGGACATCAGAGACTTATTTTACATCTTGTGAAAAGGGCATTATAGTTATTGTGTCAATAAATTGGCCAATGACACCAAAATAAAAGGTGTTTTTGTCATCGTGTGAAACACTGGTCAAAATGTTTAGATGTTTTTTTTCACCATGGAAATATTTGTTACAAATGTCATGTTTCTACTCTTTTTACTCATTTCCAAACTCGACAGGTTGATGATTAGAAAGAAGGTGTTCATTTCAATACAGTGGCCGCCATTTGTCAATTTAGCGAACATAACAAACATTCCATGTCATAAATATTTATGAAATATTTTGTATGTGATGTCTCACATGATGAAAAAATGTGTTGTAAAAGTTGTAAAAAGAGAATCAACTCATCATTGTATTTAGTCATTGTGCAAATTATAGACAATCTTACTTTCTCTTTTGGACACGTGTCAAAACACATGCAATTTGCGTAAATCAATAGGAAATTCAAATCTGATGCTCAGAGATCACGGGCCTCATTTATAAACGTAAAAAAACATTAAAGGCGTACGCCGCTCTCTATGCAATATTTGGTATTTATAAAAAGCAAACTTGACGGGAAAATGTGCGGTCCTTCACGCAAGCTCTCACCCAGGCGTACGCACAAAAACGGGTGAAATGAGAAATGTCGACACCGTCGGCAGAAGGAAGAAACACGTGAAAGTGTGTGAAACTGTAGACCGTTGTG
This sequence comes from Scardinius erythrophthalmus, assembly GCF_964197995.2. Taxonomy (NCBI): domain Eukaryota; kingdom Metazoa; phylum Chordata; class Actinopteri; order Cypriniformes; family Leuciscidae; genus Scardinius; species Scardinius erythrophthalmus. The sequence continues at coordinate 37,264,939 of NC_138241.1, forward strand.
TACGAAATGGCAATACTGCCTCTCATAAATAACATGAAGACTTCACAAAGCAAGTATTGCAATTAACAGCCGAACACCCGTTTAATCGATATGCAGTGTAAAACAAACAAAATCAAACGAAGATTACAACAGAAATGCAAATTAATTTTCAAAAACAAAAACAAAAGTGAAATAGAAATAAAAAGCTGGTGCATCTGGCGCGTCAGTGCCCGCCTCCGCCTCAGTCACCACTCCACTTAATAAGGATTCCCCAATAATTGCCCCCTCTCATCAAGAGGGTTCAGCTCCGGTGTCCCCTGATGTCCGACCAAAGAGAAAAACTGGAATATATATTCTATTATAGCGCCATTCTAACGTCATAGAACTTGGTAAGGATTATAAAGCATACAGATTTACATGAAAACTTAAAGGAGTGAGAGTTCACTGCTAGAACGGACTCGAGCTGTGTGTTCGGCGAGTGCGCGAGTGGGCGGAGCTAGTCTGTGATTGGTCAGATGAGCAGCGTGTCGTCACTCGTCAGAGGCGGAAGTTCAGAGGTCGTGCAAAATCACGGATGTCACTGTAAACATCGCGTTTACTGTGTTTACTGTGTTTACTGTGTTTGATCTGAACTGAACTGAAGAACTGTGCGTGCTGTGCTTTACTGAAGGGGATTGAATGTCTTCACGGCTGATATTTACCAGCACAGTTACTCTTCCTGCAAACGTTAAGCGCTGAAGTGAGTAAATAAATGACACACACACACACACACACACACACACACACACGAGTATTGGACGCGGATGTAGTTGTTTTGCTGCTCTAATGATCGTGTGACAGATGATGGTCACTGCTATATGATCCATTCATCAACAAGTGTGAGCTTCATAACCCTTCATAACCCTTCATAAGCCTTCATAAGTCTTGGTCTGCTGTTTAATATGATGGGTTTTCATTGAAACGCAAACTGCTGTGTCACGTGTGTGTCTGTCAATCAGGCTGTATGGATTCATCCATATATCATATAATATATCCATATATATAAGCTGTTCATGACTCTGTGCTCGATCTGATTCAGCATTGATGATCCAGACTGTAGTTTATGATGTTGTACAGTATCATTCTCTTCTCGGCCTCTGTAATATAAAGAATATAATATCAGCGACATTAAAGGCCACTTAAGTGCACTTAAATCGACTACACTTGTTTCTTAACACACGAAAGTACACTTGTTAAAAGTGCACTTTGTAATAATATCAAATTAATAGTATTTTAATATATTTAATAATATTTGATATACTAAATTGCTTTTTTACATTTTTATATAATATTTGAGAGCCTGATTACAAAAACAAAAGTCTCACCGTTAAAAGCCACGTCCCAAACACACATTTATAATGTTCTCATTATAATTCTATGTAGACTAGGCTATATAACTGAACTGAAGTGATGATTAACTGTTGTGTTATTTAATATCTCATTAAAATTAATATATTTAAACTCTATTAAATTGCTTCATTACAACTGTCTAATTACAAATATGTTTACAAGTTTAAATAGAAATGACACTACAGTATTTATTATTTGACCATAAATGCTAGTCAGGACATTCGGTACACTTCAATCATATTTCACAATACAATACAAGTAATAATTAAATGACTTATTTGATTATTTGCTGATTTGTTGCTGTAACTGATGCCTGTAAATATGATTCTGCACTTTTTCATCCTGCTGAAATATTCATGATTTATTTCTTGGTTAAAAGCGTCTCATATAGGAAGATTTGTTGAGGGTTTGATTTCTCAACATTCATGATTGAATCTGTAGAGTTAGAGACACATCTGTTCCCTTCTAATGGTTCAGAGTCTCTTCAAATGTTTCGCAATTGGCAATTCACAATTAATAACACGTATGAAAGTTCACTTGGCAGTGTCCGCTACTGTACGATCCTTGAGAAGTGTCATATAGTAGATCTGTGAGCGAAGACACAGACCTGACCAGATCAGACACACAGCACTGATCTCATGGAGTCTTTAGCCTGCTAATCTTCTCTAATGTCTTTAAATCCCAAGCTTGTTGTCCGGCTAGCATTGATGCTAGTGCCGTAGAACTGCATTCCTGATGCTTTGGCCGATGGATCATATCTTCATTAACCCTCTTTGAGAACTGCTCCGCACAGACCGACTGATGTCAGTCTCTTCATTACATTGAACACTCATGAGATATTTCATATTCCTGCGACACAGAATAGATAGTTAGATCTAAATCTGGAGGATCGTTCGTATTATTACAATATTCCCAGCAAACACTGAGCTCTGGTTCCACAGACAGGGTTTAGATTAACCCGGGATTAGGCCTTAGATATTTAAGGTTAAGCTTTTATAACCGTGCCTAGGGACGCACCGATATTAACATTTTGGCCGATACGGATAATTCTTTACATTTGAAAGCCGATAACCGATATATTGGCCGATAAATCTGAATCCAAATTTGTATGTAATGTTTGAGAGCCTGATTACAGAAACAAAAGCCTCACCATTAAGAGCCACGACCCAAACACACATTTATGATGTTCTGATTGTGATTCTATGTAGGCTATATGACTGAACTGTGTTTTCCTTTCCATCATATTTCAATCAATTCAAAACCGTCATGTTGAACATCTGAAGCGTCTCAGCTGAAGGAAATATTAATCAGCCATGATTTATCAGCCAGATCTTCATTTTGAGCCGATAATGGTAACATTAAAAATGAGCAAATGCCGGCCGATACCGATATATCGTGCACCCCCAAACCTGCCTTAAAGGGGTCGTATAATGGGACAGGCACTTTTACGAGTTGGCTGTACTGAAGTGTGTGTTGGCAGTGCCTGGACACAACCATCATAAAATTATAAAAATCCATCCAGTGTTTTTTATTATCTTCTTATATATTTTCCCCCATCTCAAATCAAGCCCCTCCCACAATTGTTGATTGACAGCAGCGTTTCAACACAGACCCGCCCTCGCTCGTGAGCGAGCTGTCAATCATAGTCCGCATTGTTGATACGCTGGAGCACTGTCTATGAGCGGAATGGCGTCTGAGCGATTGTGGTGTTGTGTTAATGGTTGTGTTGTGTTGGCAGGAGTGTGTGTGTGTTGTGTTAATGGTTGTGTTGTGTTGGCAGGAGTGTGTGTGTTGTGTTAATGGCTGTGTTGTGTTGGCAGGAGTGTGTGTGTTGTGTTAATGGTTATGTTAATGGTTGTGTTGTGTTAATTGTTGTGTTGTGTTAATGGTTGTGTTGTGTTAATGGTTGTGTTGTGTTGTGTTGTGTTGTGTTAATGGTTGTGTTGTGTTGTGTTGTGTTGTGTTGTGTTAATGGTTGTGTTGTGTTGGCAGGAGTGTGTGTGTTGTGTTAATGGTTGTGTTGTGTTGTGTTGTGTTGTGTTGTGTTAATGGTTGTGTTGTGTTGGCAGGAGTGTGTGTGTTGTGTTAATGGTTGTGTTGTGTTGTGTTGTGTTGTGTTAATGGTTGTGTTGTGTTGTGTTGGCAGGAGTGTGTGTGTTGTGTTAATGGTTGTGTTGTGTTGGCAGGAGTGTGTGTGTTGTGTTAATGGTTGTGTTGTGTTGTGTTGTGTTGTGTTGTGTTAATGGTTGTGTTGTGTTGGCAGGAGTGTGTGTGTTGTGTTAATGGTTGTGTTGTGTTGTGTTGTGTTGTGTTAATGGTTGTGTTGTGTTGGCAGGAGTGTGTGTGTTGTGTTAATGGTTGTGTTGTGTTGGCAGGAGCCGGGATGACGCCGGTGTCCGTCAGAGGCCTGTGTTTCCTCCTCACGCTGTTCCTGGGCAGTTTCTTCGGGAGTGTGTTCATGCTGGGTCCGGTTCTGCCGCTCATGCTGGTGTCGCCGGCCTGGTACCGCTGGATCACGGATCGCATCGTGGCCACATGGCTCACGCTCCCCGTGGTACGGCACTGCACTGCATCATGGGAATCACCGCATCCGATTGCCAACAGTCCAGGGGTCAGGGTTATAAACCTGTGTGTGTGTGTGTGTGTGTGTGTGTGTGCGCGTGTGTGTGTGTGTGTGCAGGCGCTGCTGGAGCTGGTGTTCGGGGTGAAGGTGGTCATCACGGGTGACGGGTTCGTTCCCGGCGAGCGCAGCGTGATCATCATGAACCACCGCACGCGTCTGGACTGGATGTTCCTGTGGTGTTGTCTCCTGCGCTTCAGCTTCCTGCGCCTGGAGAAGATCTGCCTCAAGGCGGCGCTCAAGGCCGTGCCCGGGTTCGGTGAGTCTTAAACTCTTTCTGTGAAGAAAAGTACAAACTTTTGAGTGTGTAGCAAAAGAGTACGCGAGCTCCAAACTGAGCTGTCAATCATCTTTCACAGTTAAAATCCTCCATTCAGTCGAATTTGATTTCCTAGAGGAATGTTGTGGACTGTAGATCTGCAGTCGCGGGTCCGTCTGCGAGACTCTCCTCGTGTGTTTGCAGTTTGAATATAATGATGCATTTAAACGCTAATGGCTAAACGTATCTTTACAGAAGTTTACAATAATGTGGACAATATTGAATAAATATCTTTTCGTCAGGTTAGATACTGATAATGGATCACCCTAACCCTTTATCTGACCCTCTCTGCATAACCGCCGGACTCGTCGTTCTCCATGTCTGTAGTTTAACACGTTTTACTCGTGTTTGTAGTTCTAATCAAATCCTCTCGCCCACAGCGCAATGGGTTGTGGGTAATATTAGCCGTTAGCGTGTTTACGGATCTGCACTTCACGGGTATCTTTGGAAAACTCATTTCAACATACTACGATTTGGGACGTACTAATTCTATTTTCGAATACCATTTAGGACGGATAGTGTGTGAATTGGGACGCACCGAGGAGCGTAAATGAGGCGAGGGTGCCGGGTTACAGTCAGGATATTTTAAGGCATGAAGACTGAGTGTTTTTTCAAGGAAAAACGTTTAAATATGTAATTTTGGTGATCAGAGATGAGTTTGAGCAAGCGGCAACTCTCCGATCTCTCTCTTGAATCAACACTGAAGTGATTAAACCGCAGTTCATCCACTGGCCACTAGAGACAGAAGAGAGTCAATCCCATAGACCTTTACAGCAGAAATAAACTTGTTTACAGTCTGGTGCAAAAAGTGGTTTTGGTCTATATAGCTAACGTTGCTCTTCAAGACGACTGTGAGGGGGTGAATATTTTTATAACTCATCCGTTTAAATTATATTAAGCCTTAAAGTTCTGCATAATTAAGGGCGTGGCCACTTGAGTGACAGGTGGATTGTCGCTGATGTCACTACTAGCCGTTTGTCTGCTAGCGTTAGCGTCACATCACCTCAGCTAATCCTCGCTGCACATTTTCGTTTATCCGGGAGTAACGCGCAAACAAGATGGCGACGGCTGGCTCCGCCCACTTTGGCCTTCAGAAACGCTCTTCAGAAACACTACGGGTGACATCACAGATTTTTTACAGTTTATGGTCCAGGCTGCTATAGAGTGTGTGTGTGTGTGTGTGTGTGTGTGTGTGTGTGCAGGCTGGGCGATGCAGGTGGCCTCCTTCATCTTCATCCACCGCCGCTGGGAGGAAGATCGCACACACATGTCCAACATGCTGCAGTATTTCTGCCACATCAAGGAGCCGCTGCAGCTCCTGCTGTTCCCCGAGGGCACCGACCTCACCGGTGAGACACACACACACACACACACACACACACACACACACACACACACACACACACACACACCACAGCACTGACCTCACCGGTGAGACACACACACACACACACACACACCACAGCACTGACCTCACCGGTGAGACACACACACACACACACACACACACACCACAGCACTGACCTCACCGGTGAGACACACACACACACACACACACACACCACAGCACTGACCTCACCGGTGAGACACACACACACACACACACACACACCACAGCACTGACCTCACCGGTGAGACACACACACACACACACACACACACACACACACACACACCACAGCACTGACCTCACCGGTGAGACACACACACACACACACACACACACACACACACACACCACAGCACTGACCTCACCGGTGAGACACACACACACACACCGCAGCACTGACCTCACCGGTGAGATATACACACACCATTTAAAAGTTTAATGTTTTTAGTGTTTTTAAAGTCTCTTCTGTTCATTTATTTGATCAAAAATACAGTAAAACTGACTTTCTATGTGAATATACAGTAAAGTGTAATTTATTCCTGTGATCAAAGCTGAATGTTCAGCATCATTACTCCAGTCTTCAGTGTCACATGACCCTTCACAAATCACTCTAATATGATGATCTGATGCTCAAGAAACATTTATGATTATTATCATGTTGAAAACAGTTGTGTACGATTTTCTTTGAAGAATAGAAAGTTCAAAAGAACAGCCTTTATCTGAAACAGATAATTTTGCTTTTTTTAAGCATCAACTCACTTAATTTTTATTAATTCCCCCGGAAAACAAGACATATTATCTCATGGCATTTTACTACTGTAGTAAATGCATCTTGATTTATGAATTTGTAGATATTTGGAAACAAGACAAAACTACTGAGTCAGAAGAGCATTTGTGCGGAGATGAAACCGCTGTAAGGCTTCTAGACTTGTGCAGGAATGATGAGGAGTCGCAGAGAGGATGTTTAACTCTATATGTGACTCAGATCATGTGACTCAGATCATGTGACTCAGATCATGTGATTACTGAAGTCTGTGATCCCGGATTCAGCTTCGGCTCTTCATTGTTGCGTGCAGAAAACACTCGCGCCAGGAGTGACGAGTTTGCTGAGAAAAACGGTCTTCCGAAGTACGAGTACGTTCTTCATCCTCGCACCACCGGCTTCACCTTCATCGTTGACACGCTGCGGAAAGGTCAGAGGTCATCATATATACACACATGTTCTAAATATATTTCTAGGGGCTTCCTTGCTGCAAAAACTGAATTCTGTAGAAACGTTAGTTTTGATCAAACATAGATTTGCTGTTTTCATCACAGTGTGGGTCAGTGTCCATCATTACTGATCCAGACTCAACCGGTCAGCAGCTGACATCTGACCCAACAGGACGTCTCACACACGTCCTGTACTATCCTTTCAACACACAACACACATTCAAACTATATTATTGCCTCTTGATATATTAAAGACAATCTATGATGCTTTTCCCAGGTTCATCAGTGTTTAGTGTGTAATGTTGCACTTCTTCTCTATATCAGAGTCGTGTTCCTGAACTCCTGAAACGCCTCCACTGTATCTTGAGTTTCTTCCGGGAACGAACACGTCACAGTATTTCTCATTATAATAATTCATATGCAGAATAAAGGGGCGGGGCCTGGTTGAGTTAGTTAGTAGTGTGTTAAACTGGTGGTTATGGTAAGGGGCGGGGCATTTCCCAAACACACTCAAAGTGCTCGACCAATCACAACACACTGCTCCAGCCGACCAATCAGAGCACAGTGTGCTTTTCAGGAGGAGGAGCTTCACAGAGACAGGAAGTAAACAGAGCGGAAGAGAGGAGGGTTTTTTCTTTAATTGCTAATGCTCTTTTTACACACAGACTGAACACAATAGAGTACAGCAGAGTACAGTAGAGGTAGAGTACAGTAGAGTACAGTAGAGGTAGAGTACAGCAGAGTACAGCAGAGTACAGCAGAGTACAGTAGAGTACAGTAGAGGTAGAGTACAGCAGAGTACAGTAGAGGTAGAGTACAGCAGAGTACAGTAGAGGTAGAGTACAGCAGAGTACAGTAGAGTACAGTAGAGGTAGAGTACAGCAGAGTACAGTAGAGGTAGAGTACAGCAGAGTACAGTAGAGGTAGAGTGCAGTAGAGGTAGAGTACAGTAGAGTACAGTAGAGGTAGAGTACAGCAGAGTACAGTAGAGGTAGAGTACAGTAGAGTACAGTAGAGGTAGAGTACAGCAGAGGTAGAGTACAGCGGAGGTAGAGTACAGTGGAGGTAGAGTACAGCAGAGTACAGTAGAGGTAGAGTACAGCAGAGTACAGTAGAGTACAGTAGAGGTAGAGTACAGCAGAGTACAGTAGAGGTAGAGTACAGCAGAGTACAGTAGAGGTAGAGTGCAGTAGAGGTAGAGTACAGTAGAGTACAGTAGAGGTAGAGTACAGCAGAGTACAGTAGAGGTAGAGTACAGTAGAGTACAGTAGAGGTAGAGTACAGCAGAGGTAGAGTACAGTAGAGGTAGAGTACAGCAGAGTACAGTAGAGGTAGAGTACAGCAGAGTACAGTAGAGTACAGTAGAGGTAGAGTACAGCAGAGATAGAGTACAGTAGAGGTAGAGTACAGTAGAGGTAGAGTACAGCGGAGTACAGTAGAGGTAGAGTACAGCAGAGTACAGTAGAGTACAGTAGAGGTAGAGTACAGCAGAGTACAGTAGAGGTAGAGTACAGCGGAGTACAGTAGAGGTAGAGTACAGCGGAGTACAGTAGAGGTAGAGTACAGTAGAGTACAGTAGAGGTAGAGTACAGTAGAGTACAGTAGAGGTAGAGTACAGCAGAGTACAGTAGAGGTAGAGTACAGTAGAGGTAGAGTGCAGTAGAGTACAGTAGAGGTAGAGTACAGCAGAGTACAGTAGAGTACAGTAGAGGTAGAGTACAGCAGAGTACAGTAGAGGTAGAGTACAGTAGAGGTAGAGTACAGCGGAGTACAGTAGAGGTAGAGTACAGTAGAGGTAGAGTACAGTAGAGGTAGAGTACAGTAGAGGTAGAGTACAGTAGAGGTAGAGCACAGTAGAGGTAGAGTACAGCAGAGTACAGTAGAGGTAGAGTACAGTAGAGGTAGAGTACAGTAGAGGTAGAGTAGAGTACAGTAGAGGTAGAGTGCAGTAGAGGTAGAGTGCAGTAGAGGTAGAGTAGAGTACAGTAGAGGTAGAGTAGAGTACAGTAGAGGTAGAGTAGAGTACAGTAGAGGTAGAGTGCAGTAGAGGTAGAGTGCAGTAGAGGTAGAGTAGAGTACAGCAGAGTACAGTAGAGGTAGAGTGCAGTAGAGGTAGAGTACAGTAGAGGTAGAGTAGAGTACAGTAGAGGTAGAGTAGAGTACAGTAGAGGTAGAGTACAGTAGAGGTAGAGTACAGTAGAGGTAGAGTACAGTAGAGGTAGAGGTAGAGTACAGTAGAGGTAGAGTACAGCGGAGTACAGTAGAGGTAGAGTACAGTAGAGGTAGAGTACAGCGGAGTACAGTAGAGGTAGAGTACAGTAGAGGTAGAGTGCAGTAGAGGTAGAGTACAGTAGAGGTAGAGTGCAGTAGAGGTAGAGTACAGTAGAGGTAGAGTACAGTAGAGGTAGAGCAGAGTACAGCAGAGTACAGTAGAGGTAGAGTACAGTAGAGGTAGAGTACAGTAGAGGTAGAGTGCAGTAGAGGTAGAGTACAGTAGAGGTAGAGTACAGTAGAGGTAGAGTAGAGTACAGCAGAGTACAGTAGAGGTAGAGTACAGTAGAGGTAGAGTACAGTAGAGGTAGAGTACAGTGGAGTGCAGTAGAGGTAGAGTGCAGTAGAGGTAGAGTACAGTAGAGGTAGAGTACAGTAGAGGTAGAGTAGAGTACAGCAGAGTACAGTAGAGGTAGAGTACAGTAGAGGTAGAGTACAGTAGAGGTAGAGGTAGAGTACAGTAGAGGTAGAGTACAGCGGAGTACAGTAGAGGTAGAGTACAGTAGAGGTAGAGTACAGTAGAGGTAGAGTACAGCGGAGTACAGTAGAGGTAGAGTACAGTAGAGGTAGAGTACAGCGGAGTACAGTAGAGGTAGAGTACAGCAGAGTACAGTAGAGGTAGAGTACAGTAGAGTACAGTAGAGGTAGAGTACAGCGGAGTACAGTAGAGGTAGAGTACAGTAGAGGTAGAGTACAGTAGAGGTAGAGTACAGTAGAGGTAGAGTACAGTAGAGGTAGAGTGCAGTAGAGGTAGAGTACAGCAGAGTACAGTAGAGGTAGAGTACAGCAGAGTACAGTAGAGGTAGAGTACAGCAGAGTACAGTAGAGGTAGAGTAGATTACAGTAGAGGTAGAGTACAGCAGAGTACAGTAGAGCACAGTAGAGGTAGAGTAGAGTACAGCAGAGTACAGTAGAGGTAGAGTAGAGTACAGCAGAGGTAGAGTACAGTAGAGGTAGAGTACAGCGGAGTACAGTAGAGGTAGAGTACAGTAGAGGTAGAGTGCAGTAGAGGTAGAGTGCAGTAGAGGTAGAGTACAGCAGAGTACAGTAGAGGTAGAGTAGATTACAGTAGAGGTAGAGTACAGCAGAGTACAGTAGAGCACAGTAGAGGTAGAGTAGAGTACAGCAGAGTACAGTAGAGGTAGAGTAGAGTACAGCAGAGGTAGAGTACAGTAGAGGTAGAGTACAGCGGAGTACAGTAGAGGTAGAGTGCAGTAGAGGTAGAGTGCAGTAGAGGTAGAGTGCAGTAGAGGTAGAGTACAGTAGAGTACAGTAGAGTACAGTGGAGGTACAGTGGAGGTAGAGTACAGTAGAGGTAGAGTACAGTACAGTAGAGGTAGAGTACAGTACAGTAGAGGTAGAGTACAGCGGAGTACGGCAGAGTACAGTAGAGTACAGTAGAGGTAGAGTACAGTAGAGTAGAGTAGAGGTAGAGTACAGTAGAGGTAGAGTAGAGTACAGCGGAGTACAGTAGAGGTAGAATAGAGTACAGCAGAGTACAGTAGAGTGCAGTAGAGGTAGAGTACAGTAGAGGTAGAGTGCAGTAGAGGTAGAGTAGAGTACAGTAGAGTACAGTAGAGGTAGAGTACAGTAGAGTACAGTAGAGGTAGAGCACAGTAGAGGTAGAGCACAGTAGAGGTAGAGCACAGTAGAGGTAGAGCACAGTAGAGGTAGAGTACAGCAGAGTACAGTAGAGGTAGAGCACAGTAGAGGTAGAGTACAGCAGAGTACAGTAGAGTACAGTAGAGGTAGAGTACAGTAGAGGTAGAGTACAGTAGAGTACAGTAGAGGTAGAGTACAGTAGAGGTAGAGTACAGTAGAGGTAGAGTAGAGGTAGAGCACAGTAGAGGTAGAGTACAGCAGAGTACAGTAGAGGTAGAGTACAGTAGAGGTAGAGTACAGTAGAGGTAGAGTACAGTAGAGGTAGAGTACAGTAGAGGTAGAGTACAGTAGAGGTAGAGCACAGTAGAGGTAGAGCACAGTAGAGGTAGAGTACAGTAGAGGTAGAGTACAGTAGAGGTAGAGTGCAGTAGAGGTAGAGTACAGCAGAGTACAGTAGAGGTAGAGTACAGCAGAGTACAGTAGAGGTAGAGTACAGCAGAGTACAGTAGAGGTAGAGTACAGCAGAGTACAGTAGAGGTAGAGTAGATTACAGTAGAGGTAGAGTACAGCAGAGTACAGTAGAGCACAGTAGAGGTAGAGTAGAGTACAGCAGAGTACAGTAGAGGTAGAGTAGAGTACAGCAGAGGTAGAGTACAGTAGAGGTAGAGTACAGCGGAGTACAGTAGAGGTAGAGTACAGTAGAGGTAGAGTACAGTAGAGGTAGAGTGCAGTAGAGGTAGAGTGCAGTAGAGGTAGAGTACAGTAGAGGTAGAGTACAGCAGAGTACAGTAGAGGTAGAGTAGATTACAGTAGAGGTAGAGTACAGCAGAGTACAGTAGAGCACAGTAGAGGTAGAGTAGAGTACAGCAGAGTACAGTAGAGGTAGAGTAGAGTACAGCAGAGGTAGAGTACAGTAGAGGTAGAGTACAGCGGAGTACAGTAGAGGTAGAGTGCAGTAGAGGTAGAGTGCAGTAGAGGTAGAGTGCAGTAGAGGTAGAGTACAGTAGAGTACAGTAGAGTACAGTGGAGGTACAGTGGAGGTAGAGTACAGTAGAGTACAGTAGAGGTAGAGTACAGTACAGTAGAGGTAGAGTACAGTACAGTAGAGGTAGAGTACAGCGGAGTACAGCAGAGTACAGTAGAGTAGAGTAGAGGTAGAGTACAGTAGAGGTAGAGTAGAGTACAGCGGAGTACAGTAGAGGTAGAATAGAGTACAGCAGAGTACAGTAGAGTGCAGTAGAGGTAGAGTACAGTAGAGGTAGAGTGCAGTAGAGGTAGAGTAGAGTACAGTAGAGTACAGTAGAGGTAGACTACAGTAGAGTACAGTAGAGGTACAGTACAGTAGAGTGCAGTAGAGGTAGAGTAGAGTACAGTAGAGTACAGTAGAGGTAGAGTACAGCAGAGTACAGTAGAAGTAGAGTACAGTAGAGGTAGAGTACAGTGGAGGTAGAGTGCAGTAGAGGTAGAGTAGAGTACAGTAGAGGTAGAGTACAGCAGAGTACAGTAGAGGTAGAGTGCAGTAGAGGTAGAGTGCAGTAGAGTACAGTAGAGGTAGAGTACAGTAGAGTACAGTAGAGGTAGAGTACAGTAGAGTGCAGTAGAGGTAGAGTACAGTAGAGTACAGCAGAGTACAGTAGAGGTAGAGTACAGCAGAGTACAGTAGAGGTAGAGTACAGCAGAGTACAGTAGAGGTAGAGTACAGTAGATGTAGAGTACAGTAGAGGTAGAGTACAGTAGAGGTACAGTAGAGGTAGAGTACAGTAGAGTACAGTAGAGGTAGAGTACAGTATAGTAAAGGTAGAGTACAGTAGAGGTAGAGTACAGTAGAGGTAGAGTACAGCGGAGTACAGTAGAGGTAGAGTAGAGTACAGTAGAGTACAGTAGAGGTAGAGTACAGCAGAGTACAGTAGAGGTAGAGTACAGTAGAGGTAGAGTACAGCAGAGTACAGTAGAGGTAGAGTACAGCAGAGGTAGAGTAGACTACAGTAGAGGTAGAGTAGAGTACAGCAGAGTTCAGCAGAGTACAGCAGAGTACAGTAGAGGTAGAGTAGAGTACAGTAGAGTACAGTAGAGGTAGAGTACAGCAGAGTACAGTAGAGGTAGAGTACAGTAGAGGTAGAGTACAGCAGAGTACAGTAGAGGTAGAGTACAGCAGAGGTAGAGTAGACTACAGTAGAGGTAGAGCAGAGTACAGCAGAGTACAGCAGAGTACAGCAGAGTACAGCAGAGTACAGTAGAGGTAGAGTAGAGTACAGCAGAGTACAGCAGAGTACAGCAGAGTACAGCAGAGTACAGTAGAGGTACAGTAGAGGTACAGTAGAGGTAGAGCACAGTAGAGGTAGAGTACAGCAGAGTACAGTAGAGGTAGAGTACAGCAGAGGTAGAGTACAATAGAGTACAGTAGAGTACAGTAGAGGTGCAGTAGAGGTACAGTAGAGGTAGAGTACAGTAGAGGTAGAGTACAGTAGAGTACAGTAGAGGTAGAGTACAGTACAGTAGAGGTAGAGTACAGTACAGTAGAGGTAGAGTACAGCAGAGTACAGTAGAGGTAGAGTACAGCAGAGGTAGAGTACAGTAGAGTACAGTAGAGTACAGTAGAGGTGCAGTAGATGTACAGTAGAGGTAGAGTACAGTAGAGGTAGAGTACAGTAGAGGTAGAGTACAGTAGAGTACAGTAGAGGTAGAGTACAGTACAGTAGAGGTAGAGTACAGTACAGTAGAGGTAGAGTACAGCAGAGTACAGTAGAGGTAGAGTAGATTACAGTAGAGGTAGAGTAGAGTACAGCAGAGTACAGCAGAGTACAGCAGAGTACAGCAGAGGTAGAGTACAGCAGAGGTAGAGTACAGCAGAGGTAGAGTACAGTAAAGGTAGAGTAGAGTACAGCAGAGTACAGTAGAGGTAGAGTAGAGTACAGCAGAGTACAGTAGAGGTAGAGTACAGTAGAGTGCAGTAGAGGTAGAGTAGAGTACAGTAGAGTGCAGTAGAGGTAGAGTAGAGTACAGTAGAGTACAGTAAAGGTAGAGTACAGTAGAGGTAGAGTACAGTAGAGTGCAGTAGAGGTAGAGTACAGTAGAGGTAGAATACAGTAGAGTACAGTAGAGGTTGAGTACAGTAGAGGCAGAGTACAGTAGAGGTAGAGTACAGCAAAGGGAGGGTACAGTAGTGTACAGTAGAGGTAGAGTACAGTAGAAGTAGAGTACAGTAAAGGGAGGGTACAGTAGAGTACAGTAGAAGTAGAGTACAGTTGAGTACAGCCGTGCACAGTAGAGGTAGAGTACAGTATAGTACAGTAGAGGCAGAGTACAGTAGAGGTAGAGTACAGTCGAGTACAGTAGAGGTAGAGTACAGTAGTGTACAGTAGAGGCTCAAACAAACCTTTCAGCTGTTCTGGATTAAAGCTCAATAGGAGACAGGAGAAGTTGTTCAACTCTCTTATTTCTAAATCTAATCTAAAGTCATTTGTTTATTAGTATGGTTGAATTAGATAATTGAAGGTCAGCAGCAAAGACATTGGTTAATAAAGGGAGATTAAATACATAAAGTATATTAATCATTTGTTAATTATCAGAATTTTGGGTAAAATTCTGAGATTGCATTTTACTGTTTTTATTAATTTTGAGGAATACTGAATGTTTTTGTGCAAGTGAGACGAGTAAATGCATGTTCACGTTTAGTCTAGAACTACAATAAGCATCATGTTTACACACACACACACACACACACAACACCTCACTTTATTTCTCTCAGCATGGGGACAGGAGAGCTGTCAGTCAATAAATGTGGAAAAGTAACGAGTGTTACGTATTTGAAAAAGCAACTTAGATATTTTGTTGTAAATTGAAAAAGTAATGCGTTACTTTACTAGTTACTTGGAAAAGTAATCTGATTACGTAACTCAAGTTACTTGTAATGAGTTCCACACAACACTGATTCGATGATTTCCCCTGGCAGGAGATAACCTGGACGCAGTCCACGATATAACGGTGGCGTATCCGCAGAACATCCCTCAGACGGAGCGGCACCTGGTCCTGGGCCTGTTCCCCCGCGAGATCCACTTCCACGTGCGCCGTTATGCCGTGTCGGTTCTGCCCAGATGTTCACTGGACCTCCAGCTGTGGTGTCAGGAACGCTGGCGGGAGAAGGAGAACCGGCTCAGCGAGTTCTACCGGGCCGATCCGCGCCGCTTCGACGAGCCCGAGGCCCGCGTGCCGCCCTGTAAGAGCCAGCTCAGGGTGTCCCTCATCAAAGCCGGCTCGCTGGTGTTCTGGACCGGCATCATCAGCGCCTCCTGCCTCGGCCTGTGGCTCTCGGCTCCCGTACGCATCTACTTCCTGCTCATGGTGGTCTTCTTCCTGGGTCAGCAGAGGGTCACGGGGGGGGTGGAGCTGATGGAGCTAGCGTGCCACCGCTACTGGAGCTCGCGGGGAGGAGGAGTGGAGGAGAAGGAGGAGTGAGGAGACGCTGGCGTGTGTGTTAGCATGTTAGCGATCGGCCACAGCGCCTCCTGCTGGCGAGAGGACGAAGCGCAGCTCCTAATGTGACAGGGATTCCACTCATTCTCTGGCATTATACACACATCATGCGAGCGCTGGCTCTACATTTATCACTGTGCGAACGAATGTCATGCCTGTGAAAGCTTGTTCCACCATGGAGTTAAAAAAAAGGTAATTGCAACTTTTTATCTCATAAGATATAAAACTCGATTTGCAATTGTGAGAATAAAAGCCAATTTTTTTAGATAAAAAGTCACAATTACCTTGATTCTGTGTTGAAAGCAAGATAACACAGCGAGATGAAGTCAAAATTGCAAAATGTAAACGCAATTCTGAGAAAAAATGTTGCAAGATATAAACGCGCAGTTGTGAGGAAAAAATCTCCGATTATCGTTATTTTTTTATTCAGTGGCAGAAACAAGCTTCCATACGTACCTGAGGACTCTCTGCTAGCGTCTCTCTGCTAGCGTCTCTCTCTGCTAGCGTCTCTCTCTCTGCTAGCGTCTCTCTGCTAGCGTCTCTCTGCTAGCGTCTCCCTCTGCTAGCGTCTCTCTGCTAGCGTCTCCCTCTGCTAGCGTCTCTCTGCTAGCGTCTCCCTCTGCTAGCGTCTCTCTGCTAGCGTCTCCCTCTGCTAGCGTCTCTCTGCTAGCGTTTCTCTCTGCTAGCGTCTCTCTCTGCTAGCGTCTCTCTCTCTCTGCTAGCGTCTCTCTGCTAGCGTCTCTCTGCTAGCGTCTCCCTCTGCTAGCGTCTCTCTGCTAGCGTCTCCCTCTGCTAGCGTCTCTCTGCTAGCGTCTCTCTCTGCTAGCGTCTCCCTCTGCTAGCGTCTCTCTGCTAGCGTCTCCCTCTGCTAGCGTCTCTCTCTAATCCCCTCTCAGTCGCGTTTGTTTCCTGGTGTTTTAGCAGCTCAGTCCAGCCGCACGACATGCGGACAAAAAAATATATATATCGTGGCCACAAGAATCATTCCTTCCCTCGTTTTAAGTCAATCGCGCACACGATATGATAATTCGTTCCCTCCTTTTACTAAATCAAACTAATTATTATATCGTGCGCACAATTTCTCGTAAATCGAGGGAATGAATCAGTAAAACGAGCTGACGCACTATTCAGTAGTGGGAACTAATTGTTGATATACATATTTTGTCCTATGTCACGTGTGGCCCTGTATGTTTTAGTCACGAGTTCCAGCTTTATTTTAAGAGGTATTGTATTTAATTTTCTCTG
>NC_138241.1:37283938-37286438 GCF_964197995.2 Scardinius erythrophthalmus
GAAACGATAAATAATAAGAAGAAATACGCTTATTTTGTTGTGAATCTCATGAAACAATGTCCAGGTCTAATTTCATCCCAAAAAATAAGAAACTACATTTGTTGCATTCCAGCAATGAAGCGCATTTTACCGCAAATTAAACTCTATAATGCGTCAAGATTTATAATAATTCCGTATCACTGTATTACAAATGATTATTTGTTTTATTTAAATAACTGAAAGCATTAGAAACACTAAGGCAAATACTACATGGCATGCATACTTTACAATTTACATATTCATATTTTTCATATTACAGTCAAGGGAATTTAGCTTGATTGTCTGTAGGCAAAATTAATCTTTGGTTACACTTTATTTTAAGGTGTCATTGTTGCAGTGTAATTATATATTTAAATACTGAGTGATATTAAGCAACTACATGTAGGGGAGACCGGGGACAGTTGCAACAGGGGATGGTTGCAACATGCCATTTTTCTCCAATCAGAAACAAGCTAGAATGATGACACTCATACTGAACATGCACAGTTAGACCCTCCCCCCACCAAGAAAACAGTAGACACATTCAACATCTGCTGCTGCATTTATTGAACAAAACTTGTTTTGGAGGTATGAAAGTAATTTTTTTCATTAGATATATTTTTGTCATACTGTCCTGAAATTTTGTATGAAATAATCAAAACTTACTTAGTTTGAATTATTGTTTTGTTGACTTCTAAGTGACATGGTTAGCATGTGTCAAAGTCAGTGTGTCTTGCAGGAATATGATGTTCTGTCATGGCTGATAGGGTCGGGACGGTTGCAACAAATTATAAATTGCATGTTTAATAAAAGTTTGTTGCATTGCAAATTGTTCAATACTTCCTGTCTGACACTGAAATATGGAGAGATTGAATAGCATCTGTAACACCTGCACACTGAATCTATGTAGGACTATGTTCTACACATGAACAAACAAAACTCAATAACCGTTATTTGATAAATATGACTAAATAAATGAATAATAGGCTACAATAATATTATTGAAATAAACAATACTATAATATTATAGTAGGCCTAAAACAATTAATATTTTCAGAATTATATGCTCATTGAGACAAAAAGCTTAAGTTAATTAATGAAATTTAAGGTTTTAATCATGTTGCAACCGTCCCTGGGTTGTGTTGCAACTGTCCCCTGGGTCGGGGTCAGTTGCAACATCTGACTTCTTCCATTCAAATAAATACTGTGAACGATATGTCATATGTAATCATCTTTAAATTGTATGGGTAATTAGCAGACAGATGCAAGTTTAATATATAAAAATTAGGTTGGTCTAGTCCAAATAGTCTCTGAGTAATTGAGAGAAATGCAAAAAGTGTTGCAACTGTCCCCGGTCTCCCCTACACATTATGGTTAGGATTAGGGTTTGATTTGGTTGAGGGTTAGTTGCATGTAATTATGCATAATTTATAGTTATTACTATAGTAACTACATGTAACATAACAATGATAGCGTAAAATAAAGTGTTACCGAATCTTTTTATTTTGGGCTGAAATATGAGCTGGACGTGTCGAGAGATTCACTCATTCAAACAATAAATTAGCAGCTGATTGTTTGAGTTGATGCAGGAGTTTCAGTCAGGCACCGAGTCGGACAGCATGTTGTGCTTCAGGAGCACTCAAACGAAGAGAACGACCCAGAATCATTAGCTGGAGTCTGGAAGGCACAGACATGCGGAGGAATTAAACGGATAGTTCACCCCAAAATGAAAATTAGCCCATGATTTACTCACTGATTTACTCATTTACTGCCGGAAGCTAGTTATTATAGTTAAGTTTTAAATGTGGATATTTTTGGAGCACTTTTATGATGAATAGATGCACTTTTATGATAGATAGATGCACTTTTATGATAGATAGATGCACTTTTATGATGGATAGATGCTTTTATTATGAATAGATGCACTTTTATGATGGATAGATGCTTTTATGATGAATAGATGCACTTTTATGATGAATAGATGCACTTTTATGATGAATAGATGCACTTTTATGATGAATAGATGCACTTTTATGATGAATAGATGCACTTTTATGATGGATAGATGCTTTTATGATGAATAGATGCACTTTTATGATGATAGATGCGCTTTTATGATGGATAGATGCTTTTATTATGAATAGATGCACTTTTATGATGATAGATGCGCTTTTATGATGGATAGATGCTTTTATTATGAATAGATGCACTTTTATGATGATAGATGCGCTTTTATGATGGATAGATGCACTTTTATGATGAATAGATGCACTTTTATGATGGATAGATGCACTTTTATGATGGATAGATGCTTTTATGATGAATAGATGCACTTTTATGATGATAGATGCGCTTTTATGATGGATAGATGCTTTTATTATGAATAGATGCACTTTTATGATGATAGATGCGCTTTTATGATGGATAGATGCACTTTTATGATGGATAGATGCACTTTTATGATGGATAGATGCTTTTATGA
>NC_138241.1:37291438-37293938 GCF_964197995.2 Scardinius erythrophthalmus
TGGGTCATCGATGGCCTGCGGCATCGCGAGCCTCTTCAGCGACTCCATGGACACGGAGAAGCAGAGCGCCGCGAGGAACACCGCGTTGGCCAACGCACCCACCACCTCCGCGCGGCCCATGCCGTAAGTGAAACGCCCCGAGCCGACGCGCCGCGACACGCGCGCCGCCGTCAGCCCGACGCACAGCGACAGTATATCCGACAGCATGTTGAAGGAGTCGGACACCAGCGCGATGGAGTTCCCCATGTAACCCGCCACGATCTCGGCCACGAAGAAGACCACGGTGATGACGAGCATCAGGATCAGGCGGCACGTCTTCCCGCTGTAGCGGCCCATGATGGAGTGTGTGTGTGTGTGTGTGTGATCGAGTGTGTGTGAGACGCAGGTGCGCTCGTCTATCGCGCGCGTTCAGGTGTGTGTGATGGTGTGTGAGCTGCAGGTGTGCTCGTCTCTGCTCATCACCTGGAGTCTCACGTTGCTGAGCATGAGTTGGCAGTTTTACACACACACACACACACACACACACACACACACACACACACACACACACACACACACACACACACACTCACTCACACACACACACACACACACACACACACACCGATGATTCAGCGCGCGCGCGTCTCAAGTCAAGTCCCCTTTATTTATACAGCGCTTTTACAATACAGAGTGTTTCAAAGCAGCTTTACAGAGATAACAGGATAATAATGCAACAGAGTTTGTATCCAGAAGAAAATAGCGTCACAGCCCGGCTTAAGTCAGTTCAGTTATGGGTCATTTTGTTATTAATTTACTTAATTTATATATATAGCCGCTCTGGAGAAGCCGTGATGTCATCGCTCAGCTCAGTCCTCATATAATGCTGTAATGGAGGCAGAGCAATAATATTGTTGAAGATTAAATTAAATGGCGTCTGACGCGTCTCCTCGCGCGCGCTGATGGATTCCTCTCACTGTCACCTTTGGACACACACACACACACACACACACACACACACACACACACACACACACACACAGCCGGCGGGTTTCTTTCCTGCTTACACTCACTGTTTCAGGGTTAGTTAGTGAGTGCAGGTCAGCCGGGTTACTGTTCTCCGTGCTCAGCGCTTCTGCTCACTGTAAAACAGTCCGATAATAACTCACCTGAGATTACATGAGCGCGATAAGAGTCTGCTGACTGACAGCTTTCACCTCGCATCATAAAACCTCTCTATATAATGAGCTATTCACCTTAATATTCTCTCTCGTGTCCTCAAACAACTCACACTTTACCTTCGAATCTGTTTATTCCACAAAAGGTTCTTTAGATTAGGAACAATATTATTTTAATAAAGGTTCCAAAAAGGGGTTTTCAGAAGAAGGATCATTTCTGGCTCCCCAAAGAACCTTTCAGCAATCAGTCCTTAAAGAGCCATTTCTTTCTTAGTGTGAAGTACATGTTAATAATCTGAAGAAACTTTTGCGCAATGGAAAGATTCGATGGATGTTTAAGTCGAGTCAGCTTTGTTTCTGCAGTACAGGTGTGCCAGAGCATCTTTACCGCGAGAACAGGGACATGAAGTCAGTTCAGTTCCGCGGTAAAGATCATCCATTATCAAATTAGTTTAATCTATAAAGCAGTTGTGTAGAAATATTGTTGAATATTAAGTGATCTCGAGGTTAAATGTTCTTTACTGGAACCATCACTGTCACTGAAAGGTTCGTTGGGGAACCAGAAATGGTTCTTCTATGGAAACTCTAACCCTATTTCTAAGAGTTAGAAGCAGTTTATTTTTAACTTACTGATGTGTGTGGTGTCAGTAAACGTGTGTTTGACCAGCAGAAATGAGGTTTTATTCCAGTGTACGTGACCAGGGCTTGAATGACAGTAGATGTAAGATAAAACCCTCTCGTCACCTCTAGTTAATACTCAAACGCACACACACACACACACACACACACACACACACACACACACACACACACACACAGAACAGAAGATGATCCTCTGTGATGTTAGATGAAGGCGAGCACGTTCTCCTCAGACTGCAGAACACTGAGCTTCACTGCCCTCTGCTGGAGAACCCAACACACATCTTCATCTTCACCACCAGTCCGACATCATATATAAAACATGAAGCTCAAGCTAAACACCACTGAGATTAGAAACATCACACACTGCAAACATAATGAACAGAAAATGCTTTAATGAAAGGATAAATAGAGAAGCAGAAAACTGGTCACACTTTTACATCACAAACAAACGAACACTAAAGAGAAACGATCATAAGCATGTGAGGAATTTGCTGAGAATTACAGAACAATAAAGTTTCAGACTGGCAGAACTGAGGAGCTTTAGGAACAAATCCAGCCGTGAACACGCCGGTAATCGCTTCACACACACTCAGCGCTCCTCTGAACGCCGAACTAGGGGAAGAGCAACGGAACCAGAACAAATCATTTCTAACAAAGGCAGACCGCGGGATCTTTAGAGTGTGTGTGTGTGTCGAGAACAG
>NC_138241.1:37318938-37328938 GCF_964197995.2 Scardinius erythrophthalmus
TACAATAAGGTTCATTACATTATTTGAACAGCTGGATTTTTATTAAATAACATTAACAAAGATTAATAAATACAGTAACAAATGTACTGCTCATTTTTAGTTCATGTTAGTTAATACATTAACTAGTGTTAACTAAAGAACATTATTGTAAAGTGTTACCACATTTCTTGTGAAGATGCTTTGAAACAATGTAATAGTGGAAAGTGCTATACAAATAAAGTTTAATTGAGTTAAACTGAATGGTGTTTTTGAGGTTTGCTGGATCCGTATGTGAACGTCTTGTGTGTGTGTGTCTGCAAGCATCTTGTGTGTGTGTGTGTGTGTCTGATTTGTATGTGTGTGAGTGTCTCATGTGAGCGTCTTGTGTGTGTGTGTCTGCGAGCGTCTCATGTGCATGTGTGTGTGTCGGCAGTGTCTCTGCGCTGGACAAAGCTGCCACCGGTGCGCACCGGAGGACGAGAACACACTCGGGAGGTTCCCTACATGCGCTACGGACACACCGCTGTCCTGCTGGACGAGACCATCTTCATCTGGGGCGGCAGGAACGACACAGAGGGCGCGTGTAACGTGCTGTACGCCTTCGACGTCAGTAGGTGGCTTTCACACAAGCTCACGCAGACTCTTGCAGACTCTCGCAGACGGATGGACTCTCGCAGACTCACTCTGACTCACTCTGACTCACTCAGACTGACTCTGACTCACTCAGACTCACTCAGACTCACTCAGACTCACTCTGATTCACGCAGACTCTCGCAGACTCACTCAGACTCACTCTTACTCATGCAGATTTATGCAGGCTCTTGCAGACTCACTCTGACTCTCTCAGGCTCTCGCAGACCAACGCAGACTCTCGCAGACTCACTCTGACTCACTCAGACTCACGCAGACTCACGCAGACTCACTCTGATTCACTCTGACTCACACTGACTCAATCAGACTCAAGCAGACTCACTCAGACTCACGCAGTCTCACGCAGACTCACTCTTACTCATGCAAACTCACGCAGACTCATGCAGACTCACTCTGACTCACTCTGATTCACGCAGACTCTTGCAGACTCACACAGATTCTTGCAGACTCATGCAGACTCACTCTTACTCATGCAGACTCACACAGACTCATGCAGACTCTCGCAGACTCACTCAGACTCACACAGACTCACTCTGATTCACTCTGACTCACACTGACTCGCGCAGACTCACGCAGACTCACTCAGACTCACGCAGACTCACGCAGACTCACTCAGACTCACGTAGACTCACGCAGACTCACGCAGACTCACGCAGACTCACGCAGACTCACTCAGACTCACACTTACTCACTCAGACTCTTGCAGACTCATGCAGGCTCTTGCAGACTCACTCTGATTCACTCAGGCTCTCGCAGACCAACGCAGACTCTCGCAGACTCACTCTGACTCACGCAGACTCACTCTGATTCACTCTGACTCACTCAGACTCTCGCAGACTCACTTAGACTTACGCAGACTCACACAGACTCACGCACACTCACGCACACTCACGCAGACTCACTCTTACTCATGCAAACTCACGCAGACTTTCGCAGACTCATGCAGACTCACTCTGACTCACTCTGATTCATGCAGACTCACGCAGACTCACGCAGACTCATGCAGATTCTTGCAGACTCATGCAGACTCACTCAGACTCATGCAGACTCACTCTTACTCATGCAGACTCATGCAGACTCTCGCAGACTCACTCAGACTCACACAGACTCACTCTGATTCACTCTGACTCACACTGACTCACTCAGACTCACGCAGACTCACTCAGACTCACGCAGACTCACGCAGACTCACGCAGACTCACTCAGACTTACGCAGACTCACGCAGACTCACTCTGACTCACTCTGATTCATGCAGACTCTTGCAGACTCACACCACTAACGCAGACTCACGCAGACTCACTCTGACTCACGCAGACTCACTCTTACTCATGCAGACTCACACAGTCTCATGCAGACTCACTCAGACTCACTCTTACTCATGCAGACTCACACAGACTCATGCAGACTCTCGCAGACTCTCGCAGACTCATGCAGACTCATGCAGACTCATGCAGACTCTTGCAGACTCTTTCAGACTCTTTCAGACTCATGCAGACTCATGCAGACTCATGCAGACTCTCGCAGACTCACTCTGACTCACGCAGACTCACGCAGACTCACTCTGATTCACTCTGACTCACACTGTCTCACTCAGACTCTTGCAGACTCACTCAGACTCACGCAGACTCACTCTGACTCACTCAGGCTCTCGCAGACCAACGGAGACTCTCTCTGACTCACTCAGACTCACGCAGACTCACTCTGATTCACTCTGACTCACACTGACTCACTCAGACTCTCGCAGACTCACGCAGACTCACTCAAACTCACGCAGACTCACGCACACTCACGCAGACTCACGCAGACTCACTCAGTCTCACGCAGACTCACTCTTACTCATGCAAACTCACGCAGACTCATGCAGACTCACTCTGACTCACTCTGATTCACGCAGACTCTTGCAGACTCACGCAGATTCTTGCAGACTCACGCAGACTCATGCAGACTCATGCAGACTCACACAGACTCATGCAGACTCGCAGATTCATGCAGACTCTCGCAGACTCACTCAGACTCACACAGACTCACTCTGATTCACTCTGATTCACTCTGATTCAATCTGACTCATGCAGACTCACGCAGACTCATGCAGACTCACTCAGTCTAACGCAGACTCTCGCATACTCACTCTGACTCACGCAGACTCACTCTGATTCACTCTGACTCACACTGACTCACTCAGACTTACACAGACTCATGCAGACTCACTCAGTCTCACGCAGACTCACTCTTACTCATGCAAACTCCCGCAGACTCTCGCAGACTCATGCAGACTCACTCTGACTCACTCTGATTCACGCAGAATCTTGGAGACTCACTCTTACACATGCAGACTCACACAGACTCATGCAGACTCACTCAGACTCACTCTGATTCACTCTGACTCACACTGACTCACGCAGACTCACGCAGACTCACGCAGACTCACTCAGACTCACTCAGACTCACTCAGACTCTCGCAGACTCACTCAGACTTACGCAGACTCACTCAGACTCATGCAGATTCACTCTGACTCACTCAGACTTACGCAGACTCATGCAGATTCACTCTGACTCACTCAGACTCTCGCAGACCCTCGCAGACCCTCGCAGACTCTCGCAGACTCTCGCAGACTCATGCAGACTCATGCAGACTCATGCAGACTCACGCAGACTCACGCAGACTCACTCAGACTAACGCAGACTCACGCAGACTCACGCAGACTCACTCAGACTCTCGCAGACTCACTCAGACTTACGCAGACTCACTCAGACTCATGCAGATTCACTCTGACTCACTCAGACTTACGCAGACTCATGCAGATTCACTCTGACTCACTCAGACTCTCGCAGACTCTCGCAGACCCTCGCAGACTCTCGCAGACTCTCGCAGACTCTCACAGACTCATGCAGACTCATGCAGACTCACTCAGACTCACTCAGACTCACTCAGACTCATGCAGACTCACGCAGATTCACTCTTACTCATGCAGACTCACTCTTACTCATGCAGACTCACTCAGACTCATGCAGACTCACGCAGACTCACTCAGACTCACTCAGACTCATGCAGACTCTCGCAGACTCACGCAGATTCACTCTTACTCATGCAGACTCACTCTTACTCATGCAGACTCACTCAGACTCATGCAGACTCTCGCAGACTCTTGCAGACTCACGCAGACTCTCGCAGACTCTCGCAGACTCACTTTGACTCACTCAGACTCACGCAGACTCACGCAGACTCACTCTGATTCACTCTGACTCACACTGACTCACTCAGACTCTTGCAGACTTATGCAGGCTCTTGCAGACTCACTCTGACTCACTCAGGCTCTCGCAGACCAACGCAGACTCTCGCAGACTCACTCTGACTCACTCAGACTCACGCAGACTCACTCTGACTCACACTGACTCACACTGACTCACTCAGACTCTCGCAGACTCATGCAGACTCACTCAGACTCACGCAGACTCACGCACACTCACGCAGACTCACGCAGACTCACGCACACTCACGCAGACTCATGCAGACTCACGCAGACTCACTCAGACTCACGCAGACTCACTCTTACTGATGCAAACTCACGCAGACTCATGCAGACTCACTCTGACTCACTCTGATTCACGCAGACTCATGCAGACTCACTCTGACTCACTCTGATTCACGCAGACTCTTGCAGACTCACGCAGATTCTTGCAGACTCACGCAGACTCATTCAGACTCATGCAGACTCATGCAGACTCATGCAGACTCACACAGACTCATGCAGACTCATGCAGACTCTCGCAGACTCACTCAGACTCACACAGACTCACTCTGATTCACTCTGATTCACACTGACTCATGCAGACTCACGCAGACTCACTCAGACTCACTCAGACTTACACAGACTCATGCAGACTCACTCAGACTCTCGTAGACTCACGCAGACTCACTCAGACTTACGCAGACTCACTCAGACTCACACTGACTCACTCAGACTCACACTGACTCACTCAGACTCACTCAGACTCACACTGACTCACTCAGACTCACACTGACTCACTCAGACTCTTGCAGACTCATGCAGGCTCTTGCAGACTCATGCAGGCTCTTGCAGACTCATGCAGGCTCTCGCGGACTCACTCAGGCTCTCGCAGACCAACGCAGACTTTCGCATACTCACTCTGACTCACTCAGACTCACTCTGATTCACACTGACTCACTCAGACTCTCGCAGACTCTCGCAGACTCTCGCAGACTCACTCAGACTTACGCAGACTCATGCAGACTCACGCAGACTCACGCAGACTCACTCAGTCTCATGCAGACTCACTCTTACTCATGCAAACTCACGCAGACTCACTCAGACTCACTCAGACTCACGCAGACTCACGCACACTCACGCAGACTCACGCAGACTCACTCAGTCTCACGCAGACTCACTCTTACTCATGCAAACTCACGCAGACTCATGCAGACTCACTCTGACTCACTCTGATTCACGCAGACTCTTGCAGACTCACGCAGATTCTTGCAGACTCACGCAGACTCATTCAGACTCATGCAGACTCACACAGACTCATGCAGACTCTCGCAGACTCACTCAGACTCACTCAGACTCACACAGACTCACTCTGATTTACACTGACTCATGCACTCACGCAGAGTCACGCAGACTCACTCAGACTTACGCAGACTCATGCAGACTCACTCAGACTCTCGTAGACTCACGCAGGCTCACTCAGACTCACTTTGATTCACGCTGACTCTTGCAGACTCACTCTTACTCATGCAGACTCACACAGACTCACGCAGACTCTCGCAGACTCACACAGACTCACTCTGATTCACTCTGACTCACACTGACTCACTCAGACTCATGCAGACTCACTCAGACTCACGCAGACTCACTCAGACTCTCGCAGACTCACTCAGACTTACGCAGACTCACTCAGACTCATGCAGATTCACTCTGACTCACTCAGACTTACGCAGACTCATGCAGATTCACTCTGACTCACTCAGACTCTCGCAGACCCTCGCAGACTCTCGCAGACTCATGCAGACTCACGCAGACTCACGCAGACTCACTCAGACTAACGCAGACTCACGCAGACTCACGCAGACTCACTCAGACTCTCGCAGACTCACTCAGACTTACGCAGACTCACTCAGACTCATGCAGATTCACTCTGACTCACTCAGACTCTCGCAGACCCTCGCAGACTCTCGCAGACTCTCGCAGACTCTCACAGACTCATGCAGACTCATGCAGACTCATGCAGACTCACTCAGACTCACTCAGACTCACTCAGACTCATGCAGACTCTCGCAGACTCACGCAGATTCACTCTTACTCATGCAGACTCACTCTTACTCATGCAGACTCACTCAGACTCATGCAGACTCATGCAGACTCACGCAGACTCACGCAGACTCACTCAGACTCATGCAGACTCTCGCAGACTCACGCAGATTCACTCTTACTCATGCAGACTCACTCTTACTCATGCAGACTCACTCAGACTCATGCAGACTCTCGCAGACTCTTGCAGACTCTCGCAGACTCTCGCAGACTCACTTTGACTCACTCAGACTCACGCAGACTCACTCTGATTCACTCTGACTCACACTGACTCACTCAGACTCTTGCAGACTTATGCAGGCTCTTGCAGGCTCTTGCAGCACACGCACTCTCACGCAGACTCACGCAGACTCACGCAGACTCACTCAGACTCACTCAGTCTCACGCAGACTCACTCTTACTCATGCAAACTCACGCAGACTCATGCAGACTCACTCTGACTCACTCTGATTCACGCAGACTCATGCAGACTCACTCTGACTCACTCTGATTCACGCAGACTCTTGCAGACTCACGCAGATTCTTGCAGACTCACGCAGACTCATTCAGACTCATGCAGACTCATGCAGACTCATGCAGACTCTCGCAGACTCACTCAGACTCACACAGACTCACTCTGATTCACTCTGATTCACACTGACTCATGCAGACTCACGCAGACTCACTCAGACTCACTCAGACTTACACAGACTCATGCAGACTCACTCAGACTCTCGTAGACTCACGCAGACTCACTCAGACTTACGCAGACTCACTCAGACTCACACTGACTCACTCAGACTCACACTGACTCACTCAGACTCACTCAGACTCACACTGACTCACTCAGACTCATACTGACTCACTCAGACTCTTGCAGACTCATGCAGGCTCTTGCAGACTCATGCAGGCTCTTGCAGACTCATGCAGGCTCTTGCGGACTCACTCAGGCTCTCGCAGACCAACGCAGACTTTCGCATACTCACTCTGACTCACTCAGACTCACGCAGACTCACTCTGATTCACACTGACTCACTCAGACTCTCGCAGACTCTCGCAGACTCTCGCAGACTCACTCAGACTTACGCAGACTCATGCAGACTCACGCAGACTCACGCAGACTCACTCAGTCTCATGCAGACTCACTCTTACTCATGCAAACTCACGCAGACTCACTCAGACTCACTCAGACTCACGCAGACTCACGCACACTCACGCAGACTCACGCAGACTCACTCAGTCTCACGCAGACTCACTCTTACTCATGCAAACTCACGCAGACTCATGCAGACTCACTCTGACTCACTCTGATTCACGCAGACTCTTGCAGACTCACGCAGATTCTTGCAGACTCACGCAGACTCATTCAGACTCATGCAGACTCACGCAGACTCATGCAGACTCTCGCAGACTCACTCAGACTCACTCAGACTCACACAGACTCACTCTGATTTACACTGACTCATGCACTCACGCAGAGTCACGCAGACTCACTCAGACTTACGCAGACTCATGCAGACTCACTCAGACTCTCGTAGACTCACGCAGACTCACTCAGACTCACTTTGATTCACGCTGACTCTTGCAGACTCACTCTTACTCATGCAGACTCACACAGACTCACGCAGACTCTCGCAGACTCACACAGACTTACTCTGATTCACTCTGACTCACACTGACTCACTCAGACTCACGCAGACTCACTCAGACTCACGCAGACTCACTCAGACTTACGCAGACTCACGCAGACTTACTCAGACTCACTCAGACTTACGCAGACTCACGCAGACTCACTCAGACTCTCGCAGACTCACTCAGACTTACGCAGACTCACGCAGACTCACTCAGACTCACTCAGACTTACGCAGACTCACGCAGACTCACTCAGACTCTCGCAGACTCACTCAGACTTACGCAGACTCACTCAGACTCATGCAGATTCACTCTGACTCTCGCAGACCCTCGCAGACTCTCGCAGACCCTCGCAGACTCTCGCAGACCCTCGCAGACTCTTGCAGACTCACTCTGACTCACTCTGATTCACGCAGACTCACGCAGATTCTCGCAGACTCATGCAGACTCATGCAGACTCACTCTTACTCATGCAGACTCACACAGACTCATGCAGACTCTCGCAGACTCACGCAGACTCACTCTTACTCATGCAGACTCACTCTTACTCATGCAGACTCACTCAGACTTAAGCCTGGAACACACCAAGCCGACGCCGACGAACTAGTGTTGATGAAAGCCGACTGGGGGTAAAAAGTGCACTTGAACACACCGAGAGAACTACAGCCGACTGTTAGCTAGAATGCGCGTTCTGCGTCTGCGTGTAAATGAGACAACTGTCTATTTCTGCAGATATAATCATCTATATTCGTCATTCAAAAAGGGAAACCAACGCTGCAGGGCTGCAGATACACAAACCGTAAACAAAGCTGTGCGTGCTTACCGTTTTGAATATCAATCCTGCTAAACACTTTCTTTATTTCACTCCTCTCGTTAGTATTGAAATATTCGCCAAGGAACACTCAGGTAAGATGACGTAACATTAGAACAGCCTTCTATCTTTACCGTTTTGACTTTGCTCGCTGTTTTGCTATTATTCTCGTGCACTGACTCGTTCACTAAGCTGAACAGCCCATCAGAGTTCCCTCTTGCACCGACGGCCCGACGCCGAGTCAACATGTCGAATCGGCCGAAAAAAAGCTGACGAGGACTAATTTCAGCCGACGGTGCGGAACACACTGAGGAAACTTAGTCGGCTGACGCACAAAAACTGCCCGACGGCCGACCGTCTGCTTGGTGTGTTCCAGGCTTTATGCAGACTCTCGCAGACTCCTGCAGACTCTTGCAGACTCATGCAGACTCATGCAGACTCACTCAGACTCACTCAGACTCTCGCAGACTCTCGCAGACTCACTCAGACTCACTCTGACTCAGACTCACACAGACTCACTGACTATCTCTGATTCACTCAGACTCACGCAGACTCATGCAGACTATTGCAGACTTACGCAGCCTCACTCATTAACTAACTCATTAAAGGAGAACTCCGGTCAATTTTAACATTGAGCTCATTTTTTTGTACATTTGGAGTGGTGTCAATACAGAGAACAACGACAAAAATCGGTGTTGCCTACACCGAGTTATTCTATTTTTTAAATTTGCACCCTGTTGACTTCAATAGGGCAAGTACTAAACCTGCTTTTAGCCTCTTAACATCCTTGATGTGTCATTACAAGTGCACAGAAAATGTGAGTGATTCCTTCAGAGTGAACACGAGTGGATCTGACTGCAGTAGATGTGAAAGATATGTATAAAAATGATGTTATTTCAGCCAGCGCAAATACCTGTGTTTACATCCTGCTTTTCGGTTGAAGTCCAAAGTAGTCGATTGCCGAGTTCACGCGCGTGATCATTGGTAACTAAACCTATGCGCGTGAACTCGGCAATCGACTACTTTGGACTTCAACCGAAAAGCAGGATGTAAACACAGGTATGTGCGCTGGCTGAATTAACATCATTTTTATACATATCTTTCACATCTACTGCAGTCAGATCCACTCGTGTTCACTCTGAAGGAATCACTCACATTTTCTGTGCACTTGTAATGACACATCAAGGATGTTAAGAGGCTAAAAGCAGGTTTAGTACTTGCCCCATTGAAGTCAACAGGGTGCAAATTTTAAAAATAGAATAACTCGGTGTAGGCAACACCGATTTTTGTCGTTGTTCTCTGTATTGACACCACTCCAAATGTACAAAAAAATGAGCTCAATGTTAAAATTGACCGGAGTTCTCCTTTAACTCTTTAACAAACTTTATTGTAAAGTATGACCATATTTCTCAAGAATGCTCAAAAACATTTCTATTCCACCGTTTGATCTCATTTTTTCTTGATCATGATTTAATTTTCACACACAAAAACAAGAGTTTCTCAGATCAGCTGCAGCATCAGTGTAACATCATTGAGTAATGAGTGTAGAGTGTGTCCTGGTGAAGAGGAAAGCGACCTCGAGCGACACACACGATACACTCAGAAGAACCCAGTGGA
>NC_138241.1:37333938-37338938 GCF_964197995.2 Scardinius erythrophthalmus
AGTGAGAGTGTGAGTGAGAGTGAGAGTGAGAGTGTGTGACTGAGAGTGAGAGTGAGTGACTGTGTGAGAGTGAGAGTGTGTGTTTGTGAGTGAGAGTGAGAGTGTGAGTGAGAGTGAGAGTTTGTGTGTGAGAATGAGAATGAGAGTGTGTGACTGAGAGTGAGAGTGTGAGTGAGTGGGAGTGTGTGTGTGAGAATGAGAATGAGAGTGTGTGACTGAGAGTGAGAGTGAGTGACTGTGTGAGAGTGAGAGTGTGAGTGAGAGTGAGAGTTTGTGTGTGAGAATGAGAATGAGAGTGTGTGACTGAGAGTGAGAGTGTGAGTGAGTGGGAGTGTGTGTGTGAGAATGAGAATGAGAGTGTGAGTGAGAGTGAGAGTTTGTGTGTGAGAATGAGAATGAGAGTGTGTGACTGAGAGTGAGAGTGTGAGTGAGTGGGAGTGTGTGTGTGAGAATGAGAATGAGAGTGTGTGACTGAGAGTGAGAGTGAGTGACTGTGTGAGAGTGAGAGTGTGAGTGAGAGTGAGAGTTTGTGTGTGAGAATGAGAATGAGAGTGTGTGACTGAGAGTGAGAGTGAGTGACTGTGTGAGAGTGAGAGTGTGTGTGTGTGAGTGAGAGTGAGAGTGTGAGTGAGAGTGAGAGTTTGTGTGTGAGAATGAGAATGAGAGTGTGTGACTGAGAGTGAGAGTGAGAGTGTGAGTGAGTGAGAGTGAGAATGAGTGTGTGTTAGGCCTGTCGCGATAATAAATTATGGGAGGCCGTATGGGACGAAACACATTGAAAACTTGCGCTACACACTGAAACACTTGCGCTACACACTGAAACACTTGCGCTACACACTGAAACGCTTGCGCTACACACTGAAACACTTGCGCTACACACTGAAACGCTTGCGCTACACACTGAAACGCTTGCGCTACACACTGAAACGCTTGCGCTACACACTGAAACACTTGCGCTACACACTGAAACGCTTGCGCTACGCTTGCGCTACACACTGAAACGCTTGCGCTACACACTGAAACACTTGCGCTACACACTGAAACGCTTGCGCTACACACTGAAACGCTTGCGCTACACACTGAAACTCTTGCGCTACACACTGAAACGCTTGCGCTACACACTGAAACACTTGTGCTACACACTGAAACTCTTGCGCTACACACTGAAACTCTTGCGCTACACACTGAAACGCTTGCGCTACACACTGAAACACTTGTGCTACACACTGAAACACTTGCGCTACACACTGAAACTCTTGCGCTACACACTGAAACGCTTGCGCTACACACTGAAACGCTTGCGCTACACACTGAAACACTGTCTGATTGTGGGCTATGTTTGAAATCTAGTGGCTTTTGTTAAAATTTCATGTTATTAAGTGTTAGTTTGTCCCGGAGATTGCAGCAATATTCCACTAGTGACTAGATGTTACTACCATGAATGAAACTAAGAATTGTACATCTTTACAGTGATAAATAAACCGTGCTTCTGTTTCCAAATGAACCAAACTTCCAGTTGCAATGAAACGACTTCCGGACACACTGAAAATGTTTGTGCTCTCTCACACGCGCGAATGTTTGAAAAGTGCTTTCTTAATGCAGGTACAACAGTACGTGGGCGATTACAGGATATATGCAAAGTGTTTCTATGTAACCATATGTATTTCATAAATATGCACATATATATAGTGTTTCACATGTACGCGCAAGTGTTTCAGTGTGTAGCGCAAGTGTTTCAGTGTGTAGCGCAAGTGTTTCAATGTGTATCGCAAGCGTTTCAGTGTGTAGCGCAAGCGTTTCAGTGTGTATCGCAAGCGTTTCAGTGTGTAGCGCAAGCGTTTCAGTGTGTAGCGCAAGCGTTTCAGTGTGTAGCGCAAGCGTTTCTGTGTGTAGCGCAAGCGTTTCAGTGTGTAGCGCAAGCGTTTCAGTGTGTATAGCAAGCGTTTCAGTGTGTAGCGCAAGCGTTTCAGTGTGTAGCGCAAGCGTTTCAGTGTGTAGCGCAAGCGTTTCAGTGTGTAGCGCAAGCGTTTCAGTGTGTAGCAACGCTTGCGCGCAACGCTTGCGTGTATTCAGTGTGTAGCGCAAGTGTTTCACATGTACGCGCAAGTGTTTCAGTGTGTAGCACAAGTGTTTCAGTGTGTATCGCAAGCGTTTCAGTGTGTAGCGCAAGTGTTTCAGTGTGTAGCGCAAGCGTTTCAGTGTGTAGCGCAAGCGTTTCAGTGTGTAGCGCAAGTGTTTCACATGTACGCGCAAGTGTTTCAGTGTGTAGCACAAGTGTTTCAGTGTGTAGCGCAAGCGTTTCAGTGTGTAGCGCAAGCGTTTCAGTGTGTAGCGCAAGTGTTTCAGTGTGTAGCGCAAGCGTTTCAGTGTGTAGTGCAAGCGTTTCAGTGTGTAGCGCAAGTGTTTCAGTGTGTAGTGCAAGTGTTTCACATGTACGCGCAAGCGTTTCAGTGTGTAGCGCAAGCGTTTCAGTGTGTAGTGCAAGTGTTTCACATGTACGCGCAAGCGTTTCAGTGTGTAGCGCAAGCGTTTCAGTGTGTAGCGCAAGTGTTTCAGTGTGTAGCGCAAGCGTTTCAGTGTGTAGCGCAAGCGTTTCAGTGTGTAGCGCAAGCGTTTCAGTGTGTAGTGCAAGTGTTTCACATGTACGCGCAAGTGTTTCAGTGTGTAGCGCAAGCGTTTCAGTGTGTAGTGCAAGTGTTTCACATGTACGCGCAAGTGTTTCAGTGTGTAGCACAAGTGTTTCAGTGTGTATCGCAAGCGTTTCAGTGTGTAGCGCAAGCGTTTCAGTGTGTAGCGCAAGCGTTTCAGTGTGTAGCGCAAGCGTTTCAGTGTGTAGCGCAAGTGTTTCAGTGTGTAGCACAAGAGTTTCAGTGTGTAGCGCAAGCGTTTCAGTGTGTAGCGCAAGCGTTTCAGTGTGTATCGCAAGCGTTTCAGTGTGTAGCGCAAGCGTTTCAGTGTGTAGCGCAAGTGTTTCAGTGTGTAGCGCAAGCGTTTCAGTGTGTAGCGCAAGTGTTTCAGTGTGTAGCGCAAGCGTTTCAGTGTGTAGCGCAAGCGTTTCAGTGTGTAGTGCAAGTGTTTCACATGTACGCGCAAGTGTTTCAGTGTGTATCGCAAGCGTTTCAGTGTGTAGCGCAAGTGTTTCAGTGTGTATCGCAAGCGTTTCAGTGTGTAGCGCAAGCGTTTCAGTGTGTAGCGCAAGTGTTTCAGTGTGTAGCGCAAGTGTTTCAGTGTGTAGCGCAAGCGTTTCAGTGTGTAGCGCAAGCGTTTCAGTGTGTAGTGCAAGCGTTTCAGTGTGTAGTGCAAGTGTTTCAGTGTGTAGCGCAAGCGTTTCAGTGTGTAGTGCAAGCGTTTCAGTGTGTAGCGCAAGTGTTTCAGTGTGTAGCGCAAGCGTTTCAGTGTGTAGCGCAAGCGTTTCAGTGTGTAGCGCAAGCGTTTCAGTGTGTAGCGCAAGCGTTTCAGTGTGTAGCGCAAGTGTTTCAGTGTGTAGCGCAAGTGTTTCAGTGTGTAGCGCAAGCGTTTCAGTGTGTAGCGCAAGCGTTTCAGTGTGTAGCGCAAGCGTTTCAGTGTGTAGCGCAAGCGTTTCAGTGTGTAGCGCAAGCGTTTCAGTGTGTAGCGCAAGCGTTTCAGTGTGTAGCGCAAGTGTTTCAGTGTGTAGCGCAAGCGTTTCAGTGTGTAGCGCAAGTGTTTCAGTGTGTAGCGCAAGTGTTTCAGTGTGTAGCGCAAGTTTTCAATGTGTTTTGTCCCATACGGCCTCCCATAATAAATAACCGTCTGATCGCGATTATTTTATCTAACCGCGATTGTTTCAGACAACCGCGATTATTGCGCTCTTTTATAGGCCTACGGCACAAGGGGGAGTCATAGACCGTCATAGATCATAGATAACAGCGTGCGTCGTCCGGTTACGACAGGATACACGGTAAAACTTACTTCAATGTGATATTGACGTTATAATGCTTGATCTGAGTTTTTTGCTGTTTCTAAATGACTCGCTCGCTACCGTGTGCCTAACACAGCACAAGGACTATGAATTGGCATCAGACGCACACTAACCAGACCTTAGTTTCAATAGTCATGTCAAAGCAATAACTAAATCAGCATACTATCATCTGAAAAATATTGCAAGAATTAGATGCTTTGTTTCCAGTCAAGACTTAGAAAAACTAGTGCATGGTGATGAAAGCATGCACTAGTTTTTCTAAGTCTTGACTGGAAACAAAGCATCTAATTCAAATGGTCTTTTTGGGAAGGCCAGTGAGGAGTCCATTACAATAATCCAATGGACTCCTCACTGGCCTTCCCAAAAAGACCATAAGACAGTTGCAGCTCATACAGAACGCTGCAGCCAGGATTCTTAGCAGAACCAGAAAATATGATCATATCACACCAGTACTCAGGTCATTACACTGGCTGCCAGTTTCTTATAGGATTGATTTTAAAGTATTATTACTAGTATATAAATCATTCAATGGCCTAGGACCTCAATACATTGCAGATATGCTCACGGAATACAAACCCAACAGATTACTCAGATCATTAGGATCACATCAGCTAGAAGTTCCAAGAGTTCACTCTAAGCAAGGAGAGTCTGCTTTTAGCTATTATGCCAGCCGCAGCTGGAACCAGCTTCCAGAGGAGATCAGACGTGCTCCTACAGTAGTCACATTCAAATCCAGACTCAAAACACTTCTGTTTAACTTTGCATTTAATGAATGAGCACTGTGTCACTGTTTGTCCGACTGTTTATACTGTGTCTTATTTTAGTCTTTATTCTAAACTGTTTTAATTATTTTTAGTTCTTTCTCGTTTCTTTATTTTAAACTGTTCTTTATTCTAAACGGTTTTAATTATTTTTAGTTATTTCTTGTTTCTTTATTTTAAACTGTTTTGTATATTCTTATTTCTTCTGATTATTTTGAATAGTATGTAAAGCACTTTGAATTACCATTGTGTATGAAATGTGCTATATAAATAAACTTGCCTTGCCTTGCCTTGCCTTG